>NW_023270323.1:80694746-80731277 GCF_011800145.1 Mirounga leonina
TGCGCGCGGCGCCCCTGAGGCGAAGGCTCGGCGCGGGCCGGCTGACGGGCGCGCGGCGGCGGCGGCGGCGAATGAGCGAGGCCGGAGGGGGCGGGGCGCCGGCCGCGGTTGTGTTCCGCCACTGCTGAGGCGCCTGGCTCCTCGCCGGAGGGACGCGGCCTGAGGTGGGCCGGCGCCTTCCGCGCTCCGCCCGTCCGGCCGTGGCCGCCGTCGCTCGGCCGCCCTCAGGTACGCGGCCCGGCGTCGGCCCGCGAGGCCCCCCCCCCGCGCCCGTGCGCGCCCCCGAGGCCGTGCGCGCGCGCCCCCCGCGCGGGGCCGCGCGTGAGCTTGGGCCGGACGGTCCCCGCTGCTGTCCGCGCGCAGAGCTCTGCCCGCGCGGCCCCGTGCTTTCCCACGTTCTCGTCGGCGCCGAGCGCTTCCGCGGCTGGACTCGGAGAGCGGGGCGGGCGGGCGGGGCGCCGAGGGCGCGGGGCCCGGGGCTCGCGGCCCGGCGTCGGGTCTCCCGGCCCCGCCGGCTGCAGGGCCCGCGTCCGCGGGGGCCCCGGTGGCGGGAGCGCGGCTGTCGTTGCGCAGCCGCGGCGGGCGGGAAGCCGGGCGGGACAGCCGGCGGAGCCCCGGAGGCCGGCCTTCCGCCGCGACCGAGGGGCGGCCGGGTGGGCCGGGGCTCGTGGGCTCGAGGGCGCGCTCGTCGCGGGGCGCCCGCCGCCTGACGGACGGCCCCTTCCGACACGGAGCGCTGGGTGTGCCGCGTCTCCGCGCGCGGGGCCTCGGACGACGGGTTAGTCGGGCCCAGGAACGGGCTCCCCGCGCGGCGCTGAAGTGGTGGCTTCTGCCGCTTCCACCAGCCCTGGGCCGCCGCACGGCCTGCAGTGTGTCCCGGAGGCGAGCGGGCCCCAGAAGGGCGGTGACAGCTCCGGGAAGAGCGCGAACGCTGGGACTCGCTAGGCGCCCTGGCCCCCGCGCTGGGTTCGCGCGCGCCGCCGCTCCTGGCCGCGGCCCTTTGAGGCCGCCCTGCTGCGGCCTTCCGTGCCTTTCCCTCCCCGGCGCCTCCCGGGTCTGCCGCCCTCGGGCCCCCGGAGCCCCCTGTGCGCCGCGGGCAGTGCGCGGCGCTGCGGGAGCCCGGCGCTGCGGTGGGCCCTGCGGCCACTGCTGCGGGGCAGCGGAGCCCGGGATTTCTCGACTCGGGTTGGATTTGGGCGCCGTGGAAAAGAGCAGTTCTGATGGCGACTGCAGACACAGAGCGGAGGACACACCAAAGTTACTGTCACTCTCGTTCAAGTGGGTGTATGGGGACCTTACCTAGTTACACACATTGCTCGTGTGCCCTTACGTGCACGGGGCGGGCATCTTTTTACCGGGAGGCAGCAGATCCAAGAGAACACGTCGATGTTTTTCACAGGTGCCTTGGAAACATTCGAAACAAACTTTTTGAGAATTATTTTATTTTTGTAAAAGATTTTACTTATTTATTTGAGAGAGCGAGCTCGGGAGAGAGCAAGTGCGAGTTGGGGGGAGGGGCAAAAGGCGAGGGAGCAGCAGACCCCCCCACGGAGCTCCATCGCGGGACTCGGGGGTCATGACCCCAGCCGAAGGCAGATGCCCAACTGAGAGCCACCCACGTGCCCTCAGACTTTTTTTTTTTTAAAGCAAATTGAAATTTTTATAGAAACCACTTTGGCTTTTTCTGCAGTAATTTTCTTGAAGGAAGGTTGACTTTCACAGTCTTTTGAGCATCTGCTCTGAGTGGCCACCATTTTAAACACGTCCCAGGGACCTGGGCATTTTCACGTGTGTCACGTCATGTGATTGCTTGTGGCCTCGTGAAGTGCGTGGTTCCTTTCTGTTTTCAGTGCGGGAAGGTGGGCCCAGGGAGGTGCGGTCCCCTGCTTGGGAGAGCCGAGCGAGGCTGAACCCGGTCCTCCTTCCCGTCCAGCAGAGCCCGCCTTACGGCCTTCCTCTCAGAATAAAGTTACTTGCTGCATTTTTTCTTCAGTGGGGTACAGTCCCCACATAGCAGTTGAGGGAACAACGATAGTGTATTTTAAGATGCGAGTTTCTTCTTTGTTGACTTGCAGAGCTATCACCTCAGACGTGGTTTCTGTGCACCTTTAGATGTATTGATTTATTAGAGAGAGAGAGAGCGCGCGCACATGCAGGGGGAGGGGCAGAAGGAGAGTGAGAGAGAGTCCCAAGCAGACTCTGCTGAGCGCAGAGCCCAACGCCGGGCTCAGTCTCACAACCCTGAGATCCTGACCTGAGCCGAAACCGAGTCCGATGCTCAACAGACTGAGCCCCCCAGGCGCCCCTTCTGTGCACCCTTAAATTCCACGTGTGGCTGTCCAAACCTTCTAGTTGTAGGTGTTAATGTTAGCACGATATTGGTTCATTAGGACGGATGACGTTTGTCTTTTTGTTTTGAACTCTTTTCGGAAAGATGTCCAGTGTCCCAGTAGCACCAGCTTTGTGGCGCCAACACAGGGCTTTGCCTTAGGCTTTTCCAGGAACCACTGAAGACAGCACCTCTGCATACCCTGTTAAGGCACGGAACCCCTCAAGCGGAGCTGTACCCCAGGCTCCACCAAACGAAAATAGTTGAGTGATTTTGGGGGTCTGCAGTAGCTCCGCCTGTGTGGCTCATCCCTGGAGTGTGAGTGTGAGGACGTGGCCCTTTTCCCTTTGTCCCCAGCCTCTGTGTGATGCAGGAGTGATGCAAGGCCTGGCTCCAGCAGAACGGGAGGCAGGTTTGGCTCCGTTTGGCTCCGTCAAGTGTCGCTTATTTACTTGTTTGGCGGTGGCGGCGTTAGCAAGGCCTCCACAAACAATGGCTTCAATCAACAGTAACCACTTATTGCTCCTGGTGTCGGGGGCCCAGGATTCTCAAGCAGCTGGTCTGGCGGTCTTTGCCGGGGGGGGGGGGGTTCTTGTGCGGGTTGGTCCGACGGGGCCTGGGCTGGAGCTCCTCCTTGCCGGCATCCTCACTCCGCCTCGGTACCTGGGCTGGGAAGGCTGAGTGGCAGGGCCCCCCAGGCTCTCGGTCTCCCCGAGCGCAGTGACTTTGTGACTTTAGGGTGTGTCCTACAAGAGAGCCAGGCCGCAGTAGGGCCTCTCCCACTGGAGTCTTGGAAGTCACCGTTCCTTGTTACGGGAGCTGTGCCAAAGAAAATGCAGTCCTGTGCTCAGACTAGCACGTTACTGAGGGCTGGTTAATAGCTAATGTCCAGCCAGACCTGGTTGTTGCCCAGTGCTCCCTGAGACCTGGACCCGGTTCTCCTGTGTGAGCCGGGGGTCATGAGTCTACACGGTGGTCCTTGAGTCTGGAACGCACTCGGTCTAACAGTGTTGCTGGGCTTGCTTGCTGTTGTTTTCCATGAAAACCACGCTGGGCACCTGATGGTTCTGGGCTGGGAAACGGGCCCGGCTCTGGCCTTTCACTCCTGGGGTTGCTTTCTGTGACTTCCAAGACTCCAGTGGGAGAGGCCCTACAACGGCCTGGCTCTCTTGCAGGACACGCCCTAAAGTCACAAAGTCACTGCGCTCGGGGAGACCGAGAGCCTGGGGGGCCCTGCCACTCAGCCTTCCCTTGTTGACCGTGTGCTCTGGGGTAGTTTCTGGGCACGGCAGACTGAATGGGTACTTGCAGCTGTTCTCCCATTTCATGCTCCAGAACCCAGCATGGAGTTGCTGAGGTAGCTGGTCCAGGGCCCAGGTTTGAGCTCAGGGGTCCAGGCCGGCCAGGCCTCTGCCTGGGACTCAGGAGACAGAGAGGCTGCGTACAGAGCCGGCTTGATCCACACACTAGGCTCCTGCCGCCCTGGCACCTGGTCGTCCATGCAAGTTCCTTGGTTTATTTATTCTATGTATGTTGTTAAAGATTTTATTTATTTATTTATTTGAAGGAGAGGGGGAGAGAGAGAGAGAGAGAGCGTGTGTGCACAAGTGGGGGGAGGGGCAGAGGGAGAGAATCTCAAGCTGACTCCCCACTGAGCACAGAGCCCAACTTAGGGTTTGATCCCATGGCTCTGAGGTCATAACCTGAGCCAAAACCAAGAACTGGATGCTCATCCGACTGAGCCCCCAGGCACCGCACAGGTTCCTTTATTCTGCAAGCTTCTGTGTGGGACAGCCTGCTGCTGGTGGCCCTGGGGGCATGGCCCCGTTAGTCCCCCTGCCCTGAGGCCATGTGTGCGCAGGGCCCCTCTCAGCCTGAGCAGATGGCCAAGATGACAGGCACAGAGGAAGCTCCCAGCCTGAAAGCAGAGACCAGAGCAGGCCGAGAGGACCGAGGGCACAGAGATGGTCTAGTGCAGGGACTGGAGAAGCTGGGGTTGTGTAGCCACGGAGGCGAGGGAGTCGCCGGAGGCCTGCGCCGGCAGCACGCTCCGGCAGCTCGCAAATGCACGGGTCCCTGGCGGGCAGACAGCAAGGGGTTTTGAGATAAAGCGTGTCCCTGGAAGCCTTGGAACATGAGGTTGGGGGCCACTCCTAGAAGCAGATCAGCAGCAGATGGGCTGAGACCGAATGTGAGGGAGGGCCAGCCCAGGCCTGCGGCGTCAGACAACCAGCCGCTCGAAACAGACCGGGACGCGGGCAGGCAGCACTCCACGGGGATGCCAGCAAATCCTGTTAGGAAGACCCCGCCCCCAGTGCCCCTACGATTTTCCTGACCCCTGACACGGGGAAAAAGAAGACCCTGAGAGCCGCCAGGCATCCAGGGAGGAGGGACGGGGTGTGGGCGCCCCACCCGCCCGAGCACCCTGCTCTGGAAGCTGCCAGACCAATGCAGTCCTCGGCTCAGCTGGGCTTGTCCCCCACACCTCAGTGGAGGCTGGGGGTCCAGAAGGGCAAATGGTGTCCCCAGGCCTCATACCGAACTGAGCTTGTCGACTTTTATCCTCCTTTTGGGGAGGAGTTTGTATCGGGCAGAGACTTTGCGAGCGAGAAAAGGCAGGTTATTAACTTGGGGAACAGACTGCACCGTGTGGCTCAGCTGGGAGTGCTATTTATAGGGACGTGATAAGGTCCGTGGTGGCTCCATGGAGTGTTCATACTGCCATTGTGGGAGGTTTGGAGGTAGAAGGTGGGGAGTCTCCGACCCTCACTGTGTTGTCGGGGAGGAGGGCGTCCCGGGCCGGGGGGGTCGCAGAGGGCTGCTTCGTGCGCAGGGGCTACAGGAGGCGTCTGGTCGTTTGTGCTGCCAGGGGGCTCGCGGGGGGCCGAGCCACCGTCCCCCACCCTTCACCTCTCTGTCCCTGGGGTCGGCGTTACCTCACCTGGCCCCTGGCTTCTGGCCTGCCCATGTCTGGCCTCGGTGCCCAGAGTCCTGGCTTAGCCCCCGCCCGCCCCCACCGGTCTCCTGGCTCCTCCTGCTCAGCCTCAGTCTTGGCTTCCTTCTCTGAAGGCCCCCCGCACCAGTTGGCTGCTGCTTGCTCTTCGTACCTGCCCCCAGCTGGCTTGGTTTGTCTTGTGCCTTTCCCAAGGGCAGCGCATTCCCTCAGGGCCAGGACACTGTCCTGAGCGGCTCCGTCCCTGGCTCTTCTGCTGACCATGACGTTCCATCCTGATGGTTGGATCTCTTATACAGGGAACTGGCTTGGCATTGTGGATTGAATTGTGTCCCCTAAAAGACAGGCTCAACAGGACCTGTGCATGGGACCTTATTTGGAAGTAGGTCTTTGCAGATGTAATTAAGATGTAAATTAAGGTGAGGCTATACTGCTTTAGGGTGGACCCCAATCTGATCACCAGTGCCCTTAAAAGAAGAAATGCAGAGATACGAGACAGGGAGACGGCCGTGGGAACTCGGCTGTGGGAGAACATGTGGCGCAAGAGCAAGCCCAGGGCACCAGGGATCACTGGCTATGACCAGGAGCTGGGAGAGAGGCAGGGAACCCGTAGCCTGTGGGGCCCCCAAAGGAGCCAACCCTGCCCGCATCTTGACTTCCCACTTCTGGCCTCCGGTTCCCGGCGGTCCCCAGAAGCTACTACACTTAGATTCCAGTGCACATCCAGTGGTACCCCAAGCCACGGCTTTGCCTTCGTGCTTTCAGTCACTCACGGTCAGTGCAGTCCAGAAGTTGGTGATCCGCCCTCTGACGTGTGGTCAGAAGGTCCACGGTAGCCTGGTGCTAGGTCCAAGGCCCATGTCACTCCCCTCCTTCACCTCACGTGGGCGACTTTATTCTTATTTAAAATTTTTTTAGAGCGTGGGGGGAGGGGTAGAGAGAGACACTCAAGCAGACTTCCCACTGAGCAGGGAGCCCCACACGGCTGGATGTCACGACCCTGAGATCACGACCTGAGCCGAAGCCAAGAGTCAACTGCTCAACCAACTGAGCCACCTGGGTGCCCCTCGTGATAAAATGTGGGCACTATGTCATCTCCATCGTCACAAGAAGGGTGAGTGCAGGACATGTGGAGAGAGAGAGAGACAACTTGTATCACAATGTACAGTTACACTCGTTCTAGTTTATTATTATTCTTGTTAATAATCTTTTGCTGTGCCAACTTACAAATTAAACTTCATCACAGGTATGGATGCACAGAAGAAAACGGTGCAGTTATCCCTTGAATAGCACAGGGTTTAGGGGTGTCAAAAATCCACGTAGAACCTAGGAACCCCCCAAAACCTACCTGCTTACCGATGACGTAAACAGTTCTTCAACACCCATTTTGTGTCTTACAGGTTATATGCTGTATTCTTGCGATAAAGTAAGCTGGAGAAAAGGGAATGCTATTGAGATCATAAGGAAGAGACATTTCTAGTGCTCTCCTATATTTATGGAAAAAAAGCCCCACTTTGAGCCCATGCAGTTCAAACCGTGTTGTTCGGGGTTGACAGCATCTGTAGGGTTCGGGACCGTCTGGTTTCAGGCGTTTTGGGGGGCCTGCCGTATGAACACGTGATGTCATGCATTTCTTCTCGGAGGAAATGAAACTGTTGCATGCCTGGCACTCCTTCCCCATCTGCGGCTTTTGGAAGATGCCACTAGCCGCCTGGTGCAGTCCCTTCTACGTGGTGGTTTTTCTGCTGCTTTCTTACCGCAGATGTGCCCTGCACCACACCGTGGCCCTCCATTTGCCAGGGTCACGCCGGCCGGCCCTTGCATTCGGACACCGTGCACTTCATTTTGTTCTTTTGAACCTCTGTTGTGAGTTGTGACGGAGTGTGGCGTGCCACGTTTGGTGTCGCCGTGCCCCGTGCAGGCCACGGCCCGCGCCCCCGTCTGCCAGACGCTCAGCCCGAGTTGGACGGTCTGGGGGTCATGTGCCAAGCGGTGCTGGTGTCCGGTCCGCGGGGCTTGTTCAGATTGCGGTGCGTGTGCCCTGGAGCCCGCTCTCTGACCAGGTCAGGAGTTGGGGGAGGTTGTCACGTCTCCTCTGTCCTCTCCGGGCTGGCCCGCGCCCCACTCCCGTTTCGTGCCCCCAACACCGTGGGAGAACACTGACCAGTTCCTTCGTGCGCTTCACCCTGCGTGGCTCTGTCGGACTTTTCCTCAGTCCGGGCAGAGCCCCCGGGTGCAGGCGGCTGCTGCATCCTGCCCGCACGCCACACGCTGTCAGCTGTCCCGGGACCCACCTGCTGCGCTGCTGGGGCTGCCGTCTGCCAGCCTCCCCGCACACGAGGCCGGTTCCCGCCCTGTCATCAGCAAGTGTCTCGTAGGGAGATGCTTGCACACCGTGTGAGGGTCACCCACCAGTGTGGTGTTCGCGGATGACTCTTGCCTGAACCAGCCTGGGGTGTTTGTCACACGCTGACTTAAGGACGGAATCCGTCATCCCGTCTGCACTCCTTGGTCTGCACTCTGCCCGAGGGACGAGCCTCCCTCCTCTACTTACCGATCTTTGCCAGCTAAAATTTACATCAGTACAGACTCGTGGGCTCTTGCTTTATTCTGTGGAGTGGAACCCTCGCCTCCTGGGAGCCCTGGCCCCATTCTCTGCACACGTCCTGGCGTTCTGCATCTCGTCCGCGCCCCAGCCCTGGAAACCCGCTGTCTCCCCAAGGGGCGTGTGGCCTGGTTTCCCAGTGAAATGCTGGTCATGTTGTAGTGTCCTCACGTTTTGCTGTGGCTGCGGTAGGCTTTCCAGGGTCGTGCGTGCCGTGTGCCGCTAGGAGGGTTTGACAGGAGGATGGGAGAGCCCCCGAGCGGTGGGCATGGCAGGCACTGGAGGCAAAGGGCAGGGCGTTGGCCGTTGTGGGTGGGTGTGATTGCAGCAGAGCTGGTCAGGCTGGAGGGGCCCTGGTAACGCCTGTGTCCTGTGAGGGAGGTTCTAAGTTGGAACTCAGGGAGAATTTGTGGGAAGAGGCAGTGAGAACCAGGCCAGGTTGCAGGCTTGGTGAGTCCTGCCCAAATGACCGTGGGTGAGTGGGGCAGGCATGGGGGTGTGGCTGGCTGGCTCTGATTTGGCTCCCTGGTTCTACACGCACTTAAGTAGGGCCACTCCCAGAGCACAGAGACGCTCCCCTGGGGAACCGATGGGCCCTGGCCTGGGCTTCGGGGTCCCCGGCTGTGCTGGGGCAGGTGGCTGTCCCTGGCTAGAACGGTGGGAGCCCAGGAGAGCTGCTGGTGAACAGCGCAGACAGTGAGTGCTTCTCCTGGCCTGGAATAAGCCCGAGTGTGCACAGTGCCTTTGGTTGGGATGCGCTCACGCATTCCGGGGCCCTTGGTGAGCCCGTCCACATGCTCCACTGAAGGGAGAGCCCTGTGCCATCCCTTGGCTGCCTGGACAGGTGCCCAAGTGCAGAGCGGTGGTGGGCTATCTCTGGGCTGCTTCCCATGCTTGCTGGGACGCCTCCTTCCTCCACTCTGTAAAAGGCTAGCTTGGGGCATGCTGTTTTATTTATTCTTTATTTTTTAAAATTTATTTTATTTTATTTTTTAAATTAATTACTGTTTTTTAAATTAACATATAACGTATTATTTGTTTCAGAGGTACAGGTCTGGGATTCATCAGTCTTACACAATCCACAGCGCTCACCATAGCACATACCCTCCCCAGTGTCCATCACCCAGCCACCCCTCCCTCCCACCCCCCTCCCCTCCAGCAACCTCAGTTGAGATTAAGAGTCTCTCTTTTTATTTATTTATTTATTTATTTATTTATTTATTATTTTTTTGAAAAGATTTTATTTATTTGACAGAGACACAGCGAGAGAGGGAACACAAGCAGGGAGAGTGGGAGAGGGAGAAGCAGGCTCCCCACTGAGCAGGGAGCCCGATGTGGGGCTCGATCCCAGGACCCTGAGATCACGACCTGAGCCGAAGGCAGATGCCTAATGACTGAGCCATCCAGCCACCCCTCTCTTTTTTTTTTTTTTAAAGATTTTACTTATTTGACAGAGCGAGCGTGAGCACAAGTAGGGGGAGTGGGAGAGGGAGAGGGAGAAGCAGACTCCCCGCTCAAGGAGCCCCATGCAGGACTCAGTCCCAGGACCCTGGGATCATGACCTGAGCCGAAGGCAGAGGCTTAACCAACTGAGCCACCCAGGTGCCCCTGGAGTCTCTCATCGTTTGTCTCCCTCTCTTGTTTCGTCTTTTTTCATTTTTCCTCTCTTCCCCTATAATCCTCTGTTTTGTTTCTTAAATTCCACATATTAGTGAGATCATATCATTGTCTTTCTCTGATTGACTTATTTCGCTCAGCGTAATACTCTCTAGTTCCATCCACGTCGTTACAAATGGCAAGACTTCATTTTTTTGATGGCTGCATAATATTCCATTGTGTATATATACCACATCTTCTTTATCCATTCATCTGTCGATGGACATCTTGGCTCTTTCCCCAGTTTGGCTATTGTGGACATTGCCGCTATAAACATTGGGGTGCATGTACCCTTTTGGATCCCTACTTTTGTATCTTTGGGGTAAATACCCAGTAGTGCAATTGCTGGGTCGTAGGGTAGCTCTATCTTCAACTTTTTGAGGAACCTCCATACTCTTCCAGGGTGGCTGCACAAGCTTGCATTCCCACCAACAGTGTAGGAGGGTTCCCCTTTCTCCGCATTCTCGCCAACATCTGTAGTTTCCGGACTTGTTAATTTTAGCTATTCTGACTGGTGTGTGGTGGGATCTCATTGGGCACTGTTAGGGCAGTGTCTGTTCACTCCCGTGGAGAGTGCATGTGTGTGTATGCAGGGGTGCAGGAGGCTGTGAGTCTTGCTGGTCTCTGGCAGCGTCTGTAGAAAGGCTTTCTGCTGGGGTCCGCCGGTGCATTCTGCCGGCAGTTTCCGTAAAGCTGCGTGCTCCTTGCACTTCTGGCCGTGATGGGGGCTGCCGGCACCGTGTGGGAGGTGTTGCTCGTGCAGACATCCTAAGGGATGCTGCCCTGGGGCGTGACTCAGTGGGGTTGGGGTGGGGCCTCTGCCTCGTGCATGGTCTGCTGGGCCCGAGGAGGCCTCTGGGAAGGGGGCCCTCAAAGCCTGCTGCGGGTTAGGGGCCTGAACTCGACATTCTGGAGGGTCTGTCACTGCTCTCATTTTTTAATTTCTGAGAGCTCTTTTCGTTTTTCTTTAAATGCTTCCTTTTTTTTTTTTTTTTAAGATTTTATTTATTTATTTGACAGAGAGTGAGAGCAAGAGAGCACAGGCAGGGTGAAGGACAGAGGGAGAAGCAGACTCCATGCTGAGTAGGGATCCCGACATGGGGCTCGATCCCAGGACCCTGGGATCGTGACCTGAGCCGAAGGCAGACGCTTAATGACTGAGCCACCGAGGTGCCCCTAAATACTTATTTTTAAGGATATTCTGATCTTATTTTGTGGACCGGGCGCCTTCTCCATTTGAGGGCAGGACCGATGCTGTTTCCTCTGGGTGGCTGGGGCCCTCCTGTCTGGTCGGCGCTCTCATGGCTTCTGAGGCAGGTGCCCTGCTCGCACTTGGCAGCGGGCTGCTAAGAAGGTGGAAGCTGGGGATGGCGGGTGGGTGGTGGGCTACACGGGGGCTCAGGGCCCTCCCCTTGCTGGTGTCTGTGGGCAGCCAGGTCCCAGGTGCAGCGTGAGCGCCCACTCCTGGGAATGGAGGGCCCCGCGCCCCCACTGAGCTGCCCCTGCAACCCCCACCCAGGGGCCTGGGGCCGGGCTCTGCACCCCCTGTGCCTCCCACGCGGGGTCAGCTGGACAGAGTGGGGGAGGGGTGTGTAATGCTGCAGGGGGGACAGTGGTGCATGGGGGTTCAGTAGTTCTCAACCAGCTGTTCCTCGGGTGTAGGATGTGGCTTCCTGCCACTGTCCAGCTTCCCCATGTCTCTCCTCCTGTCTGCTCTGCCCACTGCGGGGCGGGGCTGGGGTGGCCTTTTCTGCTGCTTCCACCGGGGCTTTGGGAGGACTGGATCTCAGGTGTGCACTTAACCTCCGTCCTTCCACCAGAATGCCACTCCTAGTACAGTTTCCCGGGGAGCTCATACGGTAGTTGTAAAGCAGGAGGGTTTTCATCAGGCGGAGGTAACAAATATTCTGCACACAAAGTACTCAGCATAGAACAGGAACACTGATCCAGTGGTTTTGCGTGTAATCACTTCTTTCTCTTTCCCACAAACACAGATGCAGAGTGCTGAAGAGTCCTTGGAAATGGATCACTCATCTGTAAAGCGGAAATCCACCTTGAGGGTCAGCTCTGACCCAGCAGCGGCCCAGGCCTCCTGAAGCCTGCTGCTCTGAACCCCAGTGCCCATCGGTACAGACTGAGGACACGGGTCCCTGACCATGGTCACACTCATCACTGAGAAGCTGCAGAACCAGAGCCTGGATGACCTTGCCCGCAAGAGCTGCGATGCTGGCCCGGTAAGTTGGCCGCGGCAGCAACAAACAGGACCCTGTCCCCCGCCAAGGGTCTGGGGGAGGTTGCCCAAGCTGGACGGAGGATGTGCGGCCAAGGTCTGAGGGGACGTGGCGGGAGGAGGCTGGAGGGGGCTGTGTCCCGGGGCCGTGTTGTGCACGCGCAGCCCCCACATCTCCTCAGCGTCCTGATGATGGGTTTCTCATTAAAAAAACACTAGCTTTTAATGAATGTCCAGCCGACTCCTAGAAGTATGCCAATCCTAAGTGCGCAGCATGCAGGCCTTCATACCTGTTAAACGTCTCTCTGAGCAGCGGCGCCTGCCCCCACCCTGATGCCCCTCGTGCTGGCACCAGGCCCCCTGACAGCCTCCATCCTGAGTGGGCTCCACAGCTTTGTCACTTGGGTTTGAAGTTCGAGTAGGTGGAGCCGTTTTTCAGGGTCGTGTTAACATGACTTTCAGGACTGTCCTGGTTCAACTGTAGGTCTGGACAGAGGTGGCCGAGTGTGCGGCCCCACATGGTGCTTGGAGGCCTCCTGAGCGGCCTCACTGACGCCGGGCGCCCAGAGACGCGCTGGTGCAGCCCGGCTGCGAGTCAGGCCTCCCAGAGGCGGCGGGAAGCTGTGATTCCAGGCCTTTGTTCTGGGCTCGGGCCCACCGTCACAGCGGCTGGTTTTGAGGTTCTGAGGCTCAGCGCTACAGACAGAGTGCCAGGGACGGGAGGTGGGCCCGTGTCCGCAGCCCAGGGGGGTCAGGGGCACCCAGGGGCCTTTGTGGGGCGCTGCTGTCTGGCCTCGAGCTCGGAGCCCTGATGGGATTCCAGCGGCCACCATGCACGTGTTCCCGTCTTCGCTTGTGCTCAAGTGCGGAAACCACTTCCTGGAGACTAAGCCAGACCGGGGCTGTGGCGCAGCATGGCCGCCGATGGCCACACGCCCGTCAGAAGGTGTGCCCGGGAGCTGGTGGCCAGGGGCTGTGTGGCTTTGCTGGGGAGACGGGCCAAGGATCGGGCCTGCAGGGCCCCCGCGGAGGAGCGGACATGGCTGATCCTAGCAGGTTTGGGGAACACGCCGCCCCTCGGACAGAGAGAAGGACCGTTGTGAGCACCCCGCGCAGGAGTGGGGGCGCACGGTCAGCCCGCCCTCCCTCCCCCCGCTGGCCCTGCCCGCGGGCTCCGTGTTCCATGTTCCGTTCTGTTGCCGTTGGGGGTGATTTGTTTGTTTGTCAAGACTCGTGGTTTTGAGAAGATGGCCTGTTAACATGGTAGGTTTTTCTTCCTGAAATGGGAGAACAGACCTTTCCTGTCCCCAAATCTACATCTTGAGTTTTACGAGGAGCCATTTTACTGTTGGAAGCAGGGTTCTGGTGTGTGTGGTGGGGCCAGCTGTGGCCCGGGGGGCGGGGGGCGCCGCGGGGGCGGGGCGCATGCTGTGGGTCAGCGGAGCCCACACGAAGGTGTTCATTAGACAGACTACCCTGGCAAGACACATCCTTCCTGTGATTCTTCCCATTGTGACGCAAATAGATTTACTTTGTGTGCATTTACGACGTAATGTTTGGAAGAGAATTTCCTCGTTACCAGTAGGCATTTTGCCGACTTCCCGGGGAGGCTTGTCCCTGCATCTGCACGGTTTCTGCTGCCTGACTGCAGACGCTTTGTTTATAGAAACCTGCTGTTTCTATGTTCACTTTTAAAAATGAGGCACAAACGGCCCTCTCTTTTCAAGCAAGAAGTCTCTGTCGTCTCTGTCCCCCATTTGATGTTGGGCTTTTAGTTTATGTGGCTCTCCAGTGTCACTTTATAGTAAGGACGGTGTGGTCAGCTCTGCAGAGGGAACTTGGCAGCTGTGTCCCTGGGGGTCAGCGGTTTAGCCGTGAGCCGGCCCCTGAAGGTACTTGCACGTGTCTCAGCACACGCTACTCGTAACGTTCACTGAAAGAGTCGGCAGCTTAAAAAGCCAATCTGTTGTATAAGAATAGAAATTGAAGTTTCCGAAGGACTAACGTTAGTATTTTCATGGCAAAATCTGAACATAGGTCGAGGCGATCTTGAGGTCGGCACCGTCAGCCCCTGGCCCCGTGTTCCGTCTGTGCCTTCAGCCACGGCCCTCCTGCGCTGTCTCACGGCGAGCTCTAGACGGTTCTCCTCGGAATACTTCCATATATGTCTCTCCGGATGTCTTCTCGGGTGTCCCCTGTCCTGGGGGTGTTGTGCAGACCGCCCTGTGCCCTGTGTGACGGCCTCTAGTTCCACGTGGCTTTTTAAATTGAAGTTAGAGTTAATGAGAATTAAACGTAACGAACAATGCTGTTTTTCATTTGCACTGGACACACGTCAGGTGCCCCCGTGTTTGGTGTGGCCAGTGGCCGCCCTAGTGGGCAGTGCCGATGGCTGCCCCTCATCCCAGGAAGTTCTCCTGGACTGGGCGTGGTCAGACCCCGTGGGATAGACTGCCTCCTGTCTGCCGTTTGTCTGTCGGTGGACATCTGGGTTGCTTCTGCTTGTCCGCTGTTTTCAGTTCTGCTGCTCCAGGTGTTTGTGTGCGGGTTTCTGCTTGGACAGGCGTCTTCGTTTCTCTTCGTGTTCATGCAGCAGTGGGACCTGTGGGTCGGATTGTGACTCCGTTTAACCTTCTGAGAAACCGAGCTCTGCTCCACAGCAGCGACACCATCGCACATCCCGCCAGGCGGGAGCGTCCTGATCGCTCCTCTTCTCCTTAACACCTGCAGTTGTCCCTCGTTTTGGGTCTCGCCGCCCTGGGAGGTGCTCTCTCCTTGTGGTTTGAGCTGCGCTTCCCTCCCGACTGCTGACGTCAAGCGCTTTTCTCGTGCCTGCCGGCCCTCGGTGCATCTTCTTTGAAGAAATAGGTCTTCGAGTCCTTTGCCCATTGAAAATTTGGGTTGTCTGTCTTTTTATTTTTGAGTTGTTAGAATTCTTTATATAGTCTGATCCCTAATTGGATATGTGATTTGAAAAAACATTTTTCTGTCCCGTGGGTGTTTTTCTTAATGGCGTTCTTTGAACCACAAAAGCTTTTATTTTATCGACGTCCGGCCGATCTCTTTTGCCTTTTGTCTTCTGTGCGTTTAGTGTCCTATCTAAGAATCCTTGGCCAAATCCAAGGTCATGAAGATTTACTCCTACGTTTTCCTCTAAAAGTTTTATAGTTTCAGCTCTTACATTTGGGTCTTTGGTCCCTTTCGAGCTACTTTTAGTGTGTGGTGTGAGGTAGGGGCCCAGCTTTGTTCTTTCGTGTGTGGATCCCGGTTGACCCAGCACCATCTGTTGAAAAGACTCTTCCTTCCCTTTGAGTGGTGCTTGGCACCCTTGTCAAACGTTTACATTTTTAAAAACAAAGTCTTTGAAACCTAGTGTGTACTTTACACTTACAGCAGATCTCCATTTGGACACCAATTTTCATTATAGGAATATCTGATCTGTATTTAGATTTCATGAAATCTATAGTTGAAAACGTAGATTTCACATACTCCAGTTGTTCTAAGCACACTGAGAAGTTTTCCAAAAAATTGAATTATTAGTTTTAAAACTGAAATTCAAGATAGTTAAATGTAAATAAAATTGGAAATCACTAAACATTTGGTGCCTTTGTCTCTGTAGCCTTGTGCCACTCTGGTCGCTCACGCATCCCTCCCCGAGGACCGTCACATGCCGCATGGTCAGGCGCAGGTGGTGGGAGCGGGAGGCCCAACAGGGCACCTCATCCAGTCCTGAGGGGTTGATCCCTTTTGAGGGTCTCTGCCCTGTCAGCCAGAGAGCTGACGTTTGTCTCGAGGGTCAGTGTCCCCCGGGTCCCGTCGCTCCGTCAGCCCAGATGCGGGGAGTGCTCTGTGCGCCTGGCCATGCTATGCTTAGTGCCTCTCCGTGGACGTTCCGGTCGACCCTGTGTCCTCTCTGTCCTCACCCCATTCAGTGGGGCTGGCTCCTTCATTTTATGGTCCTTTTTCTCTGGCCTCAGCTGCATTCCCACTTCCTGCAAAGGCCCCTGGTCTCTTACAGAGCCTTCTGATCAGCGGGGTGAGGTCGGCTCTTCCTGCATTGCCTCTGTGAGGCTTGGGGGATGTAGGCTGGTCTAACTGTGACCAAAAAGGCCTAGAAGCACATGAGTTTGTGTCCGGTTCCCACCGCCCCTTCCCCTGCCCAGACAGGACAGTGAGCGCCTGGAGAAATCGGGCCCGTGTCTTCAGGCTTCTGGTATTTTCCATAGCTGGTGCACTGGGTCGTGTTGGCGAATGCCGGCTGCCCCAGTGAGTGTGGGTGGGGGACCTGGGGCAGCTCCATCCGGGGGCACGTTCTGTGGTGACGGGAATGCTCCCCGCTGTCCGAGTACGTGGCCCCTTAAAGCATGTGTTTATTGGGCCCTGAGATGTGGCTGGGGTGACGGGGAGCTGAATTTGTATTTTATATAATTGAAGTTTAAATTTCAGTAGCTGCTGACTGTCGTGTGGGGCAGCTCAGATAGAGAGTGAACTCAGTAACCCAAGTGTCAGCCGTCCCCCACGTGGACCCTCTGTGGCCACACCACGTTCCCTCCAACCAAGCTCTCCCATCTCCGTGATTTGTCATTTCAAGGATGATCTGTGCGAAGTCCATGACCTTTGGGGAGGGGCCTTCTTTGCTCCTCACGATGCCCTGGAGATGCATCCGGGCGGTTTCGTGGTTGCACTCACGTAAGGGCGTACCATTCACCCGCTGAAGGCTTGTTGCAGTTCTGATAAAAATCCCACTACGGTATTTGTGGAACTTGGCAAGCTGACCCTACAGTTCTCAAGTGAGCTGTAGCTTCTCTGGTTCATTCGTTTACAACCTGAGGCCGTGGCGTCACCATGTGCTGCCCTTCCCGAGGGGCTTGTGTTCTCCTGGGAAGATAGACGCAGCCAGCCCTGGGACCGCAGGTGGGGGCTGTGTGGAGCTGCAGGGGCGGCAGAGAGGAGAGGAGGTGTGGTGGGGGCTGTGCACTGCAGAGGAGGGGGGGTCTTGGGGCCTCAGGGGAGGAGGATGTGCAAGCAGGGGGGTGGGCAGGAGTCACTGCGTGACTGCCGAAATGCCGGCAGGATCCAACAGAACCTGTCGAGGTTGTTCAGTGAACGTGGGAGTGGCTCCACATGTCAGGTGGGAGTGTGGTTTCTCTGCAAGCAGGCAGCCTGGGGAGCCCCTAGCCTGTGCTGGTGGAAGGTAGAACGAGAAGGCAGCGTGGGTGTTGAGAGTTGACATAGGGCGGCCAGGCCTGGACCCTTGGTGGGCGGCAGGCCCGTGGGAGCAGGTGCCTGGCTTCGGTTCTCGCGAGGGCGGGCCCAGAGCAGGTCAGGGTAGCAGGCCCACTCCACGGCGCTGCGGTGGGGTGGGGGGCTGAGGAGGAGGGTCGCGAGCTGGGGGTGTGGTGGGGGCGGACAGGCAGGAGGTTCAGCACCGCTCGCTGTGGTGTGGGCTGTTGGGGGGCCGTGTGTCCAGCAGGTACAGGCTTGGAGGGTGGGGAGTGTGGCTTTTAAAAGCCTTTTGTTGAAAACACACTTTTTTAGTGAGGTAGACGTTGCGTGCAGTGGGATGGGCAGGTTGGGTTTGATGAGTTCGGCTGGATGGGTTTTGCAGGCGGTGCACACTGGTAAGGCTGTCACCACCCAGACAGGTCCTGGCCTTCTCAGGGCCCCACGCGGCCTGGCCTGGCCTGGCTCGTCCCGGGAGCACGGCAGCTTGTACTTTGGAGTCTGGCTTCTTTCCCTGGCGGGAACTCGAGGGACTCACCGGGTCCGTGGTGGTTGGCGCTTCCTTCCTTCCTTCCTTTCCTCCGCGGGGCGGTCTCTGTCTTCCTCCCATGGACGTTTGGGCTCTTCCCAGGCTCTGACCGCTCTCTCCGATGACGAGGAGGATTGCACCTCTTGTGCTGCCCAGGGGCCAGTTGTGAGTGACTTAGGCCTTTGGCCATTTTTCTGTCGGGTTGTGTGCCTTTTTTTTACTGATCTGTAGGAAGTTGTTGATACATCCTGCTATGAGTCTTTTTTGACTTGAAAATATTTTGCAAATATTTTCTCCTGTCTTATGGTTTGCCTTGTCACGGGTGACTTTCAGTGAACAGAAATTCTAATTTCAACATAGACGGAAGCACCCTTGTAAGTTAGTGTGTTTTTGTATCTCACTTAAGAAATCTTTGCTACCCTGAGTCTTGAAGTTATTCTCCTGTTTTCTTCTACAAGCATCTGTTTTACTTTAGCTTGAAGACTACACTCTCCCTGGAGCTGAGTCTTGTGTGTGGGATGAGACCAGGCCAAGAGTGGGTTTTCTTTCTTTCTTTTTTTTTTTTTTTGCACGGATGTGTGGTTGACCCAGCGCCCTTTCTGGAAATGGCTGCCCTTTGTCCACCGTCAGTCGGTGGATTTCGTTGCCCAGGGGCCGCCCTGCATGTGCATCCCACTCTCACTCCAGCCCCAGGTGGGGAGACCGAGGCTTACACAGAGCAGCCGGCCTGCCCCCATCAAGGATGCTCAGGGGAGTGGACTGCAGGCCGCGTG
The DNA here is from genome assembly GCF_011800145.1 of Mirounga leonina. Lineage (NCBI taxonomy): Eukaryota > Metazoa > Chordata > Mammalia > Carnivora > Phocidae > Mirounga > Mirounga leonina. The sequence continues at coordinate 80,713,045 of NW_023270323.1, forward strand.
CTGCACGGGCCGTCTCTTGGCTCTGGTGGGTGGCATCATGGCGGGTGTGGAGGGGCCGGGCCGGCCTCGGTGCCAGCCTGTGGTCTTAGCACCCCCTGGTATCTCAGGGCATGTTCAGAGGTGGCCTCATCTGGTCAGGGCTCCTCAGCACGAGGCGGGCTGTACAGGCCCGTTCTGGACGTGGAGGCCCACAGAGAGGCCTGGGGCTAGCCCTGCTCCACTCCCCAACACAGGTGCTGTCCACAAAAGCCACGTCCTCTGCTGCCCCACGCGGCCGCCGTGGGCCTTCACGCTGAGCTGGAACTGGGCCTCCTGTGTGGAGCCACTGGAGCTCTTCCTTGATGGACAGTGCTTCTGTTCAGGTTTCCTGCTGTGTGGGGACGACGGCCCTGGGAAGGTGCTTGCTCCTGGTGCTCACCTGGGGGACGGCGGCTGGCCAACCCGGCCCGGGAGTGGGGGACATGGGAGATGGGGGCACTGGGAGGGCTGGGGGAGTGCTGTGGGGTCACTGTGGGCACTGGGAGGGCTTTGGGGGGTGCTATGGGGGTGCTGTGGGCACTGGGAAGGCCTGGGGGGGTTGGGGTCGCTGGTGGAGGTGGGAAGGCAGAGACAATTGAGCAGCGATGGCTCCCAGACCCCACAGGATGGTTCTGTGTCCCCACAGCACCGGGGGCTTGCCCCAGAGACCCAGCTGGATGATGGCGCCCCCGGGGCTGGGCAGGGGGAGCCCGCAAAAGCAGACACAGGCGAGCAGTCCCAGCTCTCCAGGCTGCCCCTCAGGTGCCGTGGGGGCAGATCGCAGTGGAGACCCCGAGCAGCCCTCAGGGGGCCTGGCCGGGGGGCTGGTCCGTGCAGGAGAGGCCTGAGTGGGGAGGCCGTGAGGGCGGCCCTGGCTGGCTGCGGGGAGGGCTGCCTGGGCAGGAGCCCATGGTGGTGTGCTCGCGGCTTCCGATTCCCTTCCCTCAGCTGAGTGTTGTTCGGCTTTTAAGAATCTTGATTAAGGGGCACCTGTGTGGCTCAGTCATTAAGCGACTGGGATCTGGGATCGAGCCCCACATCGGGCTCCCTGCTCAGCGGGAAGCCTGCTTCTCCCTCTCCCACTCTCTTTGCTTGTGTTCCCTCTCTTGCTGTGTCTTTCTCTGTCAAATAAATAAATAATCTTAAAAAAAAAAAGAATCTTGATTAAGAAAAAGATGTATGCTGGGGTCCATGCTTTTCCTTTTCATTGCCACAAAATGAAGTGTTGGGGAAAAACAACTGACCCGCAGGGATGAGATCATCGCGCTACCCCTGACTTCGTGCTGTTGAGAGTTCTGCGTCCGCGTCCATGGTATTCATACTGGTTTTTCTTGTCACTTGCAGCGTTCTGCTGGGACACTGAGCAACAGGGGTCATTTGTTCCCTTTTGAGAACAACGGTAAGTGTTCGGAGCCCTGACCCGTCCTCCAGAGCTGCTGTGGCCACGGGCCGGGGACAGTGCGTGGAGGGTGTGGACGTGGACCTGGAGTGTGATGCCCAGCCTGCTGGGCTGGCGGTCGGGGCGTGGCCCGGCCTCTCCCTCCAGTGGGGCAGGCGCTGGGCCCTCCCGGAGAGGTGCCGGCTGCGCGAGGTCGAGGCCCGCCCTGTGGGGCCCTGTGGCCACTGAAGGGAGAGCAGGGCGGGGTCAGGCTCAGCGCGGGGTGCGTGTAGTTCCCGTGTGGCCCACGTTGGGCCGTCGGTGCGTGTTGGGGCTCTGCCCCCCACCACCTGAAAGGCCACCCAAGTGGGTGTGTGTGTGCAGAGCCTGCTGCCCTCCATTCCTGGTAACCTCGGCTCTGGATGACAGGCTGGGGTGAAGCGTGTTAGCTGGGGTCTGGCTCGAGTGCAGGTCCTCCCTCTGCCAGCCCTGGGCACCACGGCCATTGGCAGGGGCGCTGTGTTAGGTGGCTCTCCCGACTACCAAAGTGAAGGTTTTTTTTATCAAATTCTTGTGTGAACGGATGGAGGTAGGAAGTGTGAGCCCAGCACCGGGCCCTTGGCACTGTGTCCTCAGTGGGAGTGCCCCCCTGCACACGGGGCCAGTCCTCAACTGGGATTCCCAGGGGGTCTGACCCTGCCTCTTTGCTGCCCAGGGTCACCCCAGGGCCTTTGCTCGTGCCTTTCCCCACAGGGGTCCTCTTCCCTTGGGTCCCACTGCCTCCATGCCCAGTTTCCCAACCGGTGGTGACTGCGGAGTGGCCGGAGTCGTGGGGGTTGCTGAGCGGACTCTCAGCCGGGTCAGTGGGAGTCGGGGTTTCATGGTGCACCTTGCTGCCACACGAGGAGTCCCAGGAGACCCACTCGCCTGGCTCTGCCCCCCGCCCCCAATGCAGCAAAGCTCGTGATGGCGGCCCTGATGGGTGCATTCGGGGTCTGGGCACCCAAGGGGTGTGTGGAGGAGAGTCTGAGGAAGGGCTGGGGTGGGCTCCTCCCGGGGCATTGGGGGCAGGCCGGCAGAGGGAGCCCCTGGTGCGTGCATGGTGTGCGCTCACATGTGGGTCTGCGGGTGCGCATGCTGGCCCCGGACTGTCAGTGTCTCGTGTGAGCCTCCCAGTAGCCACGTGACGGGAGGAAGTGGAGGCTGGGGGTGGGGTCCTGGCCACGTGCACGGTCCCTGCCTGCCGTGTGCCGTCGCTGTGCCTCCAGTTTCGGGAAGCTGAGAGCTGCCTCCCAGAGAGGAGGTGAGGGGCGCCGGCCTCCTGGAAGCAGCTGCCTGGTGGGCGGGGGTCTCGCGGGTGAGGTCGCACACCTGGAGGAGGCCTGGGCCACGGACAGAGAAGTGGGTGACGCAGGGCAAGTCTGTCCATGAACCGGAAAGGAGAACGGTGTGCTCTGGTCATCTTCAGGGAGTGGGGAGCTGGCCTCGCTGAGACGTGAGGCTGGAAAGTGAGGCTGGCTCCTGGGCTGAGCTGACCGGGGGGGATGCAGGCGGGGCCGGCGCTGACCGGTCTGTGGCCGAGGAGCCACGTGAGGCTTAGTGTCAGGCCGTGTCCCCAGCCAGGCAGGGGCCTCGGGGCCTGGCAAACACTGTGCCTTGTCTCCTGCTCACCCGTCTCTTCTCTTTTGTGTTTCCTCAGAAGACAGGCGCCCCTGGAAGGTCTTAAGTGGAGGATGGCCCGTCGGGAGTCAGACGGCCACGGGCCCACGCGGCCCAGACACAGGCCTGGGTGCCGTGAGCGCCACAGACCTCAGGGAGAGCGCAGGGCCCCCCTCGGCACCACCTGCCAAGCGCCACTGCCGCTCCCTGTCGGAGCCGGACGAGCTGGCACGCTGCCACTCCGCCTGGCGCCCCGGCAGCTCCAAGGTCTGGACGCCGGTATCCAAGAGGCGGGGCCGCAGTGGCGGGTGCGCCAGCCTGCCCGGGAGTGCCACGCTGCTGGGCTGCGCCCCCCCAGTGGCCGGCCCCACCTCGTCCCCCGCGCCCCGGCCGCCTTCAGCCGGCGGCGGCTGCCCGGACGGCAGTGAGGGCGGCTCGGGCCCACCCTGGCGACCCGCAGGGCCCTGCGCTCTGTCCTGCAGGCGCCGCCTGTCCCTGTCGCAGGAGCACCTGGTGCAAGTGGGCACAGCCCCGCCCTCCACCGGCAGCAGCGCCTCGTCCACGCCCGAGCTGGGCCGGCGGCCGGGCCTGCTCCGGTGCCGCTCACAGCCTTGCGTGCTGGTCGGGAGGAAGTGTCGGCGCAAGCGCAGGCGTGAGGAGAGCGCCCACTGGCCGCGCCCGTCCTTGGACTTTCTGAAAATGAAACGGGTGAGGCCCGCCTTGTTTCTGCTGCGCTCACCTCGCGGGCGCCCCTCTGCGGCACGGGGCGGCTCTGCGGCCAGATGGGCCCACCCCGGCCTTGGTGGTCTGCGCCCCTCGGCGGGAGCCCAGCTGCCTGGGAGGGCGCTCTGGGCCTGGCTGGGCCTGAGGCTGCAGCGTCCCCAGCACCTCGGCCGTGTTACCGCCCGCCTGGGCGGGGGTGAGCCATCCTGAGCCCCGGGCGTGTGTGCGCATGCAGGTGCATATGCACGTTCCTGTGCAGGCAGACATCTCGGATCCTGGCCCCACGAGTCCCCGTGGCTCTCGGGTCCCCTGCCCTCCCTGGCGTGGGACAGCCATGACCACCTTTCTGTATGGGAGGCCGTGGGGCAGAGTCGGCAAGCCGGGGTGCGGGACAAGCCAGTGACTGGGGTCCCGCAGTCAGGCGGGCAGGCCGGCCAGACGCAGAAGGGCAGGGTGCAGAATCGGGCGGGGCGCTGGCACCGGCAGCCCCAAGGGAAGGAGCCCAGGAGATGGGAAGCCTGCTTGTCTTTTTTTAGAGCGAGAGCAAGCGAGCGCGAGCACGTGAGCGGCGTGGGCGTGGGTTGAGGGAGGGGCAGAGGGTGAGGGAGGGAGAATCTCAAGCTGAACGCAGAGCCTGCCGTGGGGCTCGATCTCTTACCCTGAGGTCCTGACCTGAGCCGAAACCAAGAGTCGGACACTCAACCAACTGAGCCACCCAGGTGCCCTGCTTGTCTCTCTAAAACGTTTTCCCTCGTTGTTGATGTATTGTTGGGAGCCCTCTGCCCCTGGATGCTCGAGGCCCCCTGAGCCTGCCCCAGCATCTGACAGCCCCTCTGCCCGAGTACCCAGCCTCACCGGGCTGGTGCCTTGCTTAGCCTGGCACCCCACCAGGGTTGCTGTGTCACAGCACATGGCACAGCACATTTAGCCCACATGGCTTCCACGGATCAGGCATCCAGGAGCAGCTCAGCTGGGTGGCTCTGCTCAGGGTCCCCTGCACGCTCGTGCTCCATGGGACTGTGTCAGCCGCAGGCTCAACAGGCCAGATGAGCCACTCCCGAGCCATCACGCGTGAGGTTTGCTGGGGGCTCACCGGGACACCATCTTGGCCTGGGAGGTGTGTGGAGGTGAGCAGACCTGCACACTCAGTGTCTCTGGGGCAATCTACTAGGGCTTCCTGAAGTTACCCTTTTCTGGGAAATGGCATTGCATTTAAGGTGTCAGTTTGGGGCACAGAGTTGCCCATTGTATCTCTTAGAGAACTTTTAAAATGTTTACTCTGGTGCGTTTGTGGCTGTCTCTTTTATTCCTGATGTGAATCATCAAACGTATGAGCATAGAGACGTTATTAGCAATTGTGATAGCTGATGGACACTTCTGATGGTGACCTGGGGGATGGAGGCCAGCACCCAGCCCAGACCTCGGTCGGGCTGCAGCCCTGTCCTTCTCCAGCTCCCGGCCGCCTCTGGAAACAGAGGGCATCTCAGCGTGATGCTTTCTACTTAGACCGTCTCTGGCGCCCAGCATGCGTGCGGTCTTCCGCCCATGGGTCTGCGGCTCTGCAGCAGCCAGCGGGTGTCTGACAGCTGGCGCCGTTCTGACACCAGCTGCCCCTAGTGCAGACCCTGCAGCCTCACAAGACCACCCCTGCTTCAGATGCCTCCCGTACCTCCCACCCACCATCTACAAATCGGGGTTCCCACGACCCCCCCTCGGGTTCCATAATTGGCTAGAACGGCTCGCAGAACTGCGGGAAGCACCTTATACTAACTCGTGACCCATTTATCATGAAGGACACAACTCGGGACCATCCGGACGGAAGAGATGCGCAGGGCAAGCAAGGTATGGGGCAAGGGGCGCAGAGCTCCCCACCCCGCCCAGCACCCAGACGTGCTCCCCAGCCTGGGAGCCCTCCAGATCCCCCCCAGCCCCTGGGCAGGGAATTCATGGAGGTTCCACTACCCAGGTGCGACTGATGAGCTCTCTGGCCACTGAGATTGACCGCCTCTCCATCCCCTCTCTGTCCCTGGAAGGGGTGTGGGGGTGGGGGACTTAAAGTCCAACCCACTAAGCCCGGTGTGGTCATTCTGTCCACTGCCCTATCCTGAGGCCCGCTAGGGGCCCCCAGGGGTTACATTAGCATAAACCCAGGTGTGGTTGAATGGGGTTCGTTATGAATCACAAAAGACACCCCTCAGCCCAGCACTCAGGAAGTTCCAAGGGTTTTAGACCGTTGGAACCAGGAGTGGGCAAAGGCTAAATGCGTACCTTTTACTGTATTAGCAGGTATCTGGGAAACTCCGTTGTCTTAAACGTACAAAGGGGTAGAAGCAGCAGTCGAGCTGTTAAGGGCTAAGTGGCTGGGTTTGGTGACTGATGTTTTGGGCGAGACCCGTGGGTTTCTCTGGGGCACAGCGTGTTCAACTTGATGTCGCCTACAAGTGGGATGGGCACTCGTGGGTATTTGTGGTTAGTGTATAACGCAAGGGAGCAGGAAACTTAAAAACACTTCGGGAAGTGTGGATGTGACCCTTGAGTGCTGGAGGGCAGGCTGTGGGTAGGCGGCTGCCATGCGTGTGGGAGGCGGGTGCGGGCCGTCGGGCTCTGGGGGCGGCTGGGGATGCAGAGGCCCCAAGCGTTGCTGGGCACCACGTGTGTGCCCAGATGTCCCGTGCGCCCTCATGTGCTTTGCTGCCCAGGGGTGGGGGGTCCGCTCTAGGAAGCATGTTGCTGGTTGTGGGAAGTGGGCACATCCTGTCAGGTTCGTAGCTGGAGACCCCGAATGTTCCCTTATCTTGAGGTGGCTTCACATGGACACAAGCCTTCTCAGAGCGGGCCTGGGCAAAGCACAGTGGGGGAGACTCAGGGCAGGACGTGGCAGGGTTTCAGTGGCTGTCCTGGGGCCTGCCTTTGGATGCGTCTGTTGTCCATGTGAAGGTGCGGCTGTGGGCAGTGACAGGAGCTTCTCGGTGGCTCTCGCTCTCCGTGCAAGCGCAGGCGGGACCGCATCCTTCCCACATGTGCGTGCCCTGGCCTGAGGCTCCTGACCTCAGCACGCCGGTTCTGTGCCTTGACTTGAAGCCAGGGGAGCACAGGGTCCTTGACCGCAGGCCTGGACGTGGTGCACGGATGGCTGAGCAGCCCACGGCCCTGCCCCCTGCAGTGGGCGCGTGGCGGGGACGGCCTAGCAGCCCCTGTGGCTTGGCTCGAGGGCCGCCCTCCTCTGGGCCAAGCATGGCCTGAGGGCTGGCTTTGGTCAGCGAGGAGGGGGCACTGCTGCCCCCGAATCCTCATTCTGGGTAAGCAATTGTTTCCACAGAAAAGCCTATAGAATTTTTTTTTTTTTAATTTTATTATGTTAGTCACCATACAATACATCATTGGTTTTTGCTGTAGAGACCACGATCCATTGTGTTCGTATAACACCCAGTGCTCCATGTAGTACGTGCCCTCCTTAATACCCATCACCGGGCTAACCCATCCCCCCTCCCAAGCCTATAGAATTTTTAATGTTTATTGGCAAGCCTAGGTTTCAAAGTTGAAATTAAAATATCATTATGGAAAATGTGCCAATCAGTCATGGTTCCAGCAGAGAATGGGCACAGGTGCTGTTCTTTTATGAAATTGTGTGTTTTCAGGGCTTTCAGAAGCTTTTGTGATGTGCAGAAGATCTTCAGCTTTCTACAGGGTGATTGAGAAGCTGCTCCAGCCTGTGGTTTGGACACGTAGCTCCCTGCCTCTGGCTCAGCGTGGCCCCCATGCCAGACTCAGCAGCCAAGGAGGGTGTTTGCAGTTGGGGGCGGACGGTGGCACGTTCACACACTTCAGCTGCCTGGAGCCACCGGCCTGTCCTGCGTGGCCTGGCGGGCCTGGGGACCCACAGCTTGTTGGGCAAGTGTGGGTTTCCATCACTTTGCCACAGAAGCGGGTTGGTTCTTGCCTATTTTTGTCACACACATGGTGCTTTGGGGGCTTTGGCAGGGATGCTAGCTGTGACTCTTCTCTGCGGGAGGGTCCCCTCGCGAGGACAAGGGCACCAACTCGCGGCCCGAGTGCACGGCTGGGTGGTGACTCGTGGCATCTTGTCCCAAAGTCCCCGCATACATGGTTGAATGAGATAGTTGTGAGAGAGGACGCAGCTAGCGAGCAGGTGTGTCGGCTGGGGTTGGACAGATTGGGGTGTTCACGACCCTTTCATGACCGTCTAGACCAGGGTGGGCAGAGGCCTGAGCGTGTGGGGCGGAGGAGGGAGACCCCGTTCTCCAGGTCAGGGAGCGTAGGGGTGGCCGGCGGGGAGGCCGGGGACACGCGGGTGAGCGGGGCTCTGCAGGCGGAGGGACCCCTTGTCCTTCAGGCCGTTGTGGTTGTTGGAGATTTGGGACTTACTGAACAGCCCGTGGCATCCGTGGCCCTAGAGTCAGGGGCTTGCCGTCCTGTGGCTGTGGCCACGTCTTGTGTGCTCTGGCATGCTCGCTGCCGCGCTCCCCGGGGGCTCGTGGCGGAAGAGGCGCCGGAGAACACGTGGGGTCTGCAGCTGTCGCCACCGTCCAGGAGGCACGGTCGGCAGCGCGGCCGCTGGGGTGTCGGGCGTGTGTGCGCGAGTGTGCACATGTGCGGGGCCTGGCCCTGCCGCCCGCTGGCTTTTGGGGTGGGGAGGCTGGGCTTGGTCGGGGCGCCTGCAGGGTGGGGCTTGTGCTCCGTCTTCTGAGGGCCTGTCCCTGCCCCGTGTGCTTCCGGCTCTCTCAGTCTGAGCAGCTGTGTCCGCGCTTGACGTCTCCTCTGCTTACGCGCCAGCGTTGCCCGAAGCTGAACCGTTCTGTGGTAGGTGTATCATGCCTACTCTACTTTCCTCCTCTTCTTACTCCATCACCGTATTATTTTGTTACTTACATTTGGGTGGAAGGTGATGAATATGAACACTGCACCGCCCTGTGGGCAGGGGGGACTCCAAGCAGGCCTCAGGATCACACTCCGGTCCCCACTTCAAAGTCAGTGCTGGGGTCGGGTGTCCGGTGTGGGCACTGGGTTCGAGTGTCAGGTTGGGTACTGGGGTCAGATGTCCGGTGTGGGCGCTGGGGTGAGGTGTGGGTGCTGGGGTTAGGTGTGGGCGCTGGGTGGGGTGTCAGGCGTGGGCGCTGGGGTCAGGTGTGGGCGCTGGGGTCAGGTGTGGGCGCTGGGGTTGGGGTGTCCGGTGTGGGCGCTGGGGTCGGGGTGTCCGGTGTGGGCGCTGGAATCAGGTGTCAGGTGTGGGCGCTGGGTGGGGTGTCAGGCGTGGGCGCTGGGGTCAGGTGTGGGCGCTGGGGTCGGGTGTGGGCACTGGGGTCAGGTGTCAGGTGTGGGCACTGGGGTCAGGTGTGGGCGCTTGGGGTCGGGTGTGGGCACTGGGTTCAGGTGTCCAGTGTGGGCGCTGGGGTCAGGTGTGCACGCTGGGGTCAGGTGTCAGGTGTGGGTGCTGGGGTCAGATGTCAGGTGTGGGCACCAGGGTCAGGTGTCAGGTGTGGGCAGCGGTGTTAAGGGTCAGATGTAGATGCTGGGCTCAGGTGTGGGCACTAGGGTCCAGAGCAGATGCTACAGTCAGGTACGGGCACCAGTTCAGGCATGGTGTGGGACACGCAGGGTCCGGATGGCTGGGGCACCGGGAGTGTGGCAGCTCCTGGGCATGAGGTAGGGGAAGGACTGGGAGTGGGTGCCTGTCGGGCCCACTGCAGCTTTCTCCTGTGGGCTCAGCACAGATCTTGGAATGATGACAGGAGCGGTCCCAGAGGCCCCAGGCGGCCCAGCAGGGGCTCTGTGAGTGGTGGGGTATGGGGCGTGGGTGGGGGGCGCACCCTGGGCTTTACACGCAGGCCACGGTGTCCGGGCGTGTGGGTCGTCCGGCTCCTCACCAGCCCTCTCGACACATGGCTGGCGCCTCTCCTTGCCACGGTCTCATTTGGTGGAGCAGCGTGGGAGACCTCGTGAATCCGAAAGTGTTTGTATTCCGCTGTCCGTGGGACCGGCTTCCTTCAGGCTCTGGAGGTGCTGCTGGTTGCCTTCTGGCCCAGCGTTGCCGTGAGACAGGTGGCATGGCTCGGACTCGCTTCCTCTCTGCCCCGCGCACTCTGGGGTTTCTGGGTGACAGACCCGGTGTCTCTGTTTTGTCAATGGTGCCGAGTGTGGGGCTCTATCAGGTGGTTTCCTGGATTACGGGGTGGGGGGTCAGGTAGTGCGTGCACGTTCCCCGGCCCTCGCCGCCCCAGTGCCCGTGGCCTCTGTGACTCCAGCCATCCCGATATTGGGCCTCCTCCTGGGCCTGGGATTTCCTGCTTGCCCCACTTCAGGGCTGGAGCCCTCTCTCCGGGGACGTTGGTAGTGGACTTGGGTTTGGGGGCGTTTCTTGCCCCTGCGCTGCTTGCTCCTCCAGACTGTGTCCTCCCTGGTTCCAGCCTCACCTGTCTTCCCTGTTAGAGGCCACGGCGTTCTGTGACACTTCATGTTGGCCGGGTTTTGGGCCAGAGGGCTCTGTCTTGTGGGTGTGGCCCTTTGGCCTGAGCTTTCTGGGGGGGCTGGGTCTACCTGGGTCTCCTGCGTGCTGGGAGCCCCCATGTCCCCATCTCTCTGAGTTTGCTTTGGGGTCAGGTTCCATAGAGAACACATCCAGTCCCCGCCTGGGCAGGCTGGGAGCTGACTCAGGGCCGGGGCTCTGTGCTCAGAGTGCAGATGTTCGCTCGGCCTCTGTTTGCACGTGTTGTCCCCTTCCCCAGGCTGAGACCCTCCAGCTGTCCCGAATCACCCCTACTCCTGTGAAGGTTGGGAGGGGCGCTTGCCCAGAAGTGGGGGAGGGGGTCGGTCTAGGGATCCTGTTGTTTCTCAGCCGGCTTCCTTATTACAGCTCCCTCACCCACACACTCTGACACGCTCAGCACCCCTGCTTGTGTACACCCCACGTGTGGTGTGGACATTCCACGCCCTGCAGGCCTCTCCCTCAGCTGGCTGAGGACGGCACTCGGGTTTGCCACGTGGGCCCCATGGGGCTTCTCGTTGCTGGGGCGTCTGTATTTCTCTCCACAGCCAGAGCCCTGGTTGGACAAGCGCTCGTGGGTGCTGGGCTTCAGGCGCCTGCAGGCAGCGGGGGGCCTCCCCGGTCTCCTGCTGAGCCCTGGCCTTCGGGACGGCCGGGCCCCCGTGGGCCCCCGTGGGCAGGGTGTGATCTGGCTGAGCAGAGACGCTATGAGCTCCCACACGAGGCTGGGGCTGTGCTCTCCAGGAGCGCAGATCGGCGTGCTGTGGTTGGGAGATGGCCTGATGCCTCAGCCAGTGCACACGTGGTGGCCGGGCCCCGGATGGCCGCTGAAGGGAATTTGGGGTGGTTCACAGGCACGTTTTTAGTTTCCCTTCAGTCTCATCTGCTTAGCTGGAGCTGGTACGTCGGCTTGGGGTGGTGGAGGCACGGGGCGCCTGCTCGTACCCCGCAGGAAGCCGGGGCCTGGCTCTGGGGCTGCAGCGTCCCCCCAGATGGCACACAAGTTGAAGGGCCCTGTGACATCTAGAGCCCCTGATTTAGGACTCTGAGTCTTGACCTTCGATATTTGCAAGAAGGTATTTTGCGTTCACGTGCTTCGATGCAGGTGACCTGAAACCAGAGTGACGGCAGCAGTGGCAGGACTGTCCGGGGAGAGGGTCACGCGTGGCAGCGTGGCCCGGGCCACTCCGAGTGGGCCTCACAGCCTGGCTTCCCGTCATCCCCAGCGTTGTGTGGTGCTCACCCCTGACCGAGGTGGCGGGCGACACCCCTTTGGGGGCCACGTGGCTGGTGCTCAGAGTGCAGGTCACAGCTCTCGTTGAGCGGCCGCCATGTCTCCCGGGCGGCCTGAGTGGACTTGTGCAGAGCCTGCGTTTTCCAGCTGCGGCCCATAGATGGGCTCGTGGCCCGGCGACAGAGGACCTCTCTGCGGAGGTCCTCCCGCCACCTGTCCGGCCACTGCTAGCTCGCGTGTGTGCCGTGGGGTCAGCGCCGTCCACACATGGACCAGCGCAGGGGCGGAGCGAGACCAGGCGGCCGGGGGCCAGGCGAGGGGCCCTGCGGAGACAGTCCAGGTCCTCAAGAAGTGACCGCCACTGTCACATCCACCTTGATTTGAATGAAGAAGTTATTTCATGGGTCCTCATTCTGTGACCAAACTTTGTGACCGGTTGTATCTTTAAAGGTTGAATCATTAAAATTTTATTTTTCAGTGGCTTAATTATTATAGAACAACAAGAAAACTCAGGTTGTTTGTTGTATAGAGCCAAATAATTTCCTTAAAAGTGCTGATTTGAAAGGGGGAAGTGTTTATTTACTTGAATTCACTGTGGGACTGTTTCTAGGAAATTTTCTAGCCAAAGAGGTGGTCGTTCTGAGGCACGTCCTGGCTCTGGAAGGTTTGGGTTTCGGTTGGGTTTCAGTTGCTCAGCTCGTGTTCTGAGCCCTCAGATGTAGGTGCCAGAGGCCCAGGTCAGAGAGCAGGAGCGGCTGTGTCCCCGCGGCCGGTCCGGGCTCGCTTCGCCCCACTCCGTGTGCACAGATGCTCCTTGGCAGCCCCGAACCACGTGCTGACACCTGTGTGGGGCAGCCTGGGTGTGGCCCCAGAGTCGCTGAGGTCACACTGGGGCAGGTGGAGTCACGTGGGGCCAGCTTGGGAGGCCGCTCTGGCAGCGGGGTTAGGCACGCAGTGGACCACATGCACGTGCTGCCCCAAGATGCCAGGCCAGGAGTTTAGGGCGAGGGCTGGGGGCTGGTGTCAGGGAGACAGGGCCCTGGCCGGGCTAAGGGGGCTGCTGTTGTGTGTGGTCTGGAGGTGGGCTGTGGCCAGGGGTGGAGGGGGGAGGCCGGTACATGCTCCCAGTGCCAGGGCTGGGGTGGCCTGCCGGGTCTTAGGGCCCTGGTGGGATCGCCAAGGAGAGGTGCCACCTGAGTGGACGGCTCTGTCTGCAGTTGGGGGAGAGCCCGGCAGCCTCCATCTTTAACAGCCCGGCAAAGATTTGGCTGGGGGCAGGGGGCAGAAAGAGGCAGCGCCAGCCCATCCAGGGAGTCGGGTCTCAGTGGGCAGCATGCCCGGTCAGCCGCCGGAGGCCTGCCATGCAGGGCGGGCCTGAGTGTGGTGTGTGGCTGATGCACAGGGACCAGACGCTATATGTGAATTTGGGGATCCACTCCTGGGTCAGTGGGACGCTGCCTCCCGTGTAACCCCGTGGACATGCTTTAAGCTCGTATCTTTTCTGTTTCAGACTTTAAAAAATTCAAAAAGCCTTTGTTCCCTTGATTATGAAGACGAAGAGGAGGATGACACCCAAGTGAAGCTGGCCCCGTATGCCCCACATGGCCCCACGGGCACCGTCACGCCCGGCTCCAGTCCGCTGAGCGTGTGCCCCAGCCCCTGCCGCACTGGCCCCGGCCCGTGGGCCTCCTGGGAGCCCATGGCCGCTGAGGGTGAGGGCGGGAGTGGCGGCGACCCCAGTGACTGGGAGAGCGCTGGGGAGGAGGGGGTCTTCCCTCCCGGCCGCGGTGAGCTGGACCTGCGGCAAATCGAGAGCAACTGACCCCCGGCAGGGGGTCGGGGGCCCGGGGCCACCGCCCCCAGTTTCTTCCCGGCGCACGGACAGGAGCTGGGCTACGCAGAACTTTGAACATCAGGTGTAATTTTGATCCAATCTTTCCTAAAGAAGTGTTTTGGATTTTTGTGGCTTTTACAGTTCTGGAGAAAGCTGCTGTATTTTGAACGAATTTTCGGAAGGGCGTTCTACGGAACGGGAGCCTGCGGGCCAATCCCACCACAGGTGTGTGTTCCTTTTCTGAAACCCCTGCCGTGCAGGGCGCGGGGGTCCGTGAGTGCTGAGCAGCCAGCCTGCCGCTGCCCGTCTCCTTCGGAGCGCCAGGCGGTGGGTACCTGTGCTCAGGAGCTCTGGGATGGTGGTCCTGGCGGCACCTGGTCTGACCTCAATAAAAGGCGTTTGCTTCCCCGTGTTTGTTTCTGGCTGAAAGCAATTGGGCCTCGGGCCTGTGGGTCTCGTGCGCACAGGGTTTTCATTTAATGACATGGGGGATTTCTCCCTGAGACTCTGACCTCGGGAGCTTTGGGTAGGAGGGCGCAGTTTGTGGTAGTGAAGGAAAACAGCGATAACCTTCAGAGAAATTTTCTTGATCTCCCCCCTGCCGAGAACATTTTCCAAGCTCACAGCCATGCACGGGGACCGCCGTCCCTGGTGCGGACGTAGACAGGAGGTGCCGGTCTGCAGGACACCGGGCTTTCTTGGGCCTGCCCACTGGCCCCTTCCCTGCAGGATGGGGGGTCCTACGGCCCACCGCCGATCCCTCAGGCGCCGATCCCTCAGGCCCACCCTGCACTGACCTCCTGCCGCGTGGCTGACGTGCATTCCTGGGAGTCGGAAGTGGCCATCATGGCTTCTCCAGTGACTGTCGAGGAACTTTTTTCCTCCCGCTCTAGGCTGTAGTCCGAGGGTCCCTGAGGCTCCAGAGGTGCCCAGTTCATCTTGTTCACTCGCTGGCGGGCCTCCTGAGGGAGCAGGCGCCCTGCGTCTTAGCAGACGTGCTGTGGCCAGAGTCAGACGTCAGAGACAGAGTTTGTTCTAGAACAGTCCGCCTGGCCAGTTAGTGGTCTCAACCATGGGCAGTTTAGAAAATGCTGGTGTTTGGGCCCCTCCGGGGTGTTGCCTGGATGGGGTGGGGGGCTGTTCGGAGCTGTCCGGCTTTAACCCGAAGAGGAGAGATAGATGATCCAGGTGCGGCAGAGCCGTTTCCCCTGGGACGCGAAGCCCTTCGGTCCTTCAGTCCTCAGCGGCCTCCCGGGGCTGGCAGACGTCTGGCCACGTGTGGGTCTGGCGCGGGACCCGAGCCTGCGGGCCACCTGCAGTGCAAAGAAGGCTTTGGCAGTTTCTGAGAGGGGCCTTTGGGGGTCAAGCTGGTGCCCACGGGCATCACCAGTGTCCGCAGAGCCACCACCTGGTCAGAAAGCCTCCGGGACCCACAGGCAGGCCCTTGGTGGGCACATGACTTGGGTCCCGGGATCCCTGCATTGGATTTCCAGCACAACTGGGAGGTTGTGTTTTGGGTTGAATTTCGGGAGATGGGCTCTGTGTCCTTACCTGCATAGAGCCAGTGCCCCCACTCAGAGCTTCGCTCTGGGGCTGACCTGTGGATCCGCTGGGGCGGGGGTGGGGTGGGGGCGAGGTCCCCGTGTGAGCAGAGCCCTGCCGTGGGCTGCGGGGCAGTAACGGGTGGAGGGAGGGAAGGGGCCTCGGTGTCGGTATCACCCATACCATATTTTCTGGCCACACCCTGATAACAAAAAGATAGCAAACAAAACCTTGTGTGTTTGGGAAATTTAAAAATGCACTTTACCTAACTCATTGGCCAAAGAAGAAATCATCCAAGTTAGACAATACTTCAAACCGAATGATCCTGAAAACGGTACATATCAAAACTTGTCAAATATATCTTAGGTTGTAGGAAGAAGGACATCTATAGCCCTACGTGATTATATTAGAAGAAATAGGAGTGGGAAATCAGCCAGCCTAGCTTCCGATTTAAGAACGAGGCAGAGGTCAGCAAATGCCCTTGAAAGGAAGTAAATATTTTGGATTTTGAGAGCGCAGGTGGTGTCTCCCCCCGCCGCCCCAGATTTCATCCCCACACTGTCATTTGCTGACCCCTGAATGTGGGGAATGAAAGAGCAAAGCCGAAGGGAAAAGAGGGAGCGCAATCCTAAGAGCAGGCGCTTTGCCAGAAGGGACGGGTCGGGAGCCCTGCCGAGAAGGGCCAGGGGGCGAGTAGGTTGTCTTCGGAACGCGGAGGGGCCGTGCAGGCCGTGTAGAGGGTGGCTGGTCCGAGCGACTTGGAAGCAGTGAACATGTTCCTGGAGAAATAGCGCCACCACCCAGCGGGGAAGAGAGACGCCAGGGCTGGTCCCGGGAAGCGTAGTGTGAAGAGAAGCTGTGGTTCAACACCTTCCCGTGTGGAAGGCCAGCGCCGGCTGGCTTTGGAGACAAGTGCTGCAAAATACCCAAGTGTGATCCTGACATGAAATCGGACACGGGCTGCTGATGGGCATCCACTGACCGCTGTGGCCACGGTTGTGGACAAGCCCCCGGGGCGGGTCTCCGAGAGCCTCCTCTCCCTGCTCCCCTGCCCGCCCTTCTAGATGGTGTGGAGGGGGCTGGGGGGCCGGGGCCGGAGCCCTCAGGGCCATTGGGAGCCTCAGCTGGGCCCGCCTGGGCAGTAGGCCCTGAGGCCACCCTTCCCGCCTGCTCTCCTGCTGCCCACACAGGGTCCCGTGTGCTTGAAGAAGCTCAGGGTGCTCCCACTGCACCCCAAGGTCAAGGTCATGGGCAAGCAGGGTCAGGCTCTCGCAGCCTTCGTCCTTGCCCTCCGGACAGCCGGGGAGGGGGCCCTGGTTCCCTCACAGGGGCGGCAGCCCCGCGAGCCAAGCCCCTCACTCCCTCTCCGTGCGCCCCTGACCTCGGCCCCCCGGCTGCACCAGCCCTCCTGACTTTGGCCCTGGTGTCACGTCGGACAGGAAGCCCGTCCCCGTCACCCGATGTCCAGTCACGTGCTTTTTCTGTTTTTCTGCAATTGCAGATATAGCTCCTTTAAGCCTCGTTAAGTTACTTTTGTTAATTTATATTGTCCTAGAAAATGGCCCATTTCATCAAGAAGATCCGACGCGTTAGCTCGTCACTGCGTCTCCGCGGCTCCCACTCCTTGTGCACGGCCCTCATGGCCCCGCTTCTCTCGCTCCCTGGCCAGAGGTTATTTTATTTTGTTTGTTTATTTTGAGGACCAGCTCTTGGATTTACTGATGAGTTCTTCCATTTTTCTTGTTTCCAATTCATTAATTCGCCTTTATCTTTACCTCTCCTGTTCCCGTGGATTTACTTTATTGTTCTGTTTTCCCTCCTCGTGTCGAATGTTTAGTGCATTTATTATCAGTTTCTCTTGCTCAGTTATAAAAGCATTTAAGGTTGTGAATTGCCCACCAGCCCCTCCCGAAGCTGGCTCCGCGGACGTGCAGTCTCCCTTTTCTGGACGGTTGTAAATCTCCTGTCCTGGCGACTTTTATTTGCTCTCTGACCTAGGAGTTATTTAGGCGAGCACTTTTGAATTTCCAAATCATTTGGCTTCTCTTTTAGATCCTTTGATTAATTTTTATGTTGTTGTGTTGGTTTAAATGGTGAGTCCTGTAGACGTTTGATTGTTTGGGATGCAGTGAGGCGCACGTGTGTGTGCATCCCTGTGTGTGCACGTGTGCGTGCCCACGCGTGGGTCCACATGCACGTGCCGCTCTGCCCATGTGGCCGCACATGTACGCATATGCATGTAGCATGTAGCATGTTCTGTGGTTTCTGACCAGGTGACTGCCACCCGGTCAAGGACATTCACGAGAGGACTGCAGGCCCTTGTCGTCACTCCAATTGTGTCCCCCTGATCCTGGGTCTCTGGGTGAGGTCTGGGCCGCCCACGGTGGTCTGACGGGCCGGCCTCCTTCCCGGTGGAGCCGAGATCCCTGTTGTGCTCACAACGATATTCCTGACCCCACACCCCAGATGGCCAGGTCTGCTACTGACAGGGCCCATCACCGGGTGACCTGGGGGTCGCTGGGCCCAGCACAGGCTGCGGCGGAGGGCAGGCTTGTCCTGCAGCTCACATCGTCCCTCTGGAGCAGCCGGAGCAGGTGCGTGGAGTGCTGGAGAGGACCCGGCGATTTTCAAACAAAGTTCAGTTTAATTCCTAGTTTACTAATTACACAAAATTATGAGTAGATGTTAACTTTATTATTTTTATTCTTCTGTTGAGATGGTCATATGATGTTTCTTCTTTAATCTGTATATGAGTTTTCTAGGGCTGCTGAAACAATGACCACGGCCCAGGGAACATTGATTCTCTCAGAGCCCTGGAGGCTGGGAGTCTGAGGGCCAGGTGTGGGTGGGTGGGTTCCCTCTGAGGCCTCTCCTGTGTCCTTATGTGGTCGTCCCTCTGTGTGTGTCTGTGTCCTAATCTTTTCTTATGAGGACACCAGTCACACTGGATTAGTGCCCACCCCAGGGACCTCATTTTACTCTAATAATTGCTTTAAAGACCCTATGTCCAATTTTTTTATTGTGGTAAAATACACATAAAATGTACCATTGTAACCATTTTAAGTGGGCAGTTCAGTGGCATCAGGCACATTCACAATGTTGATTGTGAATTCATTCACCCTCCACCTCCAGAACTTGTTCATCTTCCCAAACTGCCCCCAAGAAACACCAGCTCCCCATCTCTCCCCATCCCCAGCCCCCCGACACCCACCATCCCCTTTCTGTCGCTATGATCTAACTCCTCTGGGGACTCACGGAAGTGGGACCATCCAGTGTTGCCCCTTTGTGGCTGGCTGATGTCACTGAGCCCAGTGTCCTCAGGGTTCACCCAGGTGGTGGCAGG
>NW_023270323.1:80731677-80783116 GCF_011800145.1 Mirounga leonina
TCCACGGACACTGGGGTGCTTCCCTGTCTCAGCTGCTGGGCATGATGCTGCCGTGAACATGGGGGTGCCGGCATCTCATTGAGACCCTGCTCTCCGTTCTCCGGGGAACACACCCAGACGTGGAATGGCTGGGCTGTGGGCTCATTCTGTGCCTAGTGTTTTGAGGACCCTCCACTGTGTTTTCTATGGCGGCTGCACCCCACAGTGCACGGGGTTCCAATTGCCCCATGTCCTCGCCAAGGCTTGTCGGTCTCTGCTCCTTTGAGAGCAGCTGTCCTGTGGGGTGTGGGGTGGGGTCTGTGGAGTTTTTTTTTGCTGTTGATACCTAACACCTGCCTTATAGTAAGAAATTTATTGAAACTTTATGGCCTAACATGGCCAGCTTTTATAGATATTCCACCTGTGCTTGAAAAGAAACTATATTCTGAAAATGTCTGCAGCATTGTGTGTATGTCTGTTAGGTCCAGATTTATTGTACAAATCTTCTACATCCTTACTGAACTTTTTATCTACCTGATGCATCAAGTACTGAAGCCTGCTAGACTCTGGTGGCTGATTTGTCTATTTCTCCTGGTGGTTTGTGCTTGCATTTGCACTTAGAGTTATTATATATTGCTGTTGCATTGAACCTTTTATAATTACAAACTAACGCTGTCTGTCTCTAGCAATACTTTTGCTCACATTCCTTTTTGCCTCATGTGGGTGTAGATGCGCCATCTTTCTTTCGGCCTCCATGTTTGCCAGCCCTTCATTCCTTCCAGTGGATCTGAGTTTCCTTCAGGTATCATTTGTCTTCAGCCTGAAAATTTTTCTTTTTTTTTTTTTTTAAAGATTTTGTTTTTAAGTCATCTCTACACCCAGGGTGGGACTCGAACTTAGAACCCTGAGATCGAGAGTCGTATGCTTCACCCACTGAGCCAGCCAGGTGCCCCTGAAAATTTTTCTTTAACATTTGTTGTAATCAGGGATGCTGTCTCAGCCTTCATTTATCTGAAAATACATTCCTTTTGCCTTAATTTTTGAAGGATTGTTTTACCAGATACAGAATTCTGGCTCATCTTTTTTTTCCTGTACTTTAAAGAAACCATTCCATTGCCTCCTGGCTTGGATAGCTTTCAGTGAGAAGTCAGAGTGGTTTCACTCTTTTCCCTGTCTGAAATGTATCCTGTGTTGTTTTGTTTTTCCTGGAAGCTTTTAAGATTTTCTCTTCATTTTCGGTTCCCAGCGAGTTGGCCGTGACACACGTAGGAATGAAGCTCAGGGTAGCTTTCTGCCGCACCCTCTCTTCTTCCCTCTGGGCTCCGACTTCACACACGTCCTACCACGGGTAGTTCATGCCGTGGCCCAAGCCTGGCTGACTCCGCCGGTCGCTGCAGGCGGACCCGCGGCGGCAGCTGGGTGCGCAGCCTGGTGTGGAGGCTGCTGGTGAGGCCCCACCCGCCAGGAAAGGCGGCTCTCTCTCTGGAACTTGGCCCGTCACTGGCCCCGTGACAGAGCAGGGCTTGAATTTGGCTGCGTCTCTCTTGCTGCCACGGGACCGGCGGCTTCGACACACCTCTACCCGGAAGTGGAGCTCAGCAGGCGAACGTCTTACATCCTTTCATGCTGAGTCTCTCTGGAACCTCACACAGTAGGTCTTCGGCAGACTGGAGTGGTTTTCCTAACCTGACCTTCAGCTTTTACATTTGGTGGGTTTTCATTTATTCCTTGTGTCACCCGAGCCAGTGCCTTGTGTCCCTTATTCGGATCCATAAGTGGGGACCCCAACAGTTGTACCAAGCACCCTCCCATCATAAAGTGTGAAGGTCATCCAGGTCTTGACCTTCCTCCTGGACTGAACCAGAACCCGGGGCCACTGGCAACCTGGCCGTGTCCCTCTTGCTTTGACTGTCCTGTTTCTGTGTTTTGGGCAGTTGTGTTTTCAGCCCCACAAGTTGTCACTCCCGCCATGTGGCTGGCCGTCTGGTGACCCGTGCACTTTTTACTTCGGTTGCATGTCTTCCCCTTTTGGTGCACGTGCCTCATCAGGGGCCATCCTGGGTTCCTGCTACATGGGCTTCTCTGCAGGAAGGTGGACCATCCGGCAGGCGATGGGACCCCTACGATGGTGGCCACCATCTCTAGCCTGACCTTGGGGTGATGCCGCTGTTTGCTTGGACATGAACCACTGGGTGCGGCCCCCGCTCAGCGAGAGCCCCAGGACATGGGGGTCCTGGCATGTCTCAGAGGCCACCTGAAATGCCCCGGGTACAGAGCCTTCTCTCTGTGTGGTGAATGTGTCCTTGTAGTTCAGAGGACCATCTCGCTGGCCACCACGGGCCGCGTGCCAGGCTGCTCCCTCCCCGAGGAGCTCCCTGTCTGGACGTGCGCTCGGGACAGGAAGCCACGATGCTAAGTGATAGGTGAGACCCCGAGGCCCTGTCCCCGACCTGCAGAGGGTGAGGGCACATCGCCGGTGCCTGGGCCGAACACGGAGGCCTGGGGGTCAGCCGTGCGGGGAGGCTCGCCCTGCCGGCGCCCGGACGCACAGGTGAGCGGGCTGAGGGCACTGGGCCGGGGCCAACGCGGGAGCCTCGGGGCACAGGCCGTCCTCTGTCCATTATATCATTGTGATTTTAAAGTGTTGTTAGAATCATTTATTGGAAACATCCTTTTTATTGTTGGTATGTCAGGGATTTATTGACTTGGGTATTAATTTTACATGTTACTGTACATCCAAACTCATTGTCTTTTCTTAAACTTTTTCTGAGGTGCGGTGCGCAGCATAAAACCCGCTGTGGCCATTTTACGGCGGCATGTGGTGCGCTCGCCTGGCGCGTGGCCGCCGTCTGGTTCTGAGACACCGTGTGCCCCTGCCCTGGGTGGTCACTCCCCCTCCCTCAGCCGAGCCCCGTCTGCCCTGTCGGTGTGGATTTGCCTGTTCTGGGCACTTCACAGGAATGGGCTCTCCAGCAGGGCCCTTTGTGTCTGGAGAGTCGGCGCAGACTCGGGAGCCTTAGGGCAGCGGCCTCGTGCCGGCTGACGGTTACGGGCGCGCGTGGCCCGGGGTGTGTGTTTCTAAAGCTCGTTCCTGCAGTGTGTCCGTATGGGCTCCAGGGTGGGCAGGCTGCGGCCCTGGCGATGAAGCGCTTTGTCGGGTCACGCCGTGAGGCTGTATGTCGTCTGTGGCTCCGGCACAGACCGTCTGACCCGTGAAATGGAAATACCGGCTCTGCTGTTCACGTAAGTTTGCCAACCTGGCGGTCCACGCTGTGCCCTTTAGGCACCCAGCCTCTGCCGCCAACAGGCCCAGGTGCCGCCCCAGATGCGTGTCCCTGGGGCCGTGTGTTCAGGACCGGGGGCCTCACAGCTGGGCCCGCGCAGGCTGGGGTGCGGGGCCTCCGGCTCCCAGAGGCTGCTGCTGTGTCAGGGGCTGCGTGGTTTACAGCGCTGAGCGCACGCGCCTCGCCGTGGAGCCCACGTGGTGCTGGAGGTGCTCTGCAGGGCCGGCCAGAAACCCCTGCAGGAGCTGGACGGTGGACGCCTCGGGCAGCGGGAGGCTCGCCTTCTCTTCCCCGGAAGTGGTGGAGCCAGGGAGCCAGCTGAGCCCCAGGCAGTCCGGGGAGGGTGGTGTCCTGTTCTGCCCAGAACTGGCCTGACAACCTGCCCCCCCGTCCCCAGTTGCCCTCGGGCATGGCCTCTAGGGTACACAGTCCAGCGGGAGAGGGGGCCTCTCGAGGCCCAGTGCTCGGCTTCCGCTGGCTGGTCCCCGGAGGCCCCTGCTGTCTCCCACCCTGTGGCTGGGTGGTCCTGCTGTGGCCAGCAGCCCCAGCCATGCTGCCCCTGGCAGCCGCTGGGTGGCAGCAAAGATCACCCCTGGCAGTGCCTTCTCCCTCAGCCTGCCCGGGGTGGCCTGGAGCCCAGGGGCTGGGGGTGCAGACCCTCTGGGGCTCGAGGTAAGGTGGCAGTGGGGACCTTGGTCAGCCCTGCCAGCCCCACTACCCCAGGCCTTCTGGTGGCTCCTTCTACATCCTAGCCAGGGCTGGTCCGAGGAGGGGATTATGGTGCTGTCCCCAGAGGAGTGTTTGGCATCCTGGGGGACATGGATGGGGAAGAGACAGTCCCCCCGATGAAGCCCTTCCATCCAAGGGGATTGTTGAGTGCCCAGCTCTGGGTGGGGTGGGACAGGGTGAGCTGTGGCTGTGGGTGTGGTCCCAGGTGGCTGGGTTTGGCCCAAGTAAGTGTGGGTGTGGTCCCAGGTGGCTGTAGGTGTGGTCCCAGGTGGGCTGTGTAGAATTTATGGAGGGGACTCTGAGCCCAGAGAGTTGGGGTGACTTGCCTGGGACCACATAGCTCACAGTGGAGCTGGAATCTTCCAGGGATCATTCCGTGGTTGGTGGGGAGCCACGTGGGTTCTGGGAAATTGAGTTTCAAGCCCTAGGTCCCCACTGACTTGCCGCATGACTTTGGGAGGAGCCACCCCACTGAGGGGAGACCTTGGGAGGGGCTGCTGCTGGGACCACAAGGGAGGCATGAGGGTCTTGGGACCCCTGGAGGGCGAGCTCCAGAGGGAGGATGCCAGTGAGGGCCTGGGAGCCCCCTCGCGTGGGCTCGCTCCCCACTGCAAGCTGGCCTTGGCTGCAGCTCTGGCCACTTTGTCACCGGCTGGGGAGCACTAGTAGGGTCAGACCCAGGCTGTACGCGGGTTGGGCTCAGAGGGTGGCGGGCTGGGCACCCCTCAGAAGCCCTGATCCTGAGGCTGTTGGAGAAGTGGTCATGACACATAAGGGCCCGGGAAGTGTGCCCTCCACGACTGATCCCAACTGTCACTCGAGGGACAGAGCCACCAGCCAATCAGCCGCCTGTGGCTCAGGCAGGGTCAGGTCTGGCCAGATCAGATGCAGGGTCCTGCATCCCTTGTGCAGGGAGGCTGTGGGGGGGGGCTCAAGGCCAGGCTGGAGCAGGGGTGGGTGGGCATTGGGCAAGGAAACCATAACCTGTGCAGGCCTGGGGGGAGCAGAGGCAATGCCTAGTTCATGGGCAGATGTGACTCCCACACTCTCCTGGCCCAGCACCAGACACCAAGCCCTCTGTGTGTCCTTCGATGACCCTCTTGGAACTGAGGGGGTCTCCCTCAGGTACCGGGTCCCGCAGAAGTGGTGGGCCTTTCCCTTGGAAGAGGGGCTGTGTGTCTGTGTGGGGGGCTGCCCAGGGCCCACCTGGGACCCCAGCCCAGCCCAACAGCAGTGCCATTGCTGACCCCACCTGAGCCTGAAGCCCAGCCCCAACCCCCACCCATCCCAAATCCCAAGGCCACCCCAACGCTTCACCCTGACCCCACCCCACTCTCCAGTTACCTCACTGGGACTTGCTGCTGCTGGGGTCAGGAGCCCGGGACCCTCCTGCCCTCCCCACAGCCTCCCAAATGGGGGCAGCCCACATCCTGACTGGTTGCAGCCCGTGGAGCTGGAGCGAGACAGGTTGGGCGGGCTGGGGGGTTGGGGTGGGGGCTGGGCAGGTGCTGCCCCAACCTTTTCCTGTTACCTGTGCCCCCGGCTTGTCTCTTAGTGGGGGCCTCTCTCTGCTCTCTGGGGGCCACTCCATGCCAAGTCACAGGTACCCGTCCTGTCCCATAGCCCTGCCCTGCAGCAGCCTGCCCACCTGGAGGCCTGAGGTGGGGGGCTGGTCCCTCCCCCTCGGACAGGTGCACAGAGACCCCGTCCCAGCCCCAGTGACCAGGACATTGTCTTTGGATCTCTGGGGGACTGCCCTCCCCGATCCTGTGGCAGGGTTTTCCTGCTGGGCCCGCGAGCCCAGGAGGCCTCTCTGCGTTGGACCGGTCAGGTTTCTGTCGTGGTGGGGCTGATGGCAAGAGCATCCGTTGATCGCCCATGGAAGCGCAGGCCAGGCCCAGTTGGCGTGGCTCCTCCTGGGCCATCGAGGCAAGCCCAGCACGCAGCATGTCATGTCCCCTTGTGTCCTGTTGGTCGAGTCAGGTCTGATGGCCGGACCCAGGGTCAGTGGGTGGGGACACTCTGGCCAGCCTCTGGGCACCTGCAAAGGATGTGGCTGTGGGGTCCTATATTGGGGGACAGGCGTTGGGAGCGCGGATCCCTGGACTGCGGCTGGCCACCTGGGGCCGCTCCACCCAGGCTGCACGGGCACTGACCACGCTGGTCCCGACCCTGGGCTGTGCTGCCTCTCACGCCGTGGCTGATGTCCTTGAGTGACCCCTTCAGGACGGCGCCGCATGAGAGGCCTTCTGCTGTCATCTGACCTGAGGGGCAGCACCGCTGGGACAGAATTCTCGGCCGGCTTTCTTGGAAAGATCCAGCAGCCTGGCCTGTGCCCTGCGGGGGTGTGGGGGGCTAGGGCCAGCCTGGCTCCTCTCAGCTCTCCCCTTTGGTTCACGTGTAGGATTGTGTTACTGCTTCTCCTGGAGGACCCGGGGTGGGAATCTGTCGGTGGGCTTCGCCTAGTTCCCCCTCGGCCCCCCTCTCTGGCAGCCCCTGGCACGTCACATCTGGGACTCAGAGTGGGTGGTCTCGCTGCCTCGCGAGCTCCGTTTCCTCCTTGGGCAGTGGGGTGCCTGGACCTGCCTGGCGCCCTGCTCTCCCGTCACCCGGGGCTCATGGAGCGTTTCCCCAATGCCACGTGGCTACAAGGGACACCGACACCCTTGGGCTCCAGCCGCCATTGCCATACTGAGGCTGCGCTCTGGGGCCCTGCCCTCTCTCTTTGCATGTTGAAGGGGACCTGGGGGTGCCCGACCTCGGAAATCACCACGTGAGCCCTGCCGTGGCCTTCCGCGCCCTGGTGGTGGGTCCCACCGTCCCCTTACTGGACAACGAGATGAGGCCAGGCGGCGTGGACAGGCCTCCTTGAGGGGACAGCGGTCAGCTCACCCAGTGCCCTGTCAGCCCCTCCCGGTCCTGTGGGCGAATTGGCTTTTCCACTGCGCGGCACTGGGAGGGGACTGGGCGGGAGGCAGCCGGCTCTCCCTGCGGAAGCCGGCCGGAGCTGCCGAGGCGGGAAGGCCAGTGCCCCGGGGCGTGGCGGCCCCGGGCCCTCACACATGCCGGGGTCTCTGCGGAGGGGACGCCCTGTCTCCTGGCCCGGGGGCTGTGCCCAGGCCGGCACCGAGCTTCTCACCGCCTGCCAGAGACGGAGCCCGTCAACGCTGCCCCCTCGACTTTTTTCTCCTCCCCAATTAATTAATTTAAATTGACCATTAAGTCAGCCGAGTTTTTGATTGATATTTTCATTAGCAGCCCTGTCCGACGCCCCAGGAATGTATGGTAATGTCCAATCCGCGGGCGGGCCGCGCTCCTCCTGCCGCGTGCTGAGTTATGGCTGGTACCGTCGCGCGTCTCCCAGGGTAATTTGAATTCAGATGAGCTGCCGCAGTGTTCCGGAGCCTGGCGGCCGGCCGCTGACGGATAGCACTCGGGTTATCACAAGGTCACTGGTGCAGCCGCCACCCGCCGTGGGAGGGGCTGGCCAGGCCTCCGGCGCCGGGAAGGTGGGCGGCCAAGTGGACTCCCGAAGTGGCCCGGCCAGTGGCGGACAGGACAGAGATGTCCCCAGTAAACACGGGCGAGTAAACCTCGGGGCCTGTGTTGCCCGAGGCCATGGCTGAGCCTCACGAGGAGTTAGAACCCGGCGGGTTTATGCTGACGGCCCCCTCTGTAGAAGGGGGGGAGGGCGTTGTCCCTGGGAAGCAGTGACCAGCGCGGGGCAGCTGCCTCCTGTCCAGGACAGCTTTGGCCGGTGCCCAGGGGCCCAGCCATGATGGAGGCAGGGACCTGGCTCTAGCCAAGTGTCCCTGTCCTGGGAGGGGAGCTCCTGGGGCCTGGTCATGGCCAGGGGGCCAGTTCTCAGCATGGGGACAGGCCAGGCTATTGGCCACCATGGGGCGCTGTCCAGCTGAGCGACCATGCAGGTAACTTTCGTGCCCTGTGCCTTGGTTTCCCCACCTGTATGATGGAAGAACATGGTGCCTCCCCTTTGTAGGAAGCCAGCACAGGCAAAGCATGAGGGGGTCTCTGGACACTCCTGAGCCCCTATGTGGGGCCTCTCCTTTCGGCTTATGCTGTCCAGGCCTCCTGCTGATCTGCAGGGGGAGGTAGCAGCTCCCATTCTGCCGCTGCTCTGGGACCCTCGAGGGGCCGGTGCACTGCCCGGCCTGATGGGGGGTTCCTGGAGATCCTCAGGGTGGAATGTGGAACCCCGAGGGCTGGCCCCTGTGCTGGGCCAGAGGGAGGCAGAACGGCTGCGGACGACATCTGTGGGGGTGGCCCTGTGGGCCCAGTGGGGGAGGAGCAGGGCTCTGAGGTGGGGGAGGCCCAGGGGAAGAGGTGATGGGGTACCACCCCTCGAGGGTCCAGCTGGGGGCCCAGGGGCTGAGGAGTCCCCTGCGGAAGGGTTGTCGGCCAGACGGCCAGGCCTGAGCTTTGGTTGTCACCTGGGCTGAGCAGTGTGACCTGAGGGTGGGCTTGTATCCTGAGCTGACTGCAGGGTGCCAAACCGTGGAGTTGGGGGGACATCAGCCCTGGGTGCCACGACGGGGACCGTGCAAGCCCTGACGTTTGCCCCTATCTGTGGGTCCTGCTGGGATCTCGGAGCTGGAGGGGGTGGGGCCGTGGGTCAGGGAGGGAGAGGGCATGGGGGTTGGCCCAAGTCCCACAGGGAGGGGCTGGTGCTGGCCCTGTGTCCTTGGCCGGGACCCTGCCCTTGCTCTCTGCAGCTGGGGGGCAGACTTGTGCCTTGGGGCCCCTATCCCAAGCTGCTGTGGCCCTTGCTTGTCAGGATCAAGCCAGATACCTTCCCAGGACCACATTCCCCAATCTTCCTTGCAGCTGGGTGGGGTCCTGTGACTCTTCTGGCCCATGTGAGTACAACCGTTGGCCAGAACTTTGGGAAAAGCTCCTTACAAGTGGCTGACCTGCCTGGGAAAAGCATTTCTTCTTTCCTGCTTCCTGAACAGGGGTGTGATGGCTGGAGCTCTGGCAGCTATTTGTACTAGGAGGCGACCTTGAGGCAGGAAGCCCCGTGCAAGGAGGTGGAGCAGAAAGATGGAGGCACCTGGCTCTCTGATGACTGTGGGATCCAGGCCAGCCCTGGTTTGGCCACCTCCAGCTCTTGTCTCCTCCACGAGAAATGAACTCGTAACTTATGGAAGCCACTCTTGGTGGTGGTATTTCTGGGGTTGGTGTTTTGGTGGGGGATCAGCCAGCACCATTCCTGACTGAGGCAGGAACCAAGGAGAATCTGCCCCATGTGGACACAGCTCCCTGGAAAGGCCTGCATTGTTGGGCACAGAGTGAAAGCAACGTGCTCGGCGTGGGTCCTGTGGGAGGTTCTGCAAAAGGAGGGTCCTTTCATTCAGCAGCTGTGGGTGGCCAAACATGCTTGGACCGCTCTCCCACGAGAAAACGAAACCACACTTTATGAGGCATCACTGGGTTTTTTTTAACATATCAGGAAACATGGAGACACAAGATAAAACATAGAGATAAGGTGGTTGCGTGAGACATTGGAGGGGAGCCAGCTCGGGTCCCAGGGGACCTGTGGGACCACTGAGGCCGTCCCTCCCCACCCCCACTCCCCTGTTCCCAGCTTGCCTGTCTGCACTCCCCGGCTCAGGGCCCTCTGCTCCCTCCTGGCCCCCAGTGGAAGGTGCTTCCCTGGCCTGTGGGAGGTCCCAGGCCCCTCCTGCCTGGGCCCCAGTTGGTCAGAGATGGTGGTGCGGGTGGGGTGGTGGCCGCTACAGCTTCAGGAGGCCTGGAGGAGAGAGGGGATCGCAGGAGGTGGGCAGGGCTGACGGCCCAGGTGATGGAAAGAGCAGACGCGGCAAGCAGGGGCCCAGGAGGGTACCGTGTCCCAGAGGGGACAGCCCCTGTGTGCACAGGCCAGAGGGCACACGAAGACCAGGAACACCGTGGGAAGGTTCAGACAGTCTTGGCGTGGGCCTCCCCCCACCTGCACTCGGCCCCGGACCCCTGGGTCCTGCCGGCACCGCACGCCCTCCAGTGGTTACAGGGGCCTTGGCCCTGCCAGGGTCCACAGCAGGCAGTGGCCACGTGCAGTGCTCTCCCCCCACCTCATTCCACGTGCTGAGGGTGGGGGCCAAGGGCAGGGCTCTGCCAGACAGCACCCTGGCTAGTCCCTCACTGCTGCTCACCCGTGAGGTGGGAAGGGTAACAGCCCCTCCCTGGTGTCTGTGTAGAAGGTGCCAGAGCCCAGGAGGGTGGCTGAGTGCCTGTGGGGCCTGGCGGGAGGCCGGGGGGCACAGGTTCCCGTGCAACTGCTCTGATGGTCTGTGTCCATCTGCGGGCTGGGCGTGGCCCGGGGTCCCCCGCGGCCCGCGCCCCTCCCCGCAGCTCAGGTCCGGTGTCCTGTGTTTGCGTGCAGGAACCTGCTTATGTTGGTATTAATTCAGGGTACACCACAGCGGCTGCAGACAATCCCTGAGCCCTCGGGGTCCCCGCAAGTCTGGGCTTGTTTCTCCTCTGGCATGGCCCAGGGACCATGCTCCTTCCGTTGCCAACAGGAGACTCCCAAGGTCCTGCCAGGGTCCTGCCAGAGGGGGATACAGGGAGGTGTGCACAGCCGGTTCTGGGGCTGGGTCCGCGGTTCTGGGATGTTCCGCTGCCCAAGGGGACTGCAAGGGTCACTCCGTGCCAGGAGCAAGGGAGGGACCGGGTGAGCACTTAGCAGCTGGCCGGTCTACCCTGAAGTCTACCCTGAAGCCACCCAACAGCCTTTCCTCTGTCTTCGCACACACCAGGCCCCTCTCCCTGCCAGCATCGGGCGCATCCCGAGCCGGCACGGCCCCTCTCCGGGTTCACCTGTCGGGGCTCACCTGAAGTGGGCATCAGGGGCGGGCATCCGGGGTGCAGACTTGGGGCTCACACGGTTAGCGTGTTTGCACCCGGGGGCCGAGCCTCGGCCCGGTTGCTTTCTGCCACCAACCCTGTCTCCACCTCGAGGCCCCAGTCAGGCGGGAGGCGCACCCTGGCGCGTGCTTGCTCTAGGGGGCTGGGCAGCTGCAAGCCTGCAGGGCTCGCTCCGGGCCTCCCTCGCCTTTACCCACCCCCACCCGCCCCCCGGCCGTCTGCATTCCCTCCCGTGGCCTCAGCCGAACTACAGCACAGGTTGTGTGATTCTCCGTGAGGACCCTGGGCCAGTGTAGACGTGAGCAAACTGATGAGCGCCTCTAAATAATAACCTCAAAAGCTCCATAAAGGGATGCACTCAAAATCACTTTAGATATGGGCACCTGGGTGGCTCAGTCGGTTAAGCGACTGCCTTCGGCTCAGGTCATGATCCTGGAGTCCCGGGATCGAGTCCCACATCGGGCTCCCTGCTCGGCGGGGGGTCTGCTTCTCCCTCTGACCCTCCCCCCTCTCATGCTCTCTGTCTCTATCTCATTCTCTCTCTCAAATAAATAAATAAAATCTTTAAAAAAAAAATCACTTTAGATAAACCCATAAATGATCCCCAAAGTTATGAAGATGTTCTCCTGTGGCTTTTTTCCAGAAGATTAATAGTTTTGGTTTTTAGATTTGTTTCTGCGATCTATCTTAACTTAATTTGGGGTGTGTTGTGAGGGAGGTTACACACTCACCTGCTGTCCCAACACCATTTTTGGAAAAGACTTGCTTTGCACCATTAACGGGCACTGGTGTCTCGTCAGAATAAAGTGTGTATACCTGGGCTGTTTGTTGCCTTGATCTACCGGCCTGTCTCGTTACCCTGTCACATTGCCTGGGTTCCTGTGGCTTTAAGTAAGACTTGGGATCAGAGAGTGGAGTCCTCTGGTCTTTTCCTTTCTTTCAAAAATTTTAGGCCATTCTAGGCTTTCTGCATTTCCATATGACTCAGCAAGTTTTACCAAAAAAGGCTATTGGTGGTTTGATTGGGATTGTGCTAAATCTACGTACCAGTTCAGGGGAGGATTTCTGTCCTGACGTGATTGAGTTCTCCATGCATGGACACGGGTTGTCTTCCACTTACTTGTCTTCTGCGATTTCTCAGTTATACACATGAGGTCTCGCACACGTTTTGTTGGATTTATTCCCATGCATCTCATTTTTGGTGCTGATTTAAATAGATTTTTTTTAAAAAGATTATTTATTTTAGAGAGAGAGCACAAGTGGGGGGGGAGGGGCAGAGGGAGGAGAGGGAGAATCTCTAGCGGACTCCCCGCTGAGCCCAGAGCCCAACTCGGGGCTGGATCCCACGACCCCGAGATCATGACCTGAGCTGTAACCAAGAGTCAGGCTTAACCGACGGAGCCGCCCAGGCACCCCTAAGTAGATTTTTAAAAAATTCATTTTCTAATTGTTAACTACCAACTTATAGAAATAAAGCTGAGTTTTGTGTACTGACCTTGTAGCTTGTGATCTCACTAGAGCCACTTGTCAGTTCTAGTGGGAGTTCTGTGGATTCCTCAGGATGTTAGTTACTTATTGCTGCTTGACAATCATTCCCAGAAATTATCTGCTTAAAACAATAGCTATTTACGGTCTCAGTTTCTGAGGGTCAGTAGCGGTGTTGCTTAAATGGGGGCCTCAGGCTCAAGGTCTCACAAGTCCCGCTGTTGGCTGGGGCCATGGTCTCATCTGATGGCTTCCCCGGGGTGGGTGGGGATCCACTTGAAACCCACACGCCTGAGACCCTCCCCGGGCTACCCCTTGATGTGGTGAGGGGCCCAAGAGAGAGAGGGTAGGGAGGGAGGATGCCCGGGAAGGAAGCCGCAGTCTTTCATGGCTGAATCCCAGAAGTGACGCCCATCACCCACATGATCCTCTGCATTAGTCGGGAGTCACTAGGTCCAGTGCACACTGAGGGAGGGCAGGTAAGGGGTGAGTACCACCATGGCGTCTTATAGTCTGCCTAGCAGGCCAGGCTTTCCCACATGAGCGGTAATTTCATCAGTGAATAAGCGATAAGATTTTGAAACAAGATTATGATCTAATCATTTCCATAACGTGTAAAGATATTGAAATACACTCTCAAATATGAAAGGACTCTGAGAATATCCCACCATGTAGCCTTCCTTTAAAAATTACTTAGGGGCGCCTGGGTGGCTCAGTCGTTAAGCGTCTGCCTTCGGCTCAGGTCATGATCTCAGGGTCCTGGGATTGAGCCCCACATCGGGCTCCCTGCTCCGCGGGAAGCCTGCTTTTCCCTCTCCCACTCCCCCTGCTTGTGTTCCCTCTCTTACTGTGTCTATCTCTGTCAAATAAATAGTCTTTAAAAAAATAAATAAATAAAAATAAAATAAAATAAAATAAAAATTACTTAAAGGTGTTCTCCTGAGGGACGCCCGGGTGGCTCAGTGGGTTAAGTGTCTGCCTTTGGCTCAGGTCATGATCTCGGGGTTCTGGGATCGAGCCCTGCATCGGGCTCCCTGCTCGGCACAAGTCTGCTTCTCCCTTTCCTCCCCACTCATGCTCTCTCTCGCTATTTCTGTCTCTCTCTCAAATAAATAAATAAATAAAATCTTAAAAAAAGAAGATGTTCTCCTGAAAGATGAATCAAGATAAGGATAACTGATAAACAGAGAAATGGAGTTCAAGGTCATGTTTTTAATGCAAACATAACCATACATAAATTTTAAAACAGGATGCATGTTTACTCTTAAAATCACTAATGAGGAAAAAGCAAGGAAAACGAAACTCTTCAGCTGATGGCAGAAGTGGAGAGAGCAGGAAGCATGAGGAACCAGGCGGAATCCTGCGGAGGTGGGGCAAGTGCGTGATGGTGTGATGTGCCCAGGGGGCGGGCGTCTGCCGCTCAGCCGGACGCAGCGTGTGGGCAGCGCCCACGCTCACACACACGCCCCTCCACCACAGCCTCCTCGGTGGGGCTGGGGTCGTCGTTGCCTCCTGCCGGGATCCCACCGGGTCGTGCCCGAGGCAAAGCTACGTCCCACCGAGCTGTAGAGGGAAATGAGGTGCGAATGTCACAAAACGATTCGTTATCCTTCGCTGTGCAGTAAATCAACCCAGCACTTAGCAGCTCAAACGGTAAACATCGACCGTCTCAGTTTCTGC
Organism: Mirounga leonina; assembly: GCF_011800145.1. Lineage (NCBI taxonomy): Eukaryota > Metazoa > Chordata > Mammalia > Carnivora > Phocidae > Mirounga > Mirounga leonina. Next base: position 80,745,720 of record NW_023270323.1, read on the forward strand.
GGGGCAGGAATTGGGGAGCAGCATGGCTGGGGGGTTCTGGCTGGGGGTCTCTCACTGGGTGACGGGTACGCTGTCGGCTGCATCATCCGATGGCTCAGCTGGGGCTGGGGTCTGCTCCCAAGGTGACTGGCTCGCGCGGCCATTCCTCCGCTGTCGACCTCACTGGAGTGACCTCCGGAGTCACCCATGACCACTTGTCCTTCCCTCTGTGAGAAGCGGGCCACCGTGTCCCGCCAGCCCTTGGGGGCAGGAGTTAGTGGCCTCGTCCTGAGCGGAGGAGTGCTGGAGCGCCTGTGGGTGTTTAAGAACGTCCGCAGACCAGGCGTGATTCAAGGTAGGAAGCATTAAAAGGGAGACAAAGTCTATACTGGTAATAGGTAAAATCCACAATGAAGGCATGGGAGCTGTAAACTTCCCTGTGGTGCACAATGCAGCATCAGAGTATTTTAGAGAACAGCTCTTCTAACAGCAGAGAGAACTCCAGGAGGGGCTCGGCGGTAGTGAACGGCTACGGACGCCTCAAACCTCGGATTATACACTCAGATTACCTTTATTTTAAGCATTTAAGGAACATTAATTAAAAAGAGGTATCTGGGGGCGCCTGGGTGGCTCGGTCCGTTCAGCGTCTGACTCTTGGTTTCGGATCAGGTCCTGATCTCATGGTTGGTGAGATCGAGCCCCACGTCGGGCCCCGCACCCAGTGGGGAGTCTCTCTCTCTGCCTCTCCCCCTCCATGTGCTCTCTCTCTCTCAAGTAAATAAATAAAATCTTTTAGAAAATAAAAAAATAAAAAGAGGTATCTAATGGTCCACAAAGAAAATCTGAGTAAATTCCTCAAACAGAAGTGACACCATTTATATTCTCTGGCTACAATATAATAATGCTTAGAATCAATAACAAAAGCCGGGCCGACTAAACATCCTCACAGCCAGCTAAAAATTTAATCTTTCTTTATTCCCTAAATAACCATTGATTCAAAGAGGAAACAAAAGCCCAGCCATTAAGGGCAATTTAGAAACTGGTGATACCGAGAACATTACACATCAAAACTCACATGCTCTGGGGTTAAATTTGGATATTAAATGAAACAAATAAGGACAACAATGAACGGCCTTTGAACCATCCCCTGGGCGGGTCCCCCCCGCCCCACGACCCGGGCACTCGCTCCCGCACCTGGAGGTGTTCCTCAGCTCAGAGGTGAGAGCAGAGCGAGTCACTCTCGTGGTTCTTCTCTCACCAGCAGGCGCGAGGCCCGTCTTCTGTTTCGTGTTCCATGTTATGTTTTGTTTCGCTGTGGTTCACCGGCCTCCGGCCTCCAGCCTACCCTTGCTTTTCAGAACAGAACTCCCCAAGATGGCCTGTGGCCCGTTTCGTGGCCACGTGACCGAGTTTGGGCGGGAGGCGTGTGGGGAGGTTCTCCCTCCCGGGGAGGGTGGATGGCCGGTGCAGTGAAGGCCAGGTGGCCTCTGTCAAAACCTCCAAACCAGTGTCCCCAGAGCATCTGCACCTGCACCCCTTAGACTGCAGACACGGTGCCTTCGCTTCCAGCCATGCACGCTTTGTGTGCATGGCTTCCAGAAACAGTGTGAAGTGCTGCTTCTGTAGCCGATACTCAATATTCACGGATCCCGGAATTGCGAATTCACCTGCTCACTGAAACTTGTTTGTGAGCCCACAGTCAACACTCCCAGCACGTCTGTGGTCGTTCGGGGATGTGCCCAGAGCAGCGAAGACGGAGCGTGGCCTGAAGTCCCCGGCGGAGACAGGAGGAGGCGACGCCCTGCCTTCTCGGTTCAGCTCGCCCTGGAAACTAGTGTCCTTTCCGTTGTCGATCTAGTGCCACATGTCCCGCATTTTCGTGCTTTTGGCTGGTGACTCCGTTGTTTATAACGACCCCCCAGCACGGTCCTGAGGTCCCACCCAGGGCTCCAAGCGCCAGAGGCCGTGATGGGCCTGCAGACAAAACCGTGTGCTGGGTGGGTTTTGTTGAGGCGTGAGGTTCGGTGATGCCGGCCGGATGGGTCCTTGATGACTCAACCGTATAGTCGATGAGGTGCCTTTAAACAGAAGCCACACGACACACGGTTCTGTGTTGATCCGTTGATGAAAACGTGCCCAGAGCCTCCCAGGAAGCTGACCCTGCATTTCCCCAGGAGCCCTGGTTGTGTGTTCGCGGACCCCGCAGTCCCGCGTTCACGGTTCCAGAGCATGGCAGCTGCGGACGGCGAGAATGGACTGCACCCGCTGAGCTTACGTGTGGCCTCGGGCCACCCTTGCTCCCTTCCACGTAACCTTCGAGTTAAGATCCACAGTGTGGGGGCGCCTGGGTGGCTCAGATGGTTAAGCGTCTGCCTTCGGCTCAGGTCATGATCCCAGAGTCCTGGGATCGAGTCCCGCATCGGGCTCTCTGCTCCTTGGGAGCCTGCTTCTCCCTCTGCCTCTCTCTCTCTCTGTCTGTCTCTCATGAATAAATAAAATCTTTAAAGAAAAAAAAAAAGATCCACGGTGTGGATATCTTCCATCGCCTCTCTTCCCTCCCTTGACGACCGATTCTGGGCGGCTGGTGACCCCACCCACGATGGGCCCGTACATGGCAGGGCCCCTAGGAGCCTGGCCACATGAGCCCGGCATGGGGTCTGCGTGCACCCCGTTCCCCCGGCCTCGGGGCTCTGCCAGCTCTGTCCACTGGGCACCGCGTCGGTCTGATGTTGAATCGGATTCCTGTCGGGGGCGACCTCTTCACCAACGGGTTCGCCTCCCTCTGTGAGTTCCCTGCTCATTTATTCAGTTCAGTTTTCCAACTTCTCCGTATCAGTTTCCAGAACTTGCTGACGTGGCCTCAGCCCTCTGTCTTTGTGTGCGGTCAGAGCTCTGAGGACAGCTCCGTTGTTCTCCATGTAATGATCCGGTGACCCTCGTTCCTAGTGTTGGAGAAATTAAAAAAACCAGAAAGAGATGCTTACCAAGTATCCGTTTTGCATTTTTTGAGCTGATGGTGTGGTTTTTCTGCCTGGGCTCCTGGTCGAGCTGCGTCCCACTGAGGAGTTTTCTGAGGCACCTCCTGCTTGGTCATGAGCATTTCACTCGTGTCTGTACCTGTCAGCACACACGTGTGGACGCACACTCGTGTGTACCTGTGCACGCGTCTTCATGCTCACGCGTGGACACAACGCGCGTCACATACTCTCATCCAGGTTCTGATCTTCTGTTCCGTGCTGGCCGCGTGTGCTTCATTTTGGCATCGAGGTTGCCCCCACCTTGTGAGCCGAGGTGGGAAGTCCCTCTTCTGTTTTCTGGAGCCCGCTTGTGGTGGGCAGGGAAATCGGAGCCCCTAGAGAAGGCTGGGGGCTGGCCGGCTCTGGCGCCTTGTGTGGGGGAGGGTGGACGTTTCAGAACACCCACCTTGATGCATTTCTGGATGGCCTTTTGCGTACTTGCTCTGGGTGCCGTGGCCCAGACCTGGAAGGCCGGCTGCGGTGAGAGGCCGGGGTGAGTGCTGAGAAGCTCGAGCATGGGAGCTCTGAGTGTGAGGACACCAGGGCTGGGGTCTTGGGGAGGGCTGGGCTCGGGGCAGAGGATCAGGCTGGGCTGGGGGCACAGGTTTGGGGTGCTGGCTAGATGTGGTGGGGGTTCTGGGGCCCCTGGGTGCACGCAGCTGAGCTCTGCAGCGAGGGCCCAGGAGTGGGAGGCCCGGGCGCCGGGGGGACCCTGAGTCTGCAGGGGTGACTGGCTGGAGAGGCTCAGGAGAGAGAAGGACAGACGTGCCTGCTGGACTGGAGCCCCTCTCTGCCCCCAAGCCAAGGGGGGAGACCACTCATCCTCTGGGCTCAGGGCTGGCATCGCCGCCCCCAGGAGGCTTTCCTGGGCGCCCAGCTGGCATCTGTAATGGCTTGGAGGTTCCTGGTGCCCGGCTGCGCTCTTCCCAGAGGATGTGTTGGCGTGGGGGGGGCACGGGCAGCTGGAGGGCACGTGTGCGTAGGCCCCTCCTGGCCTGGGCAGTGGGGTAGCCGCGTACTCTGGTGGGGGGCTCCTTTCAGCCCCCAGAAGCCCAGGCCCGGTGGGGGTGGAGCCCGCGGCCCCGGGAAGGCGCCGTGCATGAGGGTCGGTGGGCTCAGTGGAGAGAGGGCCCGCCTGGCCCGGTTCCTGGGGTAGTGACTGTGCAGTTGTGCATGTACGTCTGCCGTCTGCCTTGTGTGTGTGTGTCAGTGGGCGTACATAGGGCGTGCTTGAGCACGTGCATGCACGTGTGCACGGAATGGGGGGCCGTGGGCGTGTGTGTGTGTGAATCCACTGTGTGCACACGTGCTCACCTGCACAGGTCCGCGGGCACGTGTGTGTGTGCGTCTGTCCACGAGTGTCGGGGGCCCTGGCTGGGGGCACTGCTGGACGCCTCGGCCTGGCCTCACCTGGCCCCGCGTGGGCTTCTCTGCAGGGTCCTGGGGGCGGGACCCCACGGGCGTGGCCGCTGTCACCTTCCCGGGCAGCGCCCTCAGAGGCCCCCACGGACCTGGTGTAAATACAGCAATCCCAACTTCAGATAAGTACAAGATGCAGCAAAAGATTTAAGGCACCTGTTGTGCATTAGAAGAATTATATCTTGTTTATGGTTCCGTATAAAACGCACAGCTGATTTATATAGTGGCTGGCCCATCACAGAGGAAATCTCATTTCAATCATAAATGGCAGGGTTTGATTTAAGAATTCATTCTTTAATGGGTCTGCAATGTTCAAATTTAAACCCATTCAATTCATCAGCCAAATATTCAATATGGGGCACAGGGAACTCATTTAGGCAAACAGAGACTTTTAATATAAATTTTCCGGGAGATTTCTCCATCGATTCCGCAGTTTAGTGCAAAATGATTTGTGCGATACATTCTCGGGGATCAATGCTGCCGGTCAATGGCCCCTATGAAGCCGCCTCCCCCGCCCGGCGCGGGTCAAGGGACTTTGGCTCTTGGAGGGCCACTGGCCGACGGGTGCTACGCGCGGCCTGGGTCACCGGCCCCCGCATGTGCTGCAGCCCACCCGGTGGCAGGGACCCTGCTGCCCCGGCCCGCGGAGAATCCCGGGCTGACCTAGGGGCCTGCTCCATGCTGGCCTGTGTCTGCTGAGTGGACGGGACCCCAGGGCTCAGAGCCAGGCTTCCGCAGGGGCCCCGCTCTGCAGATGACACCACACAGCCTGGCACAGTGTCCGTCTGGGTCTCGGGGCCCATCGAGGGGACACTCCAGACTGGTTAGCCTGGAGGCTGCCTGTCCTCTCTTGAGCCTGAAGTTCCCAGGAGAGGCCCTGTGAGCTGTGCTGGCCCGGCTGGCAGGTCACCACCCGGGGAGCTGGTAGACGAGTTTGGGGCCGGGCCAGGGCTGCCCTCCCTGGCCGGGGCCTGGATTGAGGGCTGGTCTCTGAGACGGGGGGGAGGTAGACTGACTGCAGGCACCGAGGCATCAGACTGGGGTCTGTCGGCAGGAGGATCTCCAGGGGCCGGGGGGCCGGACCCCACAGCCCCCTCCATGCTGGTCCAGGCTGAGGACAGAAATGTCTGCCCCTGTTCTGTGCTCCCTGCCCCAGGCCTGGGCTGGGGGTGAAACCCATCACCAGGGTGGCCCGGGACCTCTGTCCTGAGCACCCGTTTCCCAGGCCAGGTGGTTGGGGCCTCGGGGGGTCACCAGCCAGGGTCAAAGCCGTGAGGTCTAGACTAACACAGCGCAGCTGGGCTTTCGCAGGTGAGGCCGTTCTCAGCAGCATGATGGGGGCCGTGGAAGCTGCCCCAGTGCCTGGGGTCCCAGCAGCCCTGGTGGAGGCCCCTGCCCCCCACGTATCGCCCTGGAGAGGGGCCTGCTGGACACTCGTTGCTGCAGGGGGGACGGCCCCAGGGTTGGGGTGCTGGGCTTACCTGCCGGGGCAGCTGGGGAGGACATGACCAGGAGGGCCTTTGGGGGGGCTGGGAGGGGCATACAGTGCGGTGGCCCCGGGAACCATGAATTCCAAGGGGCCCTCCCTCTGGAGCAGGTGCAGTGACCCCAGCGTTCCAACCCCGGGATGGGGGGTGGGGGTGGCCCTCAGGTTGGTTCTCCCTCCCCCACCCCAGGACCTGCCCCACTTCCTCTGGGCCCCACCGCCCTCCTCCCCTGAGCTCCCTGTGGTCCTCCACACCCCTCCCTCAGCCTTGCCCTGGGTGTGTTTTGCTCATTAGTCTGTCCATTCATTCATTCATTTGTTCATTCACCCACCCCTCCTCTGCTTGCTTCCTCTGTGCCCTGAGATGGACCTGCAGGTTTTCCCTCACGCAGCTCTGGGTCTGGGGGCTGGATCCGCAGGACCAGCCCTAACCCTGCCCGACTCCGACCAGCAGTCGAGCGCTGGCAGGTGGATCGAGGCGTGGGGGCTCCAGGCTCGGTGCACACTAGCGGGGTGAGTGCAGTGGGTGGGGCGTGGTGGCCCCGCAGAAGGGTCCTGGGGCGGGGGAGGAGTTAGTGCGGATGTGAGGAGGGCAGGGGGCTCAGCAGCGACCCTCTGGGGTCACAGATGACCCCAGGCTCAGGAAGCCCCAGGGAATGGGGCCGAGCCACCCGTCTCAGTGGAAGCCCAGGCTTCGAGAGACCCCCGTGGGGGCGCCGTCGCGGCCTCCTCGTGAGTTGAGGGACGGGGGGGGCGGGGAGGGGGCTCCAGGTGGAGGCCCCCGGTCACCAAGGCTACACAGTAGAGTCTCGACAAGCACCCTTCCCAGGGCCAGGCGCCAGGACTCTGCAGTGGAGTGGAGGCGAGTGTGAGTCTGGCCGGCAGAGCCTGTCAGGGCCAGCCGCCCCCGCCCCGCCTGGCAGCCCCTGTCTGGGCAAGCCAGCTGCCTCAGCCCTGTCCCTGTGCGCGGGGACACTCCAGGAATGAAAAGCAGAGCCCATATTGATTTCATTTCCAAATTATTAATCAACTTCACAGCTCAACAGAAATATTGTATTGTTCAGCTTGGGCAGGTCCAAATGGCTCTCCCTCAGGCGAGGAGCAGGGGGCCGGTGAAGGACAGCGGGTGATAAACGTCCCAGCCTCCACAGAGGCCGACGGGCACCCACCGGGAGCTCGGAGCGCCAGGCCCTGCCCGCCCTCAGCCCTCCTACCTGGCCAGGTGAGTGCCGGGAGGGGACTCGGATCCAGATGCCTGGTGGGTGGGTGGCCCTGCTGACGGGGCAGGGGCCCGGGGTGTGGGACCCCGGCTGGGGACTTCTGCTGGGCCCTGGGAAGCTGGGAGGGCAGTGGGGGGGCAGAGTGCCACTCAAGGCTGCATCAGGGGCCGGGGCCTGCGGTGCTCCTGGTGGGCCTGCCTGCGGCACTTGCTCTCCCCCCGCCCTGCACCCGGTTCAAGGGCCTCTCTGCTTACCTGTCCACCGTCTCGGGGGCTGTCCCAACCCCCCGGAAGACTGGCTGCATCCAGGCCTGGTGCTTAGAGGTCTGGAACCTTTTGAGGCGCTGGGGGGGCCTTTGTTGAGCGCCTGCTGTGTGTTGCTCTGAGGCCAGAGCCCTGCTGGGGTTTTGGTGGGTTCTGACCTTGCAGTATCGAGTCACCCCCTGGCCCTGCCCTCAGGGCCGTCCCCGGGGAGGGGGCAGGGAACATGGACACAGCAGCACACGGTTCGGGGTGGGATGGGTGGGGGCACTGGGGGTCCTGGGGTTTTGTTCTCGGGTGCAGGGAGGGTGTGAGGTGGGGGCTTGGCCTGGAGGGTAGTGCAGGCGAGCTGGGCAGGCACTGACCACACCGCGTCTTGAGTGGTGGTCGTGTTCAGTGGATGGCGTTGTGGTTGTGATACAAGTCTCCTCAGTTCTTAGAAATAGGCCCTGAAGCACATGTGGATGAAAGGGAGTGTGGGGTGGGCGGGTCCCAGCGGGGCACACGCCTCCCTACATTTCCGTAACAACACGCTCAAAACCACGGGCAGACCCCACCCCACCGCCCGCAGGACGGCTCCTCTCAAAGGAGCGGGACCGACAAGCCTCGGCGAGGACGTGGGGCGCAGCCGCCGTGGAAGACGCCGTGGAGGGTCCTCAAAACACCAGGCACAGAATGAGCCCACGGCCCAGCCATTCCTCGTCTGGGTGTGTTCCCGGGGAACGGAGAGCAGGGTCTCGATGAGATGCCGGCACCCCCGTGTTCATGGCAGCATCATGCCCAGCAGCTGGGACAGGGAAGCACCCCAGTGTCCGTGGACGGGTGGACAGATGGACGGACGGACGGATGGATGGATGGACGGATGGACAGATGGACAGATGGAGGATAGACGGATGGACAGATAGAAGGATGGATGGATGGACAGATGGAAAGACGGATGGATGGGTGGATGGATGGACAGATGGACAGATGCATGGATGGACGGGTGGACAGATGGAGGGACAGACGGATGGATGGACAGGACAGCAGACGGATGGATGGACGGACGGACAGAAGGAAAGATGGATGGACAGACGACAGATAGATGGACAGATGGGTGGATGGACAGATGGAAGGATGGATGGACAGATAGATGATGGACAGATGGATGAATGGACAGACAGATGGATAGATGGATGGACAGACGATAGACAGATGGACGGAAAGATGGATGGACAGACGACAGATGTTTGGACAGATGGAAGGATGGATGGATGGACGGATAGATGATGGACAGACGGATGGATGGATAGATGGATGGACAGATGGACAGACAGAAGGACGGATGGAAAATGGACAGATGGATGGATGGATGGACAGATGGACAGATGGACAGATGGAAAGATGGATGGACAGATGGAAAGATGGATGAACGGATGGACGAGTGGATGGATTGACGGATGGATGGATGGAAAGACAGATGGACAGATAGAAGGATGGATGGATGGATGGACGGACGGTTGGACAGATGAACAAAACGGACAACAATCCACACGATGGAGTGTTATTCAGCCTTAAACAGGGAGGACGTGCTGATACCTGCCACCACCTGGGTGAACCCTGAGGACACTGGCTCAGTGACATGAGCCAGCCACAAAGGGGCAACACTGGATGGTCCCACTTCCGTGAGTCCCCAGAGGAGTCAGATCATAGAGACAGAAAGGGGATGGTGGGTGTCGGGGGGCTGGGGACGGGGAGAGATGGGGAGCTGGTGTTTCTTGGGGGCAGTTTGGGAAGATGAACAAGTTCTGGAGGTGGAGGGTGGAGCTGTTCCCAACAGTGTGAATGTGCCTGATGCCATTGAATTGCCGGCTTAAAATGGTTACAATGGTAAAATAGTATATATATTTTTATTATATTTATTTATGTAATTATTTTTATTATAAAATATTATATATATTTTACCACAATTAAAAAATAATGTAATATACCAAAAACCAGTGGATGATGTACTTTAAGTGGGTGAATTGCATGATATGTGAATTATATCATGTACATGTTTGCGTGCTTGTTAATACGTGGACCCAGCTTCCGTGCCAGTGGCCCGAGGGGTGGTGGAGAAGTCCCCCACCCCCGGGAACTCGGGAGGGGACAGGGCGCTGGGGCTCCTGGCTGAGGAGGCTGGGAGCAGTGGTCCGGTACACTGGGACCAGGGGCCCGTGGGTCTGCCAAAGCTGCTCAAACACGAGGAAGCTCTTCTAGTTTGGACTGAAAGGGGCAGAGATGGATGGCACAGAATGAAGACTGTTTGTGGCTCCTGAACTCTTTAGTAGCCAACGTGGGCTACGTTTTTGGAAACAGGAGGGCAAGAGGCTGACCAAGAGCCTGAGAGCTGAGGAGGAAGGAGCGGGCCCTGGGAAGCCAGGTGCCCACCGGGTGCCCGCCGGGTGGCCCTCCTGTCAGGAAGGACTCGGGCTGCCCGGAGAGGCCGCTGCAAGGAGCCCAACGCCTACCTGGACCCCCTGCGTTGAGGTGCTGTGGGCCGGAGCCTGGCCGGTGGGGAAGTGAGGCGAGCGCGGGGGAGCCGTGGCCCATCGGCCGCATGTGCAGACGGCTGCACGGCTACTTTCCACCCCACACACTGTCTTTCCCTGGGGCTGATCCCTCCCCTGGAGGCGGGGCCCTGGAAGCAGGGTGACTTCGAGGGTCAGGGAAAGCGAGACTGCTCCTCCTGCTTCTCTTGGGACGGGGCTCCTGGGACGCGGCCGGTGCTGGGGGACGCCCCGGCACCCCAGGGCAGTGTCGGGAGCTGTGGCCCGAGGCCCCAGCCGCAGCCGTGGGGAAGATGTGGTTTGGGCAGATCCGGACCGACGCTGCGCTTATCCAGGTGAGGCTTAGACACGGTGGGGGAGGCCAGCCCCGCTGGATCTTGTCCAAGCTCCTGACCATGTGCCTGCGAGCTTAGTAAACCGGCGGCATTTGCTGCTGGGTGTTGGAGTGGTTTGTTTGCTCTAATCGGTAATGGACGCCGGGAGTGCGTGTAGGCAGAGCAGAGAAGGGACCGGGATAGAGCCCGGGGTGTCGGTGTCTACGCCTGGGCCTGCGGGGAGCAGGAGGGGCAGAACCTGGGGCCCCCCGCCGCTGAGAGGAGGGGATCAGCTGAGGCGGCTGGAGCCTGAACTACAGGGAGGCCGCGGTGGGTGGGGGCTGGACAGGAGGGCCGGGAGCCGTCCGTGTAGACGGGATGGGGCGGGGGCGAGGTGTCCGGTGCAGGGCTGGAGGCTGGAGGTTCTAGAGCCAGCCACAGCCAGCTCTGGCTGGAGGGGAGGGGCAGCCAGGCCTGGGAGCCATGGCAGCCCCAGTGGGGAGGGTCCCCGGAGGAGGACGGGGCCATCGTGAAGGGCGTCAGCTGCCAGTGCGCATCGTTCTGGGGGCATTTGTGGTGAGGAGGGCTCCGTGTGGGGGGCGCTCTCTGGAGTCTGGTGGGGATGTGCTGACCTCTTCCCCTGCAGGCTGTCGCCCCCGCCCCACACCCCGAGCTCACTCCTCCCTCCCACTCTTTCCGAGGCCCTGCAGTGACCTCCATGTCTTCATCTGTGTGGCCTCGGGGCCTCCTGCCCCCAGAAAGCTCATGACAATGTGGGCCCCGTCCCCTGCTGGGACCCTCAGGCCAGGGCAACCCTGCAGACCCCGTTCCCACTGGAAGGAGCCCAGCCGGTACCCTCTGCCTGTGGCCAGGTGGGGGTGGGGGGTAACAGAATCAAGGACCGTCCTGGCTCTCCACAGGGCCTTTCCGGAGACTCCCACCTGCAGCCTGACGTCTGGCTGGGAGGGGTGGGCAGCCAGGCTGGGGGAAAGACCCCGCTGTCCACCCTCCGGCCGCTCCACGGGCTCTGCTTGGCCCTGGGCATGGAGGGGGCCTCGGTGGCGGTCCCTGACAGCGGCCAGCGTATTCGTGCGTATTCGTGGCAGGGGGCGGAGGCGGTGGCTGCGCTGGGCGGTGTAGGACCTGCTGGGCCGGCATCGCCCTGTCCCAGAAGGGAGAGTAGATGCTGAGCTGGGCGGTCTGCTGCGGGCTCTCGGGGTGCTCACTGCCCACATTCCACAGCCCTGGGGGCCTCTGTCCCCCGGGGGGGGTGCCCAACTTTGTGACGTCTCTTCTTTTTCAGTTTGCTTGAATCCTTTCTTCTGACAGCCCCTCTTGGTCACATCTCGAAGTGGCCGGAAGTGTCGGCCAAGCCCATAGGACACCAGCCATGTGGGCCCTGTTGGTGGACAGCCGGGGAGGCAGGTGCCCGCCCAGCAGCCTGTGAGCTGGTCCTGGCGCCGGGCCAGGCCCCAGGACTGCTGCTCTGGGGTGGGGGCTCTGAGCTTGGGCCCCTCCACGTGGCTGCTCAGGCCTCACATGGGGGAGCTCCGAGGGCCTCCGGGGGGAAGGACAGAGAAGGGACAGACACCCTGCGGGCCCAGCCACATGGCACGGTGGGCGGTGGGCGGCTGCTCACCCAGGGCCAGGCTCTCGGGGTCTCGGGGAGCCGGTTGTCAGCTGTCTCACGTTTATACAGGCCCTGGGCTGTCGCCATTGCCCAGAGGAGGCCTTCCCTTGGGCGGGGGAGGTCGGGCGAGCAGCTGCGTGGCCCCACAGTGGAGGCCCGTCCCTTAGGGCCCCAAGGGCCGCTGGTGGGATCAGGCCCTGCAGGACAGGGTGGGCGGGCACAGGTCCCCCGGGCTGGCCCGTCTCTGTCTAGCAGGGTGGACGGAAGGCCCGGGGGCTGCCACTTCTGCACACCCTGCGGGAGGGGTGTGGGATGACCTCAGGGCATCCAAAGGCTCTGGGGGAGTGGTTCCCCCACTGAGCCCCGTGGGCCCTCCCCCACACTGAGGCCTCGTTGGGAGCCGTGGCCCCCTTGGCAGGCCCATCAGGGTTGGGGTGGCCTGTCAGAACCAGTTTGCCGAGGGCAGGGGATGGGGGTGGGGGAGGTGGTGCCGGGGCAGGGGCGGCCGCAGGGGCCATGTCAGCGGTCACGGGCAGGTGACATGGGATGCCAAGGGTAGGGGGCTGTACCACCAGGGTCAGAGACCCCGGCACGTGGTGGGGCAGGGGGAGCCCCAGGGCACCCGAGGGCACCCGAGGCAGAAGGATGCCGCACTGTGCTCTGGCCTGGGCCCCTCGCAGTGCCCGGGGGACTCAGGCTCCCGCCTGCCCACGTGGACGCCTGGCCAGCCCCCGTCGGGGCCCCAGCCTTGGCCTCCCCGCTCTGACGCTGCGCCTGGTTAGAGGGCTCTACCTCCCGCCCACGCGCCCAGGGCAGTCGACCTCGTGGAGGCACTGCTCACCTGTGGGGGGCATCCTCACCCCGTTGCCGTTGCTGGCCCGTAGGGGTGGGAGGCCTGGGTTCCAGCTGGTTCGGCCTCCGGCGTGAGACCTCTGGCTGAGCTCACGGCTCAGAGCAGCCCACGCGCCCACGCCCGTGTCTTAGTCGCGGACAGGGCAGCCCACAGAGGCTCCTTGCATCCTCGGCTCCCCACTAGGACTCCGGGGGCTGGGCTGTGACCCGGGCAGGAGGGTCCAGCGCCCAGGGGACCTCTGCCCTCGGAGTCCCCGCCTGTAACTGGGAGCCTGGCCGGGAAGGTGTCTCCCCGGGACTCAGGGCTGCCCGTCGGCTCTGACCCCTCCTTCCCACGAGCGGCGGGCGGCAGGCCGATGCCCTGGGGCCTGGGGTGCTGAGGCCCTGGGGGTCTCATGCCAGGCCTGCCTCATGGCTGCTTGGAGGGGAGAGCCAGAGCTGAGGGCTCAGAGCGGCGGCCGAAATAATTCACCCCCCCGCGCCTCCCCCCCCCCACCCCATGTTGAAGTGAGTCAGTTCTTTCAAACCACATTTGCTGTCTTATTGTTTATTTTCGGGCAGCAGTGGGAATTTTCGATACCCACCTCAGATATGGCTCGGGTCACCTGTCATTCCAGAAAGGTCAGCGATTCATTTGAAGTTTCATCACTGCACATAAGCAGGCGAACACTGTTTCATTTGATGCCTTTGTGTGGGCCAGAGGCCCAGCCTGTCGTCTCCTTCCCGGCCTGGGAATCGACAGCGAGGCCGTCACCCCCTGCGGGTGGGTCGCAGCCCCCCGGCCTCCCTGGGCTCCCCGTGCCCCCCGCCTAAACTGACTTTCATTTAGAGGCCATTCGGGGAGCTGGAGCCGCAGCTTGGCCCTTCCTCTGCCTGGTCTCTTGAGATGGAATTATCCAATTATGCACCCAGCCCTGGGCCTTGGCTGGCCCCCGGGCCCCGCTCCCAGGCAGGCGGCTCTGGGCGGTGCTGCAGACAGGCCATGGACCAGCCCGTCCACCCCTCATCCCGGATGTGATGGGAGGCTGGAGGTGGGACCGGGGGGCCTGGGGCTCGAGGGACGGGGGCGCTCCTGCCGCCATATTGAGTTGGGGCCGTGTCTCTGGTGGCTAGAACGGGGCTGGGCTGACAGCCGCCCAGTGAAGCCTGGAGCGGGGAGATGTCTCGGGTCCCAGAGGACAGCCAGCCCCAAGACCAGGTGACCCTTGTTTTGCTGCCCCCAAGTGTGGCACCGGGGGGTCTCTGGGGCCTTTGGGCTTTCCGCTTGCTGGTGTGGGAGCTTCACACCCCCTTTCCACTTCCCTCCAGGCATGGGCCCCCAAGGGCAGGGCTGGATCCTGGGGTCCCCAGTGTCCAATGCCCTGCGTGGCCTGAGCCTGCTGGATCTGTCTGTCTCTCTTTACAGCCCACCTGCTCTGGAGAGGACTTACAGCAGCATGTGCAGATGCTTATAAGACAGGAAGATGCCACAGAAGTGGTGGCCCCAGGCAAGGGCCCCGGGGTCAAGGGCGCGGGGTTGGCAGCGTGTGGTGGGGGCACGGGGCACCATGGTCTGCAGCCCATGAGGAGGAAGACAGCAAGCTGCTCACCTGCCCGGCCCAGGAACCTGGTCCCTGAGGGCTGCCCGGGGACTGGAGGGGCAGTGGATGGGGGTGCATGGGGGTGGGAGCTCCCTGGGACTAGGGCTGGGGTTGGGGTGTGGGGGGACCAGAGCTATTGAGGTTTGTTCCTCTCTTGGCCCCATCTGCCTGCAGATGTGGTGCTTCTGGCTCTTTCTGGCCAGCAGCCCGCAAGGGGTCTGCTTCCCTGGGCTCCCGGGTGCCCACACGGCCCCTGCCTGCCCACCCAGGCTGCAGCCCTCCCCTGCAGAGAACCCCCTCCCCGACTCCCACTCTGGGGTAACATGCCTGGCCCATCCCCTTCCTAGGCTGTCCTACCCCCTTCTCCCCTGACGCCCCAACAGTACATGGCTCCCCCAGCCCCAGCACAGAGGCTTTCCGGCATTGGGGGACCAGGCCGCCCCCCAGCCCTGTGGGGTCACCCCCGCTGCGATGTCCCTTTGCCTCTAGTTAGCAGGGCCCGTTGATGTCGTCCCGAGGGGTAGTGACCGGGCCTGGTCCCCCGGGGCGAGGGAGAGTCACTCTCGGCCACCGGGGCTGCCTGGTGCTCGGTAGTCTGCGATCTGTCCCCGGGGGGTCAGCCGTGGGGAGAGCCAGCCCTGAGATGTGGGGTCCACCTACAGTTCCTGGGTGACCCTGGGTGGTGACCATCCCTCCCAGCCGTGGTCTCGTCCTTGCCTGGCCTCCCTGGCCTGGGCCGCCACCTGCCAAGCGCATGCGGGGCCAGCCCGGCCAGAGCCTCTTGCCCCTTTAAACCTGGTGGACCCTGCCCACCTGCCCTGCGGGCCCCACAGTGGCATGAGGAAGCCTTGCACGGTGCTGGCCTGCTCCTGCCTCGTGACCACACATGCCCGGGCCGCGGTGGGTCTGATGTGCCTCTAGAGCTGGAGAGCTGGGCTGGGGTGTCGCGGTGGAATGTGTGGCCTCGTGCGTCCACTGGCCTGGGTTAAGGAGGCCGACGGGGGTCCCCAGGCGTGCCCACCCCACTCGGCTCCTTCTGCTCCAGGGGACCCACGATGCTTGTCCTTCTGGGGGAAACTGTTGGAGGCCACAGGGTTCCACAGAAGTTGGCTGAAGAAGAGAGCGTGAGGTGTCCCAGCTGGGTGAGGGTTTGGGTGGGAGGCGGGGCCCGGGGCGCTATGGGGGCCACGTGTGGGGGTGGGGAGGCTTGGGTGAGAGCAGCTGGGTGTGCGTGGTGGGGTGGAACCGGGGCCTGTTACGGGGGGTCGGCACATGTGCGTGCGTCCGTCTGTCTGTCTGGGGGGTGTGCGCCAGGGAAGGAGCGTGGCCTCCTGGCCCGGCCAAGCCGCACGCTGGGAGGGATGGTCACCACCCAGGGTCACCCAGGAACTGTAGGTGGACCCCACATCTCAGGGCTGGCTCTCCCCACGGCTGACCCCCCAGGGACAGATCGCAGACTACCGAGCACCAGGCAGCCCCGGTGGCCGAGAGTGACTCTCCCTCGCCCCGGGGGACCAGGCCTGGTCACTACCCCTCAGGACGCCCTGGTTCTTGCAGAGGGGTGGTGGAGGCGGTGGGGGCGGTGGGCCCCAGCTCACCCGGGCTGAGGCCAGAGTCGTCCTTTTTCAACATACCCTGCCATGAGCACGACTGTTTTCGGGTGCTCGGTAAGGCCAGCAGCTCCCCGGCCCCGCCCTGCCCGGCCCTCACCTCAGAGTTCACTCACTTGGCCTCGCCTCCTTGTCCGTGAAACGGGCCGAACAACATGCGGGTCGTGTGCTCTCATCTGTGGCCCAGGGAACAGTCCAGGTGCTGGGCTCCCAGCTGGCTGGCCCATCCCTCAGGGGTGGAGCTTCCAGAACATTCCAAATGCCTTCGTGGGGCCAGGGTCGAGCTGAGACCGCTGGCATCTGGCTCTGCTGACCACCCCCCCTCCTCATCTCTGCTGTGGGAGCCGCGGCTCCTCCTCTCTGCCTGCTCCCCTGGCCCCTTCCCCACCAAGCTGGCTCTGAGCCCCTGGTCCCCCTTGGGTGCCCGGGCTGGTGCTTGCCAGTCTCTACCCCATCTTGGAGCTCCCATGTCTGCTTCCTCGGGGACTGGGGGACAGGGGGTCGGCTGAGAGCAAGACCAGAGTGGGAACAAGGAGGGAGTGAGCTGTGAGCGTTGGCTTCAGGGGCCGGCCTGCTGGGGGCAGAGGGGAGCCCCTTCTGGTCTGAGTCAAGGCCCCCTGAACCCTCTGGCCTCCACATAGTAGCTTCCGACTTCGCCCAGTACTCCAGGTTGACCCCAGGTGCTTCCTAGCCCTGCATGATAGGCATCCATCATCCTTCCCTCCACCACCACCACCCACCTACCGACCCAAATACCTGTCTGCCCATCCCCCCACCATTCCTTCTTCCCTCCCTCCATCACCCATCCATCCGTCCATCCATCCATGCATCCATCCGTCCATCCATCTGTTCATCTATCAATCTATCCTCCCATCTGTCCATCCATTCATGTGTCCATCCTTCTCCCCACCATTTCTTCTTCCCTCTCTCCATCATCCACTAGCCACCCATCCATGCATAGGACCCTGCTGGGGCCGGGCCATGGTCTGGGCACTGGGAATCCAGAGGGCAGTTTCCAGGGTCTCAGCTACTGTGGCGAACAGTGCTGTCTCCTGACCCCACCTCTGTCTGCAGAACAGGTGACAAAGGGAGGAGGAAGGGCTGGGCTGCACCTGGTGGTCCCACGACGGGGCCACTGGGGTCCATCCTGGGGTCCCTCCTGGGGTCCCATCTGAGCCCCTCAGTGCAGCTTCAGTGTGTCTCCCTTAACCCCTGCTCTGGGGCCAAGCCCAGTCCTCCCAGGCACGTGGCCCTGCTCCTGCCTGGGCTGCCCCTCAGAGCAGAGAGGAAAGGGCCCTTGCTCGCAGCCCCCCACTCCTCCTGCCTTGCCAGCACCTTGCGGGTCTCCAGCCGGCCGTGCCGCTGGGACAGCCCAGAGTCAGGGCTGGGTGAAGGAGGCCCTCTCCTGAGACCCCACAGCCCACGAGCAGGGCCACCCTGCCTCCAGAGAGCGAGGCACTTATCACACGCCTCGGGGTCACAGGGAGAGCACCCCGTTCTCCCGCCTGAGGACCCCCGGCTCACGTGTCCCGCCGCATGACGGCTCCCGCCGAGTGCCTGGCCTGGCTCGGGGCGCGCCTCTGCCCTCCAGCGCCCCCAGATGATCTGGCCGTGGTGTTGGAGGGTCTGCCGGGCAGGGAAGGGGTAGAGGGAAGCAGGAGGGAAACAGGACGGGTGGGACGGAGAAGCGGTGCCGCACCCACACGCACCCCTGCGCACGCCACAGAGAGCAGAAAGAAAGGTAACTGATGGGCAGTATTTTAAGGCATATTAACTCAATTACAAGTATATTTTTACAATCGTGGCTCCCACATTTATCACGCGGCGTTTATTAGCCCCCGGAGCTGGGCTATGTCAAATGAAGACTGTGAAGCAGGAGCATTTCATTACGCTCTGCCCGCGCCAGGCGCTCCTTCCCGAGTCTCTTAAACCGCACGATTTTATCAAAATCTTCGGAAATTGAAGCAATCACTAAAAGGTGTCGGGGAATTAAAATGTTCTGTCTCGGTGAAAGAGATACACTTCTTGTAACATATATCAGTGGTTCTTGTTTTTTTAAAGACACATTACTATGCAGAGAAAAGTCCCCCGCACAGGAAGGGGGCCTTCCAGAAGGATCCAGCGCGGTAATTCTTCACGCTTAAAAATTGTCTCCAGGAGACGTGCTGCCCGCGAGGGCGCCTTCCGCACCTCCGTCTCCTCTCTGTGTGTGTTTTTCCAGGTTTGTTCTCACCCTCGCGGTTTGGGGTCGCCTCGCTCCAGACCGGCCTCGGGTCTGAGGACGGGAGATCGGAGCGCCGGGGTGGCGCGGGAGTCCCGGCACCCCCCCCCCCCCCGTGCCCCTCTGCGCTGGTGAAGCCCGCAGGAAGGGCCATGTTTGGAGTCTGCCCCCCGATTTCTCGAATGCGGCCGTCTCTGGTGTCCCCTTCCTGCCACCGTCTGGGGCGCAGAGTGAGGGTCTCAGCACGGCATGTCCCTCGTCCTCCTCACCCCGCGGCCTGGGCTCGATGGGCGCGGCCCCAGTCACCTCTGAAGCCTGGAGGGGGTGCGTGGGGGTCTCGCCCGACAGGGTGGAAGGAGCACAGGTCCTGGAGGGCTGAGGGCCGCCAAGGAGGTTTGGCCATTTCTGTCGCTTCCCCTGGCCTGCCCCGCCGTGGAAGGCACCATACCCTCTGCGTGCGGTCAGTTCTGAGGGAGGGGCTGGGGTCAGGGCGGGGCGGCCAGGCGGGCAGGTGTGTCGCAGGGCCCGGCGGTCAGGGAGGGCGGGACCACAGAGAGGACCCCGGTCCTGTGTGCCGGTGGGGCCTGTGCAGGGGGCCAGCTGGCGGTGGTGGTTCGGCGTGGGGAGGAGGGGTGCTGGCCGAGGACGCTGGCCAGGTCTGCGGGGCCGGCCTCACTGCAGCCAGCCTGGTTCGGCCGAGGCTGGGTTGGGGCCCCCTGGGGCAGTGGTGGGGAGACCCCCGCGGAGGGCAGAGGGCTGGCCAGGCGTGGCTCCCAGCGCCCTCCTGTAAGGCCTCCGAGGGCGTCTCTGTCTCTCCGTGTTGAAGGAGCTTGTTTTGGAAGCCCCATGGCTGCAAAGCTGGGAGCAGCTTGATGTCCTTCAGTGAATGACCGCGTAGCACACGGTGGACGTCCACAGCCCTGACGCCACCCAGCGAGAGGGGCGAGCCCGGCCCGGGCTTGTCTGCAGGATTCCACCGGTGCAGCCGCCCGCGGACAGACCAGCAGCTGCCAGCCGAGGGGCGGGCCCCTGGGGCCCCCGAGGGACCCCCGCGGGGCCTTCTGCGTCTCCGTCGTGTCCGTGTCAACGTCCCCCTTGTGATCGGTAGTTTCGGGGAACAGTGGGCAAAGGGTACATTGCATCTCTTTATATAGTTTCTTATAACATCATGCAAATCTATAGTTCTCTCAAAATAAAAAGTTAATTAAAGGCTAGTTGTAGAAAGCAGGAAACAAGTTGTGCTACCCGAGCTGTAACGAGAACCGAACATGGAGAGATGCAGACGGAGAGCGCCGGCCTGCCCTGGGCGCCCCACCGGCCAGCTCGCAGGACCCTGGGCAGGGGCGTGTACCCCGGGGGGGCTCCCACTCGGCCGCTGCGTCACGCTCCGCGGTGGGGACAGTCCGGGGCTCTGGGGCGCTCAGGCACCACCATGGTCCACAGGGAAGGGACTTTGGGGCCCCCCACCTGCCCCCACTGATGTCTGCCTCCTCCCGTGTGTTGGGGGCTCCCGGACCCCTTTCCCAGAGGCAGTGCGGGCGGCCCAGAGAGGGGGAGGCCGACCAGCTGGGGGGACAGCTGGCCTGGGGTGCACAGTGTGGAAAGAGCTCAGCCCCGCAGGGCCTCCCTTTAGGGGGCATGCACGGTGCGAATGTGTGGAGCATGAAGGGCCCGGCCGCAGGGTGGACACACCGGTGCAGGAGCTGGGTGGTAGGTGGGGCTCTGGGAGGCGCACCTGAGACCATGGGGACCCCTCCAGCCCTGCCCTGTGGGCTCGGTGGCACCCCTCCCCAAGTAGCCCAAGGGTGCTTCTGTGGTGCAGCCTGGGGGTGGCCCTGGGGTGGCCCTGAGCCCCTGGTGTCTTCTCTCCCCTTGTCGGTCACTTAGCCTGGCTCAGGAGTGGGACCCCACATCAGCAGGGACAGACCAAGACAGGCAGGACAGCCACCCTCTGCTGTCCCCCGTCTGCCCCAGGCTCAGCCCGGCCTGACGGTGACCCGGGAGCTGCACCCAGTGCTGTGGGGTCCCCGCCAGCATCTGGGAGGCCAGGAGGAACGGCCTGGCTGCTGGGTTGGGGCGGTCCTTTGATGGGTCAAAGGAGAGGAGACAAAGGGCCTGAGTGGATCCCGGATGGGCCCAGCTGAGGCCTTTCGGCTCCTTCCTGGTCTGGCTGGGTTGGGTGGGCACCGGCCCCACGGGGTGGGTCCTGAGAGGCCTTGTGGGTTCCCTCCCCTGCCCAACAGCCACTTAAGCCGTCTGTCGTTCCGAAGGCCCCAGGGAGGGGCAGCTGTGTGGTGTCGTGTGGAGGGAGCCTCAGACCTGACTGACCAGAGGAGGGACAGACCCAGGGTCCCCGCCCCAGGCCCAGGAGGCCTGCTGCCCCTGCACGTCCCTTCCTCAGCCTTCAATGAGCAAAGGGGCCCTGTTTCTGTCCTGGGACAGCTGGTGCCTTCTCCTCTCTCCGTGGCCCCCAGGTGTCCGTGTGTCCTGCCCTCTGACCCCGGGTGGTTCTGGGCTCTGTGGCCCCACCGGCGTGCCCGGCCTGGCCGGCTCTCCTTGGGGACAAGCCCTGTCTCTGCTCCCCGGAGGGTGTGGCCGGCGGTCAGGTGGCCCCTCTGTCGCCCTGGTCTGGTGTGGGGACCTCTGCCCTGACACCACCGTGCTCATGTGTGAAGGAGGCGTGAGCCCTTGAACACGGGTCAGGACTGTGAGGTCATAGCCCACATCTCTGCAAGTCTGAGGAGGAGAAAGAGGAAAGGACCCGAAGTAATCAGGTCATGATGATGGTCTCCACGCACCCTGGCGGGGTGCTGTCAGCCTCTGACCCCCCAAGGGCTGTTGCCCCCAGCCCTGGCATTGCTGGGCCCCTCCCCTCCTTCCCTCGCCGCCCACAACAACCGTCTGCCCCTCCCGGTCAGTGGCCCACCTCTGCCTCCAGGAAGCCCTCCAGGCTGTGCTGTGAGTTGCCGCCCGCGGTGTCTGCCGCCCTCCCCTGTAGCCCTGTAGGCAGGAGCCCCGGAGGCAGGGCCCCCACTGGGTCCCCCTGTGCGCTCCTTCACCAGGGGCTCCACCTGGGAGGGGCTGAGGATCCGGCCCCGGGGGCCCGGCCACCCCCACCCCGCGGCTGCGGCGGGACCGCCATCACCGGCATAGATCCGAGTGGGCGGCAGCCCCGCAGGGACCTGGTCTCCGGCTTGTCGGTGTCGCCGCCTTGGCCACGCCGGGGTCGGGAGCGGCCCCGCCCGTCGTTCGTGTTCTCGATTTAATTGTTGCCCTCCTTTTCTCCCTTAAAAAGATCAGTAAAAACTGTTAATTTGATCAATACCTAATTTTTTCACCCGGAGTGCGTTTCTCCTGCTGGCCGGTGATAAGCAGGCGGCGGGGCAGAGGGACAAGTAAATCGTCAGGAATTTCTCCAGCCCCCCCGCGGCCACTCGCCGCTCAGAGCCGTGTAATTTATACCCCGGCAGTCGCTCCGCAATTACCCTGTCTATCGCTGTCGACGGTATCGCGCTATCTTCTAAATAGATCCGGCTCGGCTGGTCCAGACGAGCCAGCAGGACAAATGACGCCATCCCTCATCCGCAAGCCCTAAAGAGATAAGTCCCCTAAAGAGGGGCCCATTTATCAGCTGATACAAGCCGGGTACTTACAAGCCTACTTCTTTGTTTGGGCTCTTTTCAGATTTCCGAAGCTATTGATCTAGCGCCGGGGAGCCCGGCCGGGGCATGGGGCGGGGTGCCGAGGGGCAGCCCCGGGGCCGAGCTCGCCCAGCTGCGGAGAGACCCGGGGGGGCTGTGCGGCTCCCCCAGCCACAGCGCAGCCCCCCGCCCGGCCTGGTTGCAGGTGCCAGCCCTCGGCCACGCCACCAGCTTCCGCCCGTGGGGCGGGCGAGGAGATGGTGCTGACGGGGTGATGGTGTGGGTGCACCTGCCGACCCTCGGCCCTGAGGCTGCCAAGTGCCTGGCTGCCCCCTGAGTAGCACAGGGTCTCAACAGGGGCTGCCCCAGGGGGGCTGGGCCCGGTAGCCCTGGCCCTGACCCAGTAGCTGCCTCTTGCTCACACCACCTGCTCCCACGAGGAAGCTACCTGGGTGCCCTCTGGCAGCAAATGCTCGGGCCTCCGCGGGCTGCCAGTCTGGTGCCCAGGGCAGCACGTGGCAGCCTGTGGGGTCTGCACCCAGAGATCATCAGGACTTTGCATTAGGGGGCAAGTGAAACCGGGTGGTGGGCCTGGTGCAGCTCCGGAGGACGGGGCAACGAGCTGCTCTGTTTCTCCTCGGAAAGGCCAGGGCTGAGACCAGGATCAGTGCCGGTGACCAGGGTGGGGGTGGGGGTCGCCTGCCTGGGGGCCCCTTGCTGGCAGAGGAGCCCGTGGGGGAATCAGAGGCAAGGACAGGCCAGCAGCCACCGCGTCGCGAGAGCTGCCCCCGGGCAGAGCCAGGATGGGACGGGGTGTCCCGACCCACCTCACTCAGCCCAGCCCTCTGAGTTGGGTGGGCTCAGGCCTCAGTTGGGCCCCTCTGCCCCATTGGTGCCTGGGCCCATTCGGGTGCTCCCAGGATTTGGGGGTGTGGGCAGCATGAGGACTGTCCTTGGTTCCCCAGAACCTTCCCCCCGTGCCACCCCAAGAGTAGCTCCCATGGGACTGAACGGGCCACCAGGGTCCCAGCTGGGTTGGAGGGAAGCAAGGGCCGCCCCCCAACCTCCCCCAAGAGCTGCTTCCACAAGGCCAGAGGCAGGCCAGGGCCTGGGAGAGCGAGGGCTGTGGCCTGACCTCAGGGCAAGAGGGAGACTGGGCTAGCAGCCTTTCCAGGCCTTGGCGTCCTCCCTGGGCCCCCCACCACCCCAGCCCCCTAATATCTTATCCCTTGTGTGCCTAGGAGAGGCGTAAAGGGGGGGCCACCAGCTGCACCTGAAGTAGTGACTTTTCCTAGAGGTCCAGGGGCCAGGAGGGCAGGGGACTCACTGACCCTGGACAGAGGCCCCGGGCCGGGTGGGTGGGGCGCTCACTGACCTCTGGACAGAGGCCCCGGGCCAGGCGGCGGGGTGCTCACTGATCCCTGGACAGAGGCTGGGCGGGCGGGACGCTCACTGACCCCTGGACAGAGGGACCGGGCCAGGCGGGTGGGGCGCTCACTGACCCCTGGACAGAGGCCCCGGGCCGGGCTGGTGGGACACTCACTGACCCCTGGACAGAGGCCGGGCGGGCGGGACGCTCACTGACCCCTGGACAGAGGGACCGGGCCAGGCGGGTGGGGTGCTCACTGACCCCGGGACAGAGGCGCAGGAGCTGAGTTTCCGCTTTTCCACCATTGTGCTGAGAGCCCGCAGGGGGACACTCCGGCGGGTGCAGCCCTCAGGCACGCCCGGGCACATGCTGGCTCTGACCTGGGGCACTGATTGGGAAGCTCAGTGCGTGGATAAAGGGTGCCCTGGCTTGTGGGTCCTCAGCTCATGAAGCCTGAAGGAAGGGATGGCGCTCGTGGGAGTGCTGACGCTGGGGGTGCAAATGGAGGCAGGAGGCATGTCAGGGCTCCAGGGCACCCCAGAGAGGCAGACGGTGGTGCCAGGGTCCCCGTGGGCACCCCAGAGCAGAGACCAGGTGAGGGCCAGCCTGGCCCAGGTGCACCATTCTGCCCTCCTGACAGGGCCCCGAGGCCCATGGACTGACTGCTGGGGCCGTGTCCCCGGACAGCAGCCCTGACCTCAGCCATGGGCTGCCCTGCCCTTCTACAGGTGCTCTCTCCCCGCTCTGGGCACCCCTGATTACTTGTGGCTACTGCCCACCTGCCTCTCCGACTCCATGGCCTCCACACTGTCTGGGCCCTGCCACCTGGCCTGGTCTAGCTTGTGGAGCTGGGCCCAGGGGCCTGGGAACATGGGCAGGGGGGAGCAGATGCTGGGGTGGGGGGACTGTCACGGCCCCTGGCTGTTTCTACACGGCCTCTGAGCCTTCTGGGGACCACTCCTGAGTGAGCATCATGAGGAAGAGCAAAATGGCGGGTGGGACAGGACCAGGACAGGACCCCTTGCTTGGGAGTCCTGCCGTTGGGACCCTCCCCTCCAGCTAATCTGGGGGTGGTCTGCATGGTCTCCTGGCAGGAGCCAGGCCCTCCCTTCCACACTGGACGTGTCCTGGGCCACGTGGGGTGGCGTGCCGCCTCACTGCGAGGTTGCCTTGCCGAGCCTTCACTCCGTGTCCGCGGAGATGGATGGGAGCATCGTGTTGGACGTGGCTGATGCAGGCGATACACCGGGGGTCATCTGTTTGGTCTTAATTTAGAAAAGCTTCACGAGATTATTAAGCGGCACTTTTTCCCTGTGGTGCTCGATGGTATCAGGTGGGTTCAGGGCTCAGCTTCCCCGTTTATCTTCCTCAGAGAGCTGCGTTAATACGTAAGCACAACGGCTCAGACGAAACCCCACAAAAACAAATAGAAATGATCTTTGCAGTGTCTCCCTTTAAAAATAGCATCCATTTGTCATCCAGCAGGATGGGTGCTGGGCTCACGCCTGTGGCCTGGGGCAACTGACTGTTTTGGGCTTAAACATCTGCTCTCCCATTAAACTCTCTTGCTGGTTAGTTTTCTCTTTCCACTTGGTGTCCCAGAAGGACGCTCCGAGGACTGCCAGGGCTGCCAGGCAGAGGTGGGCATGGGGCCGGGAACTCTGGCTCAAGCATCCCCACTTGTAAACAAGAGGAGCCCTACACACTCTGCTGAGTCTGGGGACGCGGGCTCTTTCTACCGCTGAGACCCCTCCCTGTCCACATCTGAGGGTCCACGTTATTCCTGCCAGGGATGTCCAGGCTCCCGGAGGGACCCTGAACCCACACATGGAAGGAGCTGCCGGGAGGGTAGGGCCTCAGAGCAGGCCGTATGTCACTCACTCACTCACAGTACTACGGACTGAGGCCTTTGATGTGCCACTGCGGTGGGAAACACGATGGCCGTCACCCTGTCCCCGGACAGTGCCGTGCCCTGGCTGGCACTCTGTGCAGGAATGTTGTCGTGGGGGGTGTGCTCTCTCTCGACCCCATTCCGGGCACGTGCAGGGCGGGCAGGCTTTCCTAGGGGATCCAAGACCCTGCGAGGGCCGAGGCCATAGGGTGTGCAGAGAGGGGCCAGCCTGAGTGGAGAGCGGGGAGAGGCAGGGTCTTTGCAACCCTGGGGAAGTAGAAAAGGAGAAATTTGGAAACCTACCAGATGGCATAAATCAGCTTTAATAGAATGAGTGCAGCGATCGCAGGTGAGTGGGACCCCATGATCTAGGGGAGACGCGAAGGACACGAGAGACCGATGCTGCAGCGTGTGTGGCTTGTCGGGGACGCGTGTTCAAGGGAGGGGCACTGGAGGTTGAAAATCAAGGGGCAGAAGAGGCACGGAGTAGAGGCGAACGCGGAGCTGCAGCAAGTGCAGGATCCAAGGCACCTGCCCCTGCAGGGGGATCTTGCCCAGGCCCTGCCGCAGACACCGACGCCCTCAGAGACAAGGCAGCCACGAAGAAATACAAGAAGGCCGAGCCACCGCCGCTCAGCAGGTCCGGATGCCGGTCTAGTGGCTACTGCCACCGCACAGGTGTCCGTTCCACAGACGAGGACACGAAACGTGGCCTGCCAGGGCAGTGGCCTCGGACCCGCCAGCAGCCACCCCACCAGACACCTGCCTGCTGCACCCCGAGGGGCCTCGGGGTGATCCTGTCCTCGAGCGGGTGGGCGTCCCTGCCCTTCCCCTGAGGGCACAGCTGCTGCCTGGGCATCCAGAGGCTGTGACTCCGCCGTCCGTGGGTGCGGCCAAAGTTTACTAAGGTCTGAAGGTCGCAGGGATGCAGCTGAATGCCATGTGCTGACCAGGTTTTTTAAAAGGACCCGGTGTCTATTGAACCCCAGCTTTGAAACTGTTTCTCATAGTTTTGAGCTTTAGTATGTAGATTTATTTTTTGAAGGTTGCAAAGATTACCATCATTGGATGGAGCAGCTCTGGGGGTGCTGGGCTTAGCACGGCATCCTAGTCCTGTGGGACAGGGCCAGCTCTTGAGTAACAGAGCTTCCTTCTGGGTGTTTATGTAAAAAAGCCCTGACAATGGAGTGCTCTTTGTGTTCTTTCTTTCCATTTTTTCTTTGATAAGTGGTAATGACTTAATTACAAAGTAATACATGCTGGTTATGAAATTTCAGAAAATACAGACAGTTATAAAGTAAAAAAAAAAAAAGGAAGAAAAGAAATAAAAAGAAAATTGAGGGATGGAAAAAAGATACAGAAAGGAATTTGGAATAGCCATTCTAATGTCAGACAACATAGAATTAAGGCCAAAAAAATCATAAGGGACAAAGAAGAATATTATATATTGGTTCAAAGGAACAATCGATCAAGAAGATCTGATGATCATAAATATACATGCGCTGAATGATACAATCTTTAAAAAATATATAAAACGACAACAGAGACTTACAAGGAGAAATATATGACTAAACCATGGTAATTGGAACTTTTGACAAACTCCTCTTATAAAATGATAGATTAAATATACAAAAGTAACTATAGGTATTTAACATTGAATGGCATAATTAAGTAATTGAATTGTGTCTATTATTTCTGTATCAACTTACATATCTCATAGAGATTGTGGACTCTGTGCACAATTTGCTATTCACAAAGCGGAACAGCCCATGTAAGAGGTACGTTAGGGCCACCTGCAGAGCGAGGCAGACCCCACCCCATATTGGTTCAAATACTGATACTGAAGAAGCCACACACACACCTCAAGAGGGTATGAAAAGCTTTAGATTACTTGCGTGAGTGATGTCGCTGAGGAGAGCAGGGCAGACCTCCTAAGCAAGTCAGGAATGGCTTGAGAAAGCAAGGAGAGGTTTTCCTGTGGTGAAGGGCTGGGGCAGAGTGAAAATGCCTGCATGTGGGCAGAAGCTTGTGTGGTTTGATTCTCCCACCAGCACCAAGGGAGGAGGGAGCACCCAGGCTTTCTTTTCAGTTGTCCAGATGAGGGGGAGGAGCAAGGCCTAAAAACTGTGAGTATCGGGGCGCCTGGGTGGCTCAGTTGGTTGGGCGACTGCCTTCGGCTCAGGTCATGATCCTGGAGTCCCGGGATCGAGTCCCGCATCGGGCTCCCTGCTCGGCAGGGAGTCTGCTTCTCCCTCTGACCCTCCTCCCTCTCATGCTCTCTGTCTCTCATTCTCTCTCTCTCAAATAAATAAATAAAATCTTAAAAAAAAAAAATGTGAGTATCAGGGCACCTGACTGGCTTAGTCGGTAGAGCATGTGACTCTTGATCTTGGGGTTGTGAGTTTAAGCCCCACATTGGGCGGAGAGCTTAGTTAAAGAAAATAAAGTAAAACCAATTCTTATTTTTCTTAAAAGACTGTTAGCATCAAACACCAAAAAATGGAGTCAGACTGCTCATTACAGCCTCAAAAGAAAATGTGAATTTCAGAGTCAGCAAAATACTTAATGTGTTCTCTGACAGTCATACAAAGAAATAAATAACAAAAGCATAGTGAAAAAACAACAACAACAACAAACTCCAGATGTCTGGCAAAGAAAAAACTTAAGTACTAAATAACGCTTGGGTTAAGAGAAAAATCATAAGGTAATTATAAAACATTTAAAGCAGCACAAGTCAAGAGTTGTGGAATATACTTAGAGAAGTACCTACAGAAAAATTATGGTTTTAAATATGTTTATCAGAAAACAAAGATGGAAAAGAAGCAAGCTGAGCATCCAGCTCAAGAGGCTAAAGAACATATCTAAATAATAAGATGGAGCAGAAATCAGTGAAGTAGAGAACATCTTTAACATTAAAAAGCTGGATGAGGCACCTAGGTGGCTCAGTCGTTAAGCATCTGCCTTCACCTCAGGTCATGGGTCCTGGGATCGAGCCCCACATCAGGCTCCCTGCTCCGTGGGAAGCCTGCTTCTCCCTCTCTCACTCCCCCTGCTTGTGTTCCCTCTCTCACTGTGTCTCTCTCTCTGTCAAATAAATAAATAAAATCTTAAAAAAATTTAAGAAGCTGGAAAAGGGGTGGGGGGTGGGGTAATTGGGTGATGGGCAATAAGGGGGGCATGTGATGATGAGCACTGGGTGTTATATGCAACTGATAAATTATTGAACACTACATCTGAAACTGATGATGTACTATATGTTGGCTAATTGAATTTAAATAATTTTTTTTTAAAAAAGCTGGAAAAGATTTACAGCTAAGCTGGTCCCTGTAAAAATAATAAAACAGCCAGACTCCTGGCAAGTCTAATGACAAAAAGAGAAGAAGCAGATAAAATAAATACAGGATGAAAAATGGAAAATAATTGAAAACATTGTAAAGGCAAATTATGAATGACTATACACCAGTATAGTCAGGAAACCTAGATAAAATGAGTGAATTTCTGGAAAAATATAAAATACCAAAATTGACACCAATATAAATAGAAAACTTAAATAGACCAAAATCCATCAGAGAACGTGAAATGGGAGATAAATAATTCCTCATTAACTTTCAAGAAAGATAAATTATTTCTTGTGCAAACTCTTTTGGAGGCTAGAAAACAAGGAAAAGTCTCTCAACTCATTTTATGGTTTAGCAATACCCTTATTCCAAAATCAGAAAAAAAGACAATCATAAGCCCTTTCAGTAAAAAAAGTCATAAATAAAATATAACAACTACAAGTATGTATTTTAAGAAATATTTTGATATTAAAAATATTATATTTAAAAACATATCAAATGGGTTTATTCCAGGAATGCAAAGATGGTTCAACATTAGAAAATCGCAAAGATGGTTCAACATTAGAAAATGTCGCAAATGATGAATTATTGAACACTACATCTGAAACTAATGATGTACTATATGTTGGCTAATTGAATCTAAATTAAAAAGAAAGAAAGAAAATCTATCAATGTAATTTACTTCTGGAATGGAGTAAAGGATAAGAATCATGTGGTAATCTGAATAGATTCTCCTCCACCCCCTCCCCAAAAGAGGATTTGATAATTATAATGGTTAATTATACATGTCAGTGTGAGTGGGCCATGGGGCACTGAGACATCTGGCCAAACGTTTTTCTGGGTGTGTCTCTGAGAATGTTTCTGGATGAGATGACCATTTGAACTGGGAGACTAAGTAAAGCAGATTGCCCTCCCCAATGTTGGTGGGCCTCATCCAGGCAACTGAAGACCTGAATGGAACAAGACAGTTGAGTAAGTGGAACATCCCCCTGCCTGACTGTCTGAGCTGGGGCATCAGTCTTTCCCGGCCTTCAGACTCAAACTGAAAAATCGGCTTATCTTGGTTCTTGAGCTTGCCGGCTCTCAGATAAGAGCTGTCCAAAATTGGCTGTCTGGCTTTTCAGGCATCAAGACTTACACTGGAGCTGCACATCAGCCCCCCCGGGTCTCCGCCTTGCTGACTGCAGGTCTTGGGACCTCTCAGCTTCCATAATTATAGGAGCCAATTCCCTATAATAAATCTTATATGCACATACACGTGATAAAGACATACCATTTTTATTGCTTAAACTAGTCACCAAAAGAGTGGAATAAGACAAGAAAAACAGGAGGTTATTGGCTTGGAAAAGGAGAGAAAACCCTATCATATGCAGATGATGTGATTACCCACATAGAAAATCTAACGAAACCAGCAGGTAAATCATTAGAACTGATAAGAGAATTGAGCAAAGCTAATGGATACAATACCACTGTATTCATTGTTGGCTGCTGCGTAACAAATCACCACAAACCTCAGCAGCTTAAAACAGCAAACGCTCATGATCTCACAACTTCTGTGGATGATCATGAGGAATTTGGGAGCAGCCTAATTGGGTGGTTCTGGTTCTGAGACCCTCATGAAGCAGAGACCAAACATTGCCTGGGACTGCATCCTCTGAAGGCTTGACTGGGGCTGGACAATCCATTTCCAGGATGCTAACCCACACAAAGTCCTCAGCTCCCTGCTGGCTTTGGTAGGGGTTTCATTTCCTGACCATGGAGACCCAGCCATATGGCTACTTGAGCATCTAAATGACATGGCAGCTGGCCTTCCCCAAAGCATGTGCCCTGAGGATGACACAGTGCCTTTTATGACCTATTCTCAGAGGTCACGCACAGCCATCATGAGCCTGTTCCAGTCGTAAGTGAATCACGAAGTACCACTCACACTCAGAGGGAGGGCAATTAGGCTCCACCTCTTGAAGGGAAGAGTATCAAAGAATCTGGGGACATATTTGTAAAATTGCCACGATTATGTCACAAAAATCAATAGTGTTCCTCTGAACCAGCTCTATGTGGATGGAAAATATAGATAGAGAACAAGGAACCACTATCATGGCATTAAAACAATAAAGTACCTAGGAATTAGCCTTATGAAGAATGCACAAGATCCTTATGTAGAAAATTGGAAGTCCCAAATCCCCCAAGAAGGCATGAGTGAAAGGAGAGCTATCTTGTGTTTGTGGACAGTTGACTTAACATTGTAAAGATGCCCATGTTCCCTGGTTAACCTATAAATTAAATATGATTTAAATCAAAGGTTTTCAAAAATGTTAACTAATTCTAAAATTTACATCAAAAATGAAGATACAACATCTTAGACATTTTTGGAAAGGAAGAACAGAGGGAGAGTGGACCACTCTACAGTTATTAAAATATACCACAAAGACACAGGAAGACAAACCTTACGGTAGTGCCCCTGGGACAGATAAAAACCAACAAACCCAAAATACAAATGTCCCCAAACAGATCCATGAATTTGTGTCAACTGGACATACCAGAGAGGCAATGTAGTAAATCTTTGGAAAGAGAGGATTTTTAAAAATGAATAGCGTGTTTTAAAAACAGATCCCTTTGACCTTCTCCCACTAGGAGGGGGCGTCTATGTCTCCTCCCCTTGAACCTGGACTGTCTTTGGAACTTGCTCGTAACCAACAGGATGAGACAAACGAGGGGACAGACATCCTTGGCCAGGTCAGAAGGGACCATGCAGCTTCTGCCTGCTTTTCTTGGGCTCTGGCTCTGAGGGCAGCCAGGCACAAGGCAAGAAGTCTGTCTATTCTGAACACCATCCTGGAGAGGCCTCATGTAGGCATTCAGGCTAACGGCCAGCTGAGGTCCCAGAAGACAACCCTGTGAGTGCCCAAGCCAGCCTTGTGCCCCAGCTGACCTCTGAGTGACTGAGAGAACCACCTGCCGAGTCTTTCTCCAATTCGCAAAGCTCAAAAATATGAGCCAAACAAGATGCTTGCTTTAAGCTGTTAAATGATGGGATAACTTGTAATGCACCAACTGGAGGGGCACGTGGCTGGCCCAGTCAGCAGGGAACACCACTCTTGAGTTCAAGCCCCATGTTGGATGTGGAGATGACTAAAAAAAGGGGGGGGAACTGGAACAAAGAATATTGGGAAAACAGGCTTTTGTGGAAAATAGAAAGTAGGATTCCCTACCTCACACCATACACAAAGGGAACCCTAAGTGTAGATAGTAAACAGCAGGCTAATAGGGGGACTAGTGGAGTGTCGTCTCTGTGGCCTTGATAGGATTTCTTAAGACGCTGAAAGAGTCAATCATAAGGTGCAAAATCGATGGAATGAAGGATCTGTTCCATAAAGGGTTCAATAGACCATGTAAGCAAGTGGGCACCAGGCTAGCATGACATTTACAACATCTGAAGTCACAGGGGATTTATGGGCTAAATATAAGGAAACCACTGATAGTCCCCTTGAAAAAGACAAAGCCCCCAAAAGAAAAGTGGACAGAAGACATGAACCTGAGAGAGAGGCCGGATGGCGGGGGAGTTTCTCCGGTGACCAGAGGACTCAGACCCACACAACAAATTTGCACCCACCAGAAAAGCAAAACTTTGATAATTGTTCCAAGTATTTGCCAGGATGTGAGGAGGGGGAGAGCCCCAGCCTGGCCGCAGTGTGCATCTTCTGGACGGCAACTGGGCAACACGTGGTAAAAGCAAGCAGGGTCCCCCTGTGAGCCAGCAAAACAGCGCGGCTGACCTGGCCTAGCGGTCCCCACTCCAGGCTGCATGCTGAGGGCCCGCCCCATCATCTGATGAGATCCCACAGACCCCCAGTGAGGAGGTCATCAGCCAGCATGGCATCAGGTCACCGAATGGAATGTGGACTCGGGCTCCCCTAGCAGCTGCAGGCCTTGGGAAAGTCGAGCCTGCCCCTGCACCCCATTTCCTTGCCTACGGGGGCGCAGTGGGAGAGCCTGTGCACGGGGTAGACATTCAACGAGATCATTTATGCAGAGTGCTTGATGGTGCAACTGGTATTGTTCTCATAAGACCAAGCACAGAGAGGTGAGTGGGGCCCCACGGCGCTCAGCCTGTCCCCGCACTCATGCAGGACTCCCGGCACCCACAACACTGGGCTGTCCTTCCTCCCCTCCTCTTCCCCTGCGGGGGACACCCCTGCCCTCCCCTGGCCTTCTCCTGGTATTGGTCCCGTCCCCCACATTCCTGATGGCCAGCCGTGGTGACAGGTGTCCCCTGGGCCTCCCGTGGCTGGGATTCTGGTGGGTCTCCACACCCGTATGGTACATCTGTCCCCGCACACCCACCCCCCTTCCTCTGCCATCTCCAAGGACAACCCGACACTTTGCTGAGTTGACCGACGCGCATCCGGGCTCCTGAGAGCCACTCTGGTGGCAAGTGTACCCCATGCCTGGTCCTCACCAGGATGCTAATCCCGAGCCAAGAAAGAGCCCCGGGTCAGTGCATTTTTGTTCACCCAGCCTGGTCCCTTGATCTAAGGCTGGACCAATCCAACCCCAAGCTATGACCCTGGGTCCTGCCTGCATGTGTGGCTCTTCTCCCAGGCCTTCGGTTCCTCCCTTGGGCCTGACCTCCCAGCTGATTGTCCTGGCGTCTGGACGACCAGCTGAGGCGCCTCCCGAGGGGCCTCCTGTTGCCCGGTGGGTGGGGGGACGGCCTCAGCAGAGTCTTCAGCTACACAGCTGCCTGCTCTCACGAGGGAAGCTTCCATAGGTGGTGTCTGCAAGCCCAGAGGGCTCAGAGGGTCTGCACAACCGTATCCAGCATCCCCTCCCACATTTCGGGGTCCCAGGCTCTCCCACCAAGGCCCTGACCTCTGATCAGCAGAGGTGCCTTAGCCGACCAGCCCAGCATCTCTGGAGCTGTGCTTGCTTTGCCCTGTGGGGGCTTGGCCTCCCCGTGAGCCCCAAGGAGACCCTCAGGGCTGGCTGGCTGTCTCCCCTCCCGACCCCACTGCCAGGTGACACTGGAAAGCCACTAGGCCACAACGTAGCCTGAGTCTCACGAAGGAAAACTGCTCGGGTGTGAGCATCTTGCACTAGGGTGGAGTTCTGAGGAAGCTCGGGAGGCCCGTGGAGGTGCTGGACTCAGAGGGAAGTCCAGTCTGTCCCGGGGCGGAAGGCTGAGGTGTGGGGGGCAGCCGTGGGACGCGTGGCCCCCGGGCTAACACGGTGAGGGGTTTCGGCCATTGAGGTGGTTTCCCTGGCTTCAGGGGGCATGAGGGGACCCCAGAAGAGCGGGGCTAATTGTCAGAGGCAGCCGCGGATGGTGGCGGGGACCTTCTGACCCGCGGAGGTCTTCTGAAGGAAACGGGCAGGCTGCTGCTGGGGTCTGGCTTGACCTGTGGAGCACGACAGCGCTAGGTAGGTCTGCCAGCCAGAAGCCCGCCGGGCGGCTCACGGGCTCGGGGCCCCCAGACGGAAGGGCGGTGGCATCCTCCCGAGGAGGTATGCACGGGGCGCTGCCTTGCTGTGGGCTTTCCTCGACGGCCACGCGGCCACAGACCAGCTACTGCACTGACGGGGGAAAGGCTCCTCGAATCTCGGGGGGGTGCACTGCTGTTGGCTCCGAGCTGGCGCTCCTCCCCAGGGCCTGCAGGGGCTGCTGGGCCTGCCAGCAAAGCTGTGGGCAGGTGGACCCATGGTGTCCTCAGTGCATAACCGGAACCGTGGCTCTGACAGTGGCACGAGAGCCGTGGGGGCAGGAGGGCTCCACAGAAGCCCCCTCCTGGTGTAACTCGCGGCTGGGAAGCTAGACAGACCCTGCA
Source organism: Mirounga leonina (assembly GCF_011800145.1). Lineage (NCBI taxonomy): Eukaryota > Metazoa > Chordata > Mammalia > Carnivora > Phocidae > Mirounga > Mirounga leonina. The sequence continues at coordinate 80,779,900 of NW_023270323.1, forward strand.
GGACGACTGCAGATTATCGTGACCGGAATTAGCGGCGCCTCCCATCACAGCTGCTGTCCAGATGTGGTACCTTCACAGGAGCAAATCCACCAGCCCTGGGCTCTGGACACGCAGCTACGGACCCGGCCGAGGCTCTCCCTGCAGCCCAGTCTGCTTGCTTTCACCCGGGAGGGCCAGAGGCGCACCTGCGAGGGGCCGCGTCTGTCTCCGGCTGGCTGCCGTGGTTCTGACCGCGGATACTCTGTCCACCATGGATGTTCCATGAAGCACCACCTGGTCCACTCCGCTGACGACATCCTGCTGATTGATGAGCAAGATCAGATGCCTTGGGAAGACGCTTAGTGAGACCAGAGGGCGGGGGACCACTGTTGGCCTGGGCTCCACAGGCACCCTGCTGACCGTGGCCCCCTGACTTTGTGGGTGCCGGGCCTCGCAGGGTTTGGATGACCCCTTGCTGCGCAGTCTGAGGCTTCCTGAGCAAGTGGCTGTAGGTCTCTTTGGGGAAGGGACGGGTATTCGGACACTCGAGCCACACCTCAGAGACCCTTCCTGCCGCTCTCCCGTCAGTGGTGGACCTCTGGGAAATGTCTCCGGTCCACACATGGTGCAAGGGACCCTGGCCTTCACTGGAGGGCCACTGGGCCTCCTGACCGCACCCCCTTGGTGGCACGGACTGAACAACACCCCGGGGGCCCCACGTTCTGACAGCCTCTCTGGAGCTGTGTCAGCGGCTTCTCCCCCAAACTTGCACCTCTCTGTGAGTTGCTCCCATCTCCTTCTGAGGGCTAACAGGGTCCCCACCCGGCCTCGGTTATTTGGGGAGCCCACGTCCGCCAGGGCCTCTCCTGCTGACAGCCCGGACCTCTGGTGGGATTCTGCTTGAGATGGGACAAGCGTGCAGGATGCCCACCAGGGAGCCTCGGGGGTTGACACTGGGGCGTGACGGAGGGACGGGGTGGCCGGGAGCTGGGCGGTAACGGGTTTCAGCAAAGGCTGCAGGCCCTCCTGCCAGGCGCCCTGGAGCTGGGTGACCCTGCAGGCCTGCCCCCCACGGGACAGGGCGCTTCCTAGCCCGCATCACCTTGTCCCTGCGTGAGGCTGCTCGGGAGGGGCGGGGCTGGGGGAAGCCGCTCTGCGAAGCCAAGGTCGGCTGCCCGGGGTGGGAGCTGGTCCGCGGCACACACAGCATGCCCGCTCTGCCAGCTTGGCTGGAGCCAGGAGCCTTTGCCCGGGTGCTTCGGCGACCTGTGTGCCGTGTAGCTTGGAGCCCCTCGCCCCCACGGGACCCAGAGCGTGCCGCCAGAACGGGGCTGCTCTCAGTGACGTGTTTCCACAAACGGGGTCTTCCAACAAACCCCAAACCCTAAATGGCATTGTAGTGAGGGGGCATGTCCTCTTCGGTTGTCACTCCCTCGGTGGCCCGCAGGCATGGAGCACCTGTCGTGTGCCAGCCTTGCTGGGGCAGGGGCAGGGCTGGGGAGGGCTCCTGATGGTGTGGGAGCAGCTGTGGGCCCTGAGGGATCACCCCAAGGCAGCAGGGAAGCTGGGGAGGGGGACACTTCTCCTGGATGAGGGCCCTTGGGGCGGCGGGGACGCCGAGGGCCAGTAACCAGCTGTCAGTGCCTGAAGGGACAAGGACTGGGGACACCCGCCATGGCTGCCCCCCCGAAGGCATGGATCCCTACGAGGACCCTCAGGGGGGACCGCCATGCGCAGTGGGGTGTACGTCCTGTGCCTGGGGCTCTGGCCCCCAGCTCTGAACACGACTGTGCTTGTGCTAGTTTGGGCCTCTGCTGACTCCTCCTCCTCCAGGAAGCCCTCTGTGATTGTGCTTTTCCCAAGCAGGCCCTCCTGCCCTGCCACCCCCCGCCCCCCCATCTCTCTTCTCAGGCAGTCGCTCCACAAAGCTGTTCTCATCGCTTTGTTGATCTGGTTGTTTCTCTCCTCACTAGAATTCTAGCTCCCTAAGCACAGAGCGCAATCCCAGGGCTCAAACTGCCCCTGGGCATGAGGGCTACGTAGTCACTGTGGACAACTGGGCCCCGCATACATGCCTTCCTCTGCCACCTGACCAGCTCCTCCCTGCCTCCTCCAGGAAGCCCTCCCAGTGTGTCCTGGCCCTGGGAGCCCTGCCTGCCTGCTCTGCTTTCTCTGGACGCTGACTGTCCTGAGTCTCTCCACTCTGGCTGGGGAGTCTGGGGGCCGGCCCAGCTGCTGTCTCTGGGTCAGTGTGAGGCCAGGCTCGGCCTCCCTCCTGCAGGAACTCCAGAGGGTACTGCCCAGAGCTGCCCGTACCAGCGGGAGCCCTCCCTGGGGCAGCCAGCCAGTGCAGGATGGGCCTTCCGTGGCCCCTCGTAGGACCCCGGGGCCCAGCTCAGGCCCGGCCCAGGACCCGCGTTCTGCAGAGGTCTCCAGAAAGGAAGAAGGGCAAGAGGGAGGGATTCTTCCCCAAGCCAGCACCCGCCCGACAGGTGGTTGTTTGTGTAGGACATGCAGGTGCGCCAGCGTCTGAACTCACGCCTCTCACGGTTAAATAACACGATGTCTCGGGGAGCCCGAGACCCTGAGAGAGGATCCGTGTCACTGGGTCTCAGCCCCACAGCCTCTGGGGGTGGGCGCAGCGCAGAGACCCTCCTGTGCCCGCTGCTCGGAACCACCTGCCTCTGGGGCCTCCCTAATTCTGAACAGAACGCAAATCCTGGTACTCGAGGGCCATGGATGGGTCTTACAGCAGATCCAGCCCTTGGCACAAATATGTTGCTGGTATTTCTGCGCAGAGGAGAGCGGGGACAGGGCAGTCGGGTGGGGACACACGCTGCTGGATTCTGGCGGTGGGTTTCAGGTTCAGCTGTGTGACTAGCGCTCAGAATCCTGTGGAGCTGAGCCCCGGTCCCGACGTCCTAGCTCCTCCCCGTGAAACTCAGTGATGACGACCGGTTGCTGGAAATTAGTTAAGGGGTCTGCTACAGACCGAATGTTTGCGTCCCCCAGACTACTCCGTGGAAGCCCTGAGCCCCGGCGGGATGGCATCGGTGGGGGCCCTCAGGCGGGGGTGAGGTGAGGGATCCCCCAGATGGGATCCGTGTCCTCACAGAAGAGGAGAGGGGAGAGGTCGCTGGCCTCCTGGTGAGGACACCGCGAGAAGGTGGCCGTCTGCAGGTCGCCACCTCGATCTCAGACTTCAGCCTCCAGAACCGTGAGAAACAACGGTCTGCCG
>NW_023270323.1:80783126-80796026 GCF_011800145.1 Mirounga leonina
ACTCCCACTCCTTTCACCCCCACGCCCATCGCCATGCCCAGTGCCACACCCACCGCCACGCCCACGCCCACCGCCACGCCCATGCCTACACCCACTCCTACTTTCACCCCCACGCCCACCCCCACACTTCCTGGGGATTCTGTCTCTCCAGAGGACCCTGACGACTACAGGGCCTGCTTTGGTGACCCGGGTGCTCCTGCCGCCTCTGTTCTTGCTCATTCCAATGCCTGTTGAGAGGGCCAGACCACTGCCCCCTCCGGTCAGACTGTCGGGTCGCCTTCCGAGGACCGCCCGGCTGCAGGCACTGTCCCGTGGCGGGGATGCCATCCATCACGTCCTAACTACGAAGCTGGTCGATGAGAATGGAATCTGTTCCTGCCCTGCGGTCCATGTCTGGGACTGCCGAGAAGGTCAGCCTGTCCCCCACCTGGTTTTCCAGCAGCTAGTCAGCTGCGCGGCGCCGAGGCCAGACACGTCGCCTACTTAGGAACTCAGACACACTCTAAGAGCCCAGCTGGGTTTGTCAGTAACAGTTAAAGATGCGGCAGGACCGCCAGGGACGCTAACTTCCCATCCTGGCCAAGGGGGGCATGCTCAGAGAAAGTAGAAACGCAGCCTTGAGTTTGTTTCCCCCGGGGCGTGAGCGCTGCAGGCCGGGCCGGGCGCAAGGAGGCGGGTGGGGGTCTTCCCGCAGGAGGATGGGCTGCGGCTGGGCGCAGGGCGTACTTTCCCTCCATCCTGTCCTGCTGGCGGGGGCCAGGCTCCGGCGCTGGGCCCGAGACCTTTCCTGGCCACATGGGCGGCCTGTGGGCTTCTGGCTGCTTCTGGCTGTGGCGTGTCCTCTCCAGGCCGGCCCTGCGCAGGAGGCCTGCGGGGTTGGGGGGCGAGGGGTCCTGCAGCAGGGGTGGAGGGCGGGCTCCTCGGGGCGCCCGGCTGCACAGGGCCCGGGCTCTCGCGGCTGCGGTTCGGCTCCAGCTGGCGGGCGGCCACGGGAGGCCCGTTTACACTCTATCATCGATGGATGACAGCGGGAACGGTGGGAGTTCATTACAGGGACCATGAATTGTTGGAGGTAATTTAGATTACAATTTAAAGTTTAATTTAAAAATCTATCAACAAATGTGAAAGTACTGGAGGAGCGTTTTAAAATGCGCTTTAATCTCGCCGGCACAAATAGCTTCTCGGGGCTCTAAACATCATCACCTGGAAAAACACTAAAACTTTACTGCATCTTTAATTAAATTACAAACACAAAGGATAATTAACTTTTTTATTTTTATTTTATTCGTGCCATTGTTTCTCCTGGACTCAATATCTGCCGGCTGCAGCAGCGGGCTGTTATGAGGAAGTTTACAGCCTCCAGGCTCCTGAGATGATGCGGGCTGCCTGGAGGGATGGATGTCTGCACACGCAGATCCGCGGGTGGGGGCCGCGCCCACGGGACACCAAGAGTCTGCACTGGGCAGCCCACGCTGCCCGCTGCCCGGGTGTCCCGCGCCCTCGGCAGGTGCCTGCAGGGCCGTGGGCTGGGCCCCGCGCGCTCACGCAGGTAAGTGTGGGTCAGGCCGTGTTCCCGGCGCTCTATGAACTCACTGCATCCTCTCAGCGACCCTGGGACGTTGTGCCCTCCCCTTTCACAGACAGGGAAACTGAGGCACAGGGAAGCTGGGGACCTGCCTGAGGTCCCGCAGCTGGTCATCCAGATGTGCGGGTGTAAAGAGCCTTGGAAATGGTGACTGAGGGGCTGTCACAGCGGCCCCCACCCATGACCCTGGCTTTGCGCACAGAGGCTGGGGGCACCCAGGTGGGGGTGTGGCCCCAAGGGTGGCTGCGGTGTCCCTGACCACTGGGTGGACCTGGCGGCCCTGAGACACTGGGGAGGGGAGGGGGCTCCTTGAGGGGCGCGGGTCTCGGCGCCCTGAAAGTCCCAGTGCGGCCACCAGGGGGCTCCCTACAGACGCGGGTGGTCAGCTCTGGGCACGCATGGGGGCTTGGAGTCGCCACCAAGGAGCGGCCTCTTCTGAGCTGGGGGGGCAGCGCGGGGCGGCCTGCACAGTGGGAGGGTTGAGGTACCCAGGCCCGGGTGGGTGGGGGCGGGGGGAGGGGGACCGGGCCGGGTGGCAGGGCGGTGGGGTGGGTATTCGCTAGGTATTCACGCACCCAGCACCTGCTTGTGTGCTCCTTGTTGGGGTGGGGAAGGCCTCCCACTCTCCTTCCCTCCCTTCCCTCTGCTCTTTTCCATGCCACCTTCTCCCCTTTTCCTCCTGGCTCTTGCCTCCTTCCTTCTTGTTGGGTGGGGCGGGGGAAGGTGGGGGCGTGGGGCTTTGGCACCTTCCTTACCTGTCCCTGCCTCCTCTGCAGGGGGCTTTGGGCTGGGGGTCCTGACCCTGTAGGGCCCGCGTGTGGGCGGGACGCTCTCACCTGGGCTGAGCAGAGTACCGAGGTGGCCTGGGACGCGGGTGGGTCTTATGCCAAATCACGAGCCCCCAGGGCTGCCCCCTCCTCGGGTTTTCCAGGAGCCCCAGCCCCAACTCCTGGTTGGTTTTTCACTTGAGCTGTTATGTCACCTGGGTTCCATGGTGGGGGGTGGAGGTGTCACCCTGCGGGGCCCTTCACCCCGAACCTCAGCACGTTTCTCAGGGGCTGCCAATGCATGCCCTGTCACCCCCCCCATTCACACACACTCACACATGCTTGCGGACACATGCACGCTCACACACGTGTGCGTGCACACACTCGTCGTACCGTCCCGCCCACACTTCCGCACACACGCTCAGACATCTGCAGCTGCCCTCGGGCTGACACAAACACACCCCACAGCCTGCTCCTGCCTCCCACACTTACACATCGCCCCCATCGCCCTCAGCTCCCGGGAGCGCACCCTCACAGCCCCCCGGCCCGCGGGGTCCCCGCTGCAGCTCAGGCAGGGGCTGGACGAGGCTTGTGGTGACCCATCCTGCCGCCCTGTGTCTGGGCAGCATCCCCCGGGCCCTCCCCCTGCCTGGCTGGCGAGGCCCAGCCCCTGGTGCTCAGAGGCAGGGGGGCAGCGGGCCATTGGGGGATTCAGTTTTAGTGCGGTGGCTGCTTAATTATTGGTTAATCTAGCAATTTAGCATGCTTCATTTAATTCTAATTAGGAGAATTAATAGTCAGGGAATAGCGATTTCAATAGAGTGGCACAAAACAAAACCCAGCCCGAAGAATACCAGCCTTGGGCGCGTCCAGCTCTCGGCTCGCGGGGGCTGGTCCTGCGGAGTTAGGGCGGGAGGGGCAGACCTGCACAAATGCGGCAAGGTCATGGTCGGGGCCTGGGGGGGGCAGGAATTTCTCCATTGCCTCCTGGCATGGGCCTCTGAGGGTGGAGGGGTCCATGGGCAGCCTGGCCGCACCCCACATCAGCACCCCCAGGCCCCCCAGGCCTCCAGTGCCTCCCAGGGCCGGCAGCGCCCGCGTGTTTGTCTGCTCATCAAGCCGGCTCCCTGACAAGGCCCGACATTGGACAAGACTGTTCCTCTAATTAAGGTGCTAATTGAATTAAATGGCTGCGGTAATGAGCAGATGAGCAGCATAAAAAGTAAAGAGTCAGATAGGCCAATTAACAAGAGCGCAGAGCATAATTATAACATTGGAAATACATGCAGCTCGGCTCCAGCATTGTTAATTGTTACCGGGGGATTTATGGTAATTGGCCCCACAACAGGCAGCAGCCAAACCTGCCCAGGGCCGGTAATTAAAAAAATGATATTCTACACAAATGCTGGATGGGCTAATTAGGACTTGATTTGCATAAAGGAGTGGAGGAGGCCCTGCCCCACCTCCCTGCTCAGGGCCACATGGCAGGGCAGGGCCACGGGGTGGCACCGAGCCCTGCTGGACCCCCAGCTGTCCAGGGCCCCCTCAGCTGGCTGGGGACCCCAAGGCCAACCCTGAGCCCAGAGTGCTGCCCAGAGTGACCGCGCTCTGGAGTGCACTCACGAGGCCTCCTGCCGCCCTCAGGCCAGGCCAGCCCGCTGGACCGCGCTCTCTGCTCTGCACCTGCACCCCTTCCTGCCCCCACCTGGGGGGTGAGGGCTTGCAGCTTCACAGTCCTCCTTCAGCACCAGCCTGGGCTTGTGGTCCTTGTTCGTGGCCCCCCTTGAGGCCAGTCCTCCCCTCCCCTCCCCTCCTCTCTCCCTGCACGTGCATGGCTCTCCTTATTCGGAGTGTCCCCAGTGAGTGTGCCTGGACGTGGGTACATACCAAGGTCATGGGGCACATGGCCAGTCAGACTGGTCTGGGCCTCTTGCTTCCAACCCCCGAGCTGGGCTGTGTCCGCCCCTCCATGCTGCCCCCTCTGAGTGCAGTCCCAGACCCACCCCCTGGGGTTGGATGTGACCCCACCCCTCTGCCTCAGTTCGGGAGGACCACCGGGGACATGCAGACAGACAGACGGACAGACAAAAGCTATAGGGAGGGGGCCAGAGACAGAGGTACAGAGGGGAGGGGAGAATGGGAGGCAGGTGTGAGCTGCCCCCTGTCCCTGCCCCCCAGAAGCTCTGGCATCTCCATCACCCGGTCCTGCCCCACCTGCCGTGAGAAGGCCACCCCGCACCCCATCTCGGAGATGGGCCCAGACCTGGCCCAACACGGCCGACCTGTTTCTGACGCTGCCCCGCGGGGCCCACCCCGTCCCCCTGGCACGGCAGGCCCCCGCCGCTCCTGCCCACCACCAGCCGCTCTGTCCGTGACTCCTCAGGCAGATTTACCGTGATGTTCACACTCCGAACAGAAAACCCTGCCTCATTTACAAATGTAATTTCAATTGAGAGTACTTTTCCAATCTCCCTTCATTTGAGTCCCAATTGAGCCCCTTCTCCTGGTGCTGATGGCATGATTAGACAGCGCGCGCCTCGGCAGACTGGTCAAGCGCGCCCCGTAAATTGGGAAGGATGTTTTATCGGGACCCATCGCCGCCGTGCAGGCAGCTGTGGGGTGCTACGGGCTGTCCCCTCAAATCACGGTCACGGAATAATTCAGCCCTCGATTCTCCGGGATTACTGCCGCCACTGATCATGCTGTCACGTTCCAAGTGAGCACTTCATCCCGCGTTTATTCATGCCAGATCTGTTTTGCTTTCGTAATGAGCACATATTACCCCGGCACAAAGAGGGCGAAGACATCCGCGGTGATAGATAGACGCGAGATTAAATGAGATCTTTATGACTTCTGCAGCCATCAGTCCTGACTGTACGGTGAGGCAGCCGACTGGGCCCTGATTTGCTCTTTATTGGCTCTGATATTAGCATGCGCGCACCGGTGAGCGCAGGCCGATCAAACCCATTTAAGGTGGAACCGGGGGATGCGGGAGAGGCTGGCAGGTGGAGGCTTCAGCCGGGTGGGCTCAGACCTGCACCGGCCCGGGGAGGCGGGTGGGGGGGCACTTCCAGTTGCCCCGGGGGCTGCAGGCTGGCCGGTCGCCTCTGCTGGGGTTGTCGGGGGGCCCCCTAGCAGGGAGGGAGGTGGCTCATTTGGGACCTGAGGACGCCAGGTCACCTCCTGGGTGGGCCCAGGAAATGGACTGCAGGGGCCTTCCTCCAGCTCCCAGGGGGACACCAGGCCCAGCCTCCAGAACCGCCCTCCCCCACGCCAGCCGGCTGTCACAGCTGCCCCGGGGACCCCTGGGTCAGCACCCAGTGCGCTCCTTTCCCTCAGTGCCCTTGGGACAGCCCACGCACTGGTTCGCGCCCTTCCCACCTCTCCCCGGCTGTGGCCTTGGCGGAGGCCCCCCAGTGACAGTGTCATGGGGCTAGACACAGTCCTGTCCCGTTCCCCGCAGGGCCTGGGGCTCTGTCTCCTCGGCCGGGGCGGGGCTCCCAGTGGCTTGCGGGGGGGTGGGGGGTGGGGGGGGCCTTTACAGTGTCAGGGAGGCTATTGTCACCTGTCTGTTAAAAAGCAGAGTCCGGCTAAGAGGCTGCCGTTTTGGATCCTCCCACGACAGCTCTGTGTGTCCATATTTGTCTGTATCACATTTCTCACCTCTTGGGTGCAGTCTGTTGAGACTTCAGGGAGGTGATGAAATCTCATGGTCACCAAGGGCGCACGTAGTCTGAGCCTTGGGCAGCCCCACCCTTGCTGTCTGCAGCCCAGCTCCCGGCCTGCTGTGCTCGGGATAGAGCTGGCCTGTGTGCGGTTCCGCCCCGTGGCTTGGGGCCTCTGTCACACGCTGGCCACCTTCTGTGCCCCCTGCCCCAGCCACCAGGGGCTGCCTACCACACTCGCCATGGAGCGCAAGGGTGGGCACGCACATGGAGTAGCAGCCACGCCCTTGGTGGTGCTGAGCCTGGGGCAGTGGCCGGCACGGACCGGGACAGTCCGTGCCACTCCACAAGGGTACACACCAAGCAGGAGCAGATGGGCCATTTTGGTGGGTGGTGGGATGGCCAAGGACGCCTGGCTGGGGCAGGAACCCCAGAGCAGGAGTGGGGCCGGCTCGGCGGGGGAGGCAGGAGGGAGGGATGGGAATGGGCATCTGGGTCCTGGGGGACGAAGGGTTTGGGTGGGGGCACTGGTGGGCATCTCTGACATGTACTAGACCTCCCCAAGCGGGCCAGGCACGGGGCCTGGAGGGGAGAGAGTGTCCACCCCTGTGCCCTGGGCCACCTGGCAGAGCTGCTGCCCCTGGTAGGAGTGACCGGGGGCATGGTGAGACCGAGACCAGGCAGACCCAAGCGGGACATCCTACATGACACCAGGCTAGCCCTCACGCTGTCTAGGCCGAGAAAGGCCAGGAGAGATGGAGGGCTCGGGAGGAGGCATCTTGGAGGAGGGGTCCTGGGCCAGAGAAAGGACATGGTGGGGAAATGGAAAATCGACCAAGCCTGGGGTTTACCTGAGGGTGATGTGCCGATGTTGGGCTCCTAACACACCTCCTGATGAAGATGAAGGGCAGGGACCCTGGGCAGGTGTGTGGGAACTGTCTGTCTTAGCTCTGTGACTCCTCTCTGAATCAAAAACTGTCCCCAGGGGCGCCTGGGTGGCTCAATCGTTAGGCGTCTGCCTTCGGCTCAGGTCATGATCCCAGGGTCCTGGGATCGAGCCCCGCATTGGGCTCCCTGCTCCGCGGGAAGCCTGCTTCTCCCTCTCCCACTCCCCCTGCTTGTGTTCCCTCTCTCCCTGTCGCGCTCTCTGTGTCAAATAAATAAAATCTTAAAAATAAATAAATAAATAAACAAACAAATAAATAAAAAAAACTGTCCCCAAATTAAAGTTAGGAAAAAATCCCTCTGGCTCCAGTGTGGAGTGGCTGCTGGGGGATGGGGAGGAGGAAGGGAAGGAGAAAGAGGGGAAGTGGGGGGGGAGGGGGAGAGAAGGGGGGAGGAGGAGAGAGAAGGGGGAGAGGGAGGGAGAAGGGGAGGGGGAGGAGGGGAGGAGAAAGAGGGGAAGCGGGGAGAAGGAGCAGAGGCGTGTTGAAGGCAAAGCCCTCCAGTTTGTGCAAGTCTGCATGTGTGTTATGTGCCTTTTATATGTGTGTGTATTTGTGCATGAGTGTGTCTGTGTGTTCCTGTGTGTGCACGTGAGTTATGTGTGTTTATGTGTGAGGTGTACTTGTGCGTGAGTGGATGTGAGGAGGGTGTTGTGTGTGTGTTCGTGTGTGCCCGTGATTCTCACACCTGTGAGGAGCCGTCCCTGGTCCAACACCTGCCCCGAGGCTTGATGAGGACTTTCAGGGTTTCAGGCTCCCAGGAGTGAGTGGGGGTCTGACCACCTGCTCTGGGGCTGGGGACCCCGCGCATTGAAATCTCACCCTCTGGCAGTTTTCGAGCCTGGCAGCAGGCCCCCTCCCACGCCCAGGCTGCCCCCGCAGGGGTTGGTGGGCAGCCAGCTCAGGGGCTCGGGGTTCCTGCTTCGTCTCCCTTCTCTGGGCTGGGACCGGGTGCCCACCGTGCTGTGTGCTCACTGATGTCCCTCCTGCGATCCCCCCACTCATCACGTGTAATAGAAACCCATACATATCTCTACTTGCTCATTTAAAAAGCGGGTGGGCTGTTGATGAGCACGCCAAGAGCGACATTTATGAGCCTGAAGCTAAGTGATTATTGACAATGGACAATGGTGCGCTCGCAGCTCAGCTCGGGAAGGGGAGCCTCTTCTTTGAGGACCCCCCAGGGATAAGGACACTGCTTCCTTTTCTGATGCTAATTTCAAACCCCACACCTGCTATTAGAACCTGGGCAGCTGCCCTTCCTTTTCATCTTAAATGTCACTGCAGTGCAGGGTGCTCCTGGGAAAGATGTGCCGGGGGAGGCGCCCAGGGCAGGGGGGCCCGGGGCAGCGGACAGGCGGCTCGGGGAGCAGGGGCCTCGGGCAGAGGGGGCAGGGAACCCCCGTCTTCCCAGCGAGCCTGGCTTCGGCAGCACCCAGTGCTTTTAAATACAAATAAAACTAAATGCCCATTTCTGTGTCTTTTTTTAGGCTGCGTTTATTGAGCACCTACTGCATACCAGTCTGTCCCCGGGGGGTGAGCAAAACAGAGCTGGCTGCTGCCTGGGGGCCCTGACCATCCCCCTCCCCATGCACGGATGCACCCCGCCCTCCCACGCTCTCCTGGGCTCAGGGGCTTGAAGGGCTGCAGGAGGCTCGCTCCCCAGCCCCAGGCTGATGGAGATGCCCAGCTCTGCGGGGTGTTGAGCACGTGTGTGCAGGGGAACAGGGGATGGAAAGCTGGTGTGCACACCCTGTTTCTGGACTGCCCCAAATGCAAGGACCCCACTGGAGCTCAGGAGGGAAGACTAACATGGGGGGCAGATCCACTGAGGCAGCCCCCTCCTCTGCTGCCCTCGGCAGTGACCAGCCTCACTCTGGGCCTGGTTCACCTGCTGACCCTGGCCAGGGAGGACCCGCCGAGGTTGGCATCAAGCCTAGAGAGGTGTGGGAACAACGAGATCCTTCGAGGATAGCCTGGAGGGTCCGGGACCGGGTTGCTGGGGCTGCCGGAGCCCTGAGGCCCAGTGAGGCTCCCTCTCGGCCTCTCCTCCCCTCCTGTGCCCCCAGCTGCAGGACCTCGAGGCCTCCCGCTGTGGGGACAGGTCTTCGAGGCCCTCAATGGGGTCCTCCCCTCCCTGGGGAAGTGTCCCCTCACCCTGTGAGCCGGATTGGTCATGCTGCGCTCAGGCTGCAGGCAGAGCTGGGCCTTGCACGTGCTTTGGGGCATCCTGCCTGCCTCACAGCCCCCCACCTGCAAACACAGCCCCAGCTTTTGTCCAGAGCCACTCAGATCTGGCCCCGGAGGCTCTCCAGGGCGTCCACTCCCTCCTTTCTCTATGCCACGTCCCCCCACGCCTCCTCTCTGCACCTCGAACCTGCCACATTCCCTGTCGTCAGGGCGTCTCTGCATCCTGACAGGCATCCCCTTGGCAGCCGTGCGGGTTTTACTTGGGGTCCGTTTCTGTGCTTTGCTCTGTCTGTCCTCCAGGGCCAAAGGCCCTCCCCCGAGGGAAGGGTGGGGGTGTCACTTCCGTCTGAGGCCTGGAGTGCAGAAGAGGGACCCCAGGATGGACAGGGACCCGCACTTTGGGGAGCCTTAGTGCTGGCTGCAGGGGTGGAAAGGGGGTGGTGCCTGCAAAGACCCGCTCAGCCCCTGGGAGCTGTCCCTGTCCTGCTGGCTCTGACTGTGGCCCTGACTCCGTGGGTGGGCCATGCCCCACGTGGGGTCTGCGGCAGGTCCTCCGTGACCGGGCAGGCTGGCTCTTCTTGCCCCCCTGGTACCACTGTCTGGACTCCCAGTGTTTGCTGAGTGACAGCCCTGCATCCTGTGCACGTGTGAGCAGGACCTGCTGGACGAACCACGTCCCATGCAGCAAGGGCTGTGTTTACCCCCTGGCTCGGGCGGGAGGCTCATTCAATGGGGCCCCCTGACCAGCTCTCAACCAAGTGCCCTCCTAGCCTCGGGCAGGTCCCACAGGTCCCCGAGCTGGGTGCACCGTCATTACAGTGCAGTGAGCTCTGCAGACAAACCTGGCTTGGTGGTGGGAGTGGGGGTGGTGGGAGGGGGGAGGTGCCTGGGTGTCAGTACCGAGGACAGCGCCACATGGGGCAGGCCTTCCCCCAGGACATTGAGGGCACCCCTTGATGGTGATGAGTAGCCCCTCCCCCAAGCCACTCCTCACCTCCAAATCAGGGCTGTGGTGGAAGACTCTCTCAGTGACCGGGATGGGGGCTGCTGGCCAGACCTGGGTCCAGCCCCCTTTATCTGGCCATTTCCCAAGGCTGTGTGAGCTACAAGACCTTGGAGGTCATCTGGGCTCATCTAGGCCATGGGGTAAAGCTTTCTCAGCAGCGGGAACCTCGGGGGACACCTGAGGAATGCCGGTGATCCAGCCCCGCGATGCAGGTGCCCTGGGAATGGGCCCCTGGGGGCACCCACCCAAAGCTCCTCCGAGCACCCGGAAGGGCCACCCACGCTCTACAGGGGGTGGAGCGGACACCCCGATGCAGCCCAGCCCCGCTGCTCCTGCAGACGAGGCCTCAGGCCCCAGGGGCAGGTGGCCCTGGCTGTGGCCCTAGCCAGAGGCCCTCAGACCCCCTAGGGGCCCATGCTGCGTGGCTACCAGGACACACAGGGCCTGCCACAGACCCCCTGCCAGGAGCCTGGCCCGCCAAGCCTCCCGGCCAGCCTGCGGCAGGCCCACGGTCAGCAAGAGTGCCGGGCCGGCTGGGAGCTCCCACTCCAGGGCTGTGCTGACACCCCGCCAGGGAAGTCCAGCCCTGCCCAATCCCTGGGGCCCGCAGGCAGGCTTTAATTCCCCCGGGATCTCAATGCCCAGGAGCAGCATGGAGGGCGGTGAGCACCGTCAGGCAGCTAGAAAACTGAAGGACGGGGCTGCTGCCCCCCCCCCCCCCCCGGGGAAGTGCGGTGGCCCCTCGCTTCTCTCCCCGTCCATTTCCTCTCAAACGACTTCCTGGGAAGTGGACGGTGGATGCGTTTGACAATGGGATGACAGATGGCCACGGCTCACATCGGCTCTGCGCTCTGAGGGGCTGGGGTGGGCTGAGACAAGGAGGGGGAGGTGCTGGGGCTCTCTGGGCAGAGGGTGCAGCCCTGGGGGTGGGCCCATGGGAGCAAATGCCCACGTGAGCGTGCTGTCGAGCAGACGCAGGCCCGGGGCACCAGGGCACCAGGACACAGAGAGCCAACCCCGGGCACGGTGGACCCTAGGACAGTGGGGAGGGGTGCGAGAGACGGCCCGACTGCCTGCCTGGCTTGGGTCCTTCCCTGTCCCCAGCTGGAGGTCCCTGGGCTTGGTCCATAGCCTCTCCGTGCCTTGGTGTCCTCATCTGTAAAATGGAGCTGTGCTGGCCCTGCCCGTCGTGGGGACATCACAGGGACAGATCCCGGCGTGGGCGCGGCCTCCGTGTGCTGGGTGCCCTCTGCGAAGGGGCGTGGGCTGGCCCCGGCCAGCTGCCAGGACTTCCACCTTAAGGTATGACTAGCTGAGCCCCCTCCGCCCTGCCGCCCTAGTGACAAATACTAATGTCTAAATCAGCAGTCCGCCTGCTGGCCCGCTCCCGCTCATGTTCTTTGCTGAAATGTCACCTGTTCCTATCTAACGATTTGCATAATGCAAAGCTTCTCACTCGTAAAATACAGATTAAGAGGGGAAGCGGAGTCATTCTGGAACCAGGGATCCATTTCAAGGAGCGGGAGGGAGGCCGGCGGCGCGCTCTTAACCCTGTCCCTGCTGGCCGCCCTGCCCTGGGCGGCTCTGCCTAGACCCACACGGAGCCCCTGGGCCCACCTCATCTCACCGGGCATCCTGTGGCTGCTGGGGTCTGTCTCCCAACCACTGGTGACAGCCCCAGCCCACTTGGGCTGATGGGTGCCTGCTGCCCCTTCTTGGCAGGCCTGCTGGAGACAGGGTGCCCTGCAGTCACCCCGGGAGCCTGTGGCTTTGGACCGAGCATTGCACCCACTTACGGAGGACAGGGATGGAAGGTGTTGGGGCCCTGGGCCTGGGGCTGCTCAGGCAGACCCTCTCTATGGCCGTGGTATCCCCCGTCCAGACACCAGCTGGAATTGAAAATCAAAGGGGACACCTGGCTCTAGGATGTTTCAAAGGTGTGCTTTGGGCTTGGGGAGGAGCCAGATCCGCGTTGTCATTAGGGATTTCTCCGTCCCCTCCCCCCAACCTGGCTTGGTTTGTGTTCTCAGCAAATTTAAAGCAAATGCCCAGGGGAGGTTCAGAGGCCCCTTGCTGCAGGAGAGGTGGGCCTGGGGGCTACACAGTGGCTCCTCCCATTCGGCCCAGTGAGGGGGCAGCCACCAGGAGGGAGGACCGCTGGTCTGACCTAGAGGAGTGGAGTGCCCAGACAGCTAGCTGAGGCCTGACTCACCACCAGGAGGGAGCAGCGCCTGCCCACACCGTGCAGCTCCATCCCCTGACCACCCTCCTGTCAGGGTCAGCCTCCTCCCACCAGCCCCCCACCTGGGACCACCACCTCCTCTGTCTTCTGCAGAGCTCTTTTGGGGGACATGGGGAAGGAGCCCCACATGCTGGCCACCCAACCACCAGGTGGGTTGGGGGCACTGTGAAGCCAGGGACTGGAGGCAGAGTGAAGGTGGAGCCAGTGGGGGGCACCAAGAACAGGGGTTAGGAGGGGAGGAGGAAGCCGTGGCCGAAGCATGGCTCCCTCATCTGGACCACGTGTGGATGAGCACAGGGGTGCCCAGCGGGGGGGAACCCTTGGCCAGGCCCCCTGCTCAGTGAGGTTGTCTAGGCATCACAAGGGAGGGGCTAATTTACTCACCGGTTACAGCCCAGGAGACAGAAGTAAAGCCCCAGTGCACCAACCCCAGCCGGATTTACCTGCTCATCTGCCTAACCACCAATGGACATTGAGCATTCCCCTCACCTGTAATCTAGC
>NW_023270323.1:80796426-80835458 GCF_011800145.1 Mirounga leonina
CCACCATCACCTCCACCATCATCTCCACCACCATCACCTCCACCACCATCTCCACCACCATCACCTCCACCATCATCTCCACTACCATCTCCTCCACCACCATCACCATCACCTCCACCACCACCACCTCCACCATCATCTCCACTACCATCTCCTCCACCACTACCACCATCACTATCACCACCATTATCATCGCCAATGGCAGCAGCACTAACTCTTACTTAGTTTCATTCTATGCCATATGTGGCACTTAGAGCTGCATTTACATCCCCTCATGTAATCTTCACAACCTTGAAATTAGTGTTTTCACCATCCTCATTCTACAGTCAGGTAAACTGAGGGAAGGAGAGGTTCAGCTGGGATTTGGACTTGGGCATTCTAGGCTGTGGCATCTCCCCATGTGGGGCAAGAAGGCACTCACATAAAATTTGGGAGATGAGCCCCTGCAGGAAGCTGGGCATCATCCTGAGCCTCCACCCAAACTGTACCTGTTCCTGCCCCTTGACTGGGAATGCGGGCCCATGTAGTCAGTGTCCTCAGTACCAGTGGGATAACCCCTCATGCCCTGAACACTTCTCCTCAGCCTCTGGGGGAAATTCAAGATGCCATCCTGTACCCAGCCAGCTCCTGTAGGCAACACCTGCATCTGTTGCCCAGAAGATTCCAGCCCAGATCTGCCCTCGCCCTCTGTAGGTGCTCCTCCTCTGTATATGGGTTGGGGTTAGGGTTAGGCAGCAGGCAAGGCTTCTGTCCCCATGGAGGGCACACCTGGGGCCACACTGTAGCCCTGTCCAGGCCTGAATACAACCCAAACGTGGTCTTGGCCATCTCAATGGACACCTAAAACAACATTCCTACACCAGGGCTTCAGTTCCTCCACAGATGTCCAGCCAAGGGGTTATTAAGTGATCACAGCCAATCTAGTTGTAAGGTGTTGATTTGTGGCAAGAGACTCTGTGGGCTCTTTGCAGGGCCTCCAGCCCACAGTGCCAGGAAACCAGGTCCAGGGCTGGGACCCTTACCCACACGGAGACCATTTGCAGGAGCAGCCTCACCTGAGTGGCATGTTCCCAGCTGAGGTTAATACAGCCATTTCTGAGCAACTGAACAATGAGCTGATGGCTCTCAGAGACCCCCAAGGGGCAGGGACTTCGAGGAGCCCCTAGCCTCTGAGCTGCCCATTTTTGCCTGGGGTCACACATCCAGGGAGGAAAAGGCCTGGGCTTTTCAGCTGCAGAGCCCAGCTGGAGCCTCAGCACCACCACCTTCCTAGCCCATGGCACCCTGACCTTGCAAATGGGGATGGAGCTGTCTCAGGGCTTGGGTGGCAGTGAGGACACAGCTCAGGGCTAGGAAGGCCCCGTGGACCCGGCTATGGTGGACCCTTGTCTGCCCTGCCTGAGAGGCTGATAGAGCTTCTCTGAGAAGTGAGTGGTGTGACCATCCAGGCTCAGGTCTCACTAGCTCCTCATCCATCCATTTGCTCACTCACGTGGTACTCAGCAGGCACCTTCTGCCTGTGGGATTGGGTGCCAGAGGAGCCCATGATGACCAAGGCATGAGTCCTGCCTGCTGAGAGCAGCGGTTCTGAAGGCTCTGAATGATACTCAGTGTTCACTGTGAGGCCCCAGACACGGGGTTCCTGAGAGCAGCCAAGGATGGCCCCCACGTGGGACCTGGGGATCGAGGCCATGGTGTCTAGGAATTAGGGAGGCCTGGGGCAGGGCATGGCCCTACGCTTTGCCCCTGACAGTGACCCAGCTGACTGGGGAAGGACAGGGACTGCACTAGGGTGGTAAGCTGGGGTGGGGTCTTCATCTGCAGGCAGTCCTGGCTTGCTGGGGAGCTAAGGGGCAGGTAGAGAGCATCTCTGGTTCCTGGGTCCAGCCCTGCTGGCTGCATCTGCAGGATCCCTGGGTCTTGCCTGCCCTCTGGCCTCCCCAGGCCACTGACCTCACAGGGTCCACCTTTTGTTCCATCATGACCCCTCCCCAGCATTCTACCAGCACAGATGGGATGGTCTTTCTCCATCTTCAAAAGACTGGCCTTGTCCCTCCTGCCCCCCACCCCTCTGGCTTCCTTCCCCTCCCCTCCCCTCCAAAGAGCTGACCCATGTTCCTCACCCCACCCCCCGACCCTTTCCAGTACCCCCTCAGGAGGACACTTCTCTCTGGTCACCATGGGCATCCACGTTGCTAACCCCCCCGGGCAGGTCTCAGATCCCAGGTTACACCCCCACTTGGGATCATCTGAGGGCCACCTGGCCTAACTGACCTCTTCCTCCTGTGCAGGTCCCACATCTCCCCTCCCCCCACCAGTCTCCTTCCTGCCCTGCCCCAATCTCTTCACCTCCATGTACCCCAGACCCAGCCTGGGGGTGTCTGGTCTTGCCCACCACATACCTGTGGGCTCCACCGTCACTCCCCCTGCCCTCCATCACGCTGCCCGAGGCTGGGTCACCTCTGGCTGCGATGATCCCCATCCTCTGCTCAGAGCCCACCTGGCTCCACCCACTTCCCAAGCCAGGTAGGGACCACCCTGTGTGTAGCGGTGTCTCCAAGCACGAGACCCGTCCCTGCCTCCCGTTCACGGCAGTCGCCTCCCACAAGCCAGGCAGCGCATTTGGCCTCACTGGTTTCGGGGTCCACAATGCCACCCAGCACCAGGCAGGACAGCCACACAGCGAGTGCCCTCAAGGCCTTGTCCCCTGCGCTGTGGGAGGGGCTCCACAGGGCTGGGACCCCCAGTCCCTCCCTGGGCAGTGCAGCGATGTCTGGGGCTGAATCCTGGGACCCTGGCTCGATTCAGCCCAAGTTCTGGGCCCAGGTGTGGGGGCTTGAGCAGCCTGGCCCCACCCTTCCCCTCCCAGCCAGCCACCCTGGCCTGTGGTGCTTGCACCTGCCCTCAGCTGGCTGGGGAGGGGGCGGAGGGGTGGGGCTAGCCCTGAGGGCCACCTGGAGGAGGTGGCCCAGCCAGGCCTTGCCCAAGGCAGCGTTCCTCGAAGCTGCTGATAAAGCTGGCTAATGGCTTTTTGCTAATGAGAAAAGCCGGGCTGATTATGACAAATGGCTGGGAGCAGCGGGCTAAGCGGTGACACGTGCCCAACTCGCTGCCGCCAGGGGGGCCGCTGCCCCACCCACCCAGCCCGGGGCTCCCCAAACCTGGCCCTGAGCTGGTGGGCCTGGGGCGGGGGCAGGGGGTGCGTGGTGCGAGAGGGGCTAGGGGGAGGAGCAAGGGCAGGGGCAGTGCCCCAGGGGTGCCCTGCCCCAACCCCGCCCCCAAGCTCCCCAACTCCCTAGTTACCCCAGCACTGTCCGCCCCTAACACCCCAAGCCCCTGCCCCCCAGCACCCTGGGCCCTGGACCCCCAGAACACACACCCTCCCACCCCCAGCACCCCGAACCCTAGCATGTCCCCCACCCAGCTCCCCCAGCACCCCTCTCCTTAGCCCGTTCCCCACTCCCCCTGCCCTGCTCTGCACGGCCACCCACAGCTTCTCCCTAGTCGGCAGAAGGAACCGTAGGAGAGCCAGGCCTTGCTGGGGTCCAGGTGAACTGGCTGGACATTCCCTGGCTTGGCGGGGGTGGTACCTGCTCCATGTCTTGGTTTCCTAAGGCACCCCGAGGAGAGGGGCGCAATTCTTCACCGCCCCCCGAGAGGGTGTCTGGCTAGGGAGACATTCAGACTGTCCCCCTCGTCCCAGCTTGGGGTCAAGGTGAGCCACACGACAACAAAGAGTCCCAGGGCCCCCTGGCGTGACACCGCCCCGGGTGCGGGTTTTCATGTGAACCCTCCTAGCCAGAGCAGAGACTGCCGTCCGTCCTTCCATCCATCCACCTGTCTGCACGGAGCCTGCCCTGGGCGCCAGGCAATGTCCCCAGAACTGGGGTGCCCCTGATGCCCAGCTCCTGCCCCAGGCCCACTCGGGGCGCCTCCTTGGACTGTGGCCCCTCTGCCCTGTCCCTGCCCCACTGTCTCGCCTGGCTGGCGGCCCCCTCCAGTGCCCCTCCAGGCCCCTCACCGCGGGCGGTTGGACCTGTGGACACACGCCACTGCGTCCAGCAACGGCTCTGCCACCCGATGCTTCCCTCCTGGACAGCCCTTGGTCCCACTTCCGGAACCTTCTGCCCTCCCAGCTCTCTCTCCCTGACGGCCACCCTCTGGGATGCTCTCTCAGGGCCGACCCCAGCCCCGGCCTGAGCAGCAGGGGTCCGCCGTGGGCGCCGGGCTTTGGGGAAATAGGAGGCGTTGGTGTAGCCGGCCTGTTGGGCGTTATTTAAAGGGGGTGAGGGGCGAGGGCAGCCTTGCTGAAGGCTGCGTGGAGAGGTAGGCAAGGCATAATGGGATTTTCCATGTGGAACGACCATCTTATCTTGGCTGCGAGTGTCATCCATTACTGCTAATTATGCCAGCTCGCGGCGCCGGGAGCCTTGGCTGCTCCCGGCTGGGCAGGCGGCTCTGTCCCCATTGTCCTCTCCCAGGCCGCCCCTCTCGCCGGGTGGGAAGGGCCCGGGGTCTCCCTATCGTCCCAGAGCAGCAGTGAACGTGGTGGGCACCCCCTTGATAGATGAAGCATGGAAATTAGTTCCAGAGTTTAACTGATAACCGCCGAGCGCAGCTACATTCGGTTATGGCAGCCCTAATTGATGAGCTCATTAAGTCCATTATTAGAGAAATTGATTTCAAATAGGCACTTAGAGCGGGTGCAGGAGGCAGGTGGGCGGGGGCAAGGAGGCAGAGGAAGCCACGAAAATACATAATGAGGCAAGTAATTTTATAGGTTTGTTTAATGAAAAGCCTCAACAGCGCACTCGTGGCCATGTGGGTTTTAAACACTCATTTTATGTACTAATAAAGCTCCTGGTGGTGAGATCCTTCCCAGGCCCCGGCCCACCATCCTCCGCGGCCACCCCTAATTAATTAATTAACCCCGGCGAGGCGATCAATGAGTTAGTCACGCAGAATCGACACTCGGAGGCCGCCCGCCCGGGCCCGTGGGGAGGGGGGCCCCGGCAGGTGCTTCACTTCTCATCCTCCGGCTCTGTCCTCCAGCCCTGCCCAGCCCAGGGCCCTGGCACTGGGGGCCGCAGCCCCAGGGCGGGTAGCTGTGGTCGCCGTGGGCATCCGACGACCGGCCAGGAGCGTCCCGCGGGTCTCCTGTGACTGTTTCTTCCAGCATGGTCCCCCCAGGCCGTGCTCCGTGGGGCCGCCCTAGTGACCCTAACCCTGACTTGGCCCTCGGGGCTCTGCCCGGCTTGGGACAGGCTCAGTCTGGGTGGTCCTGGGGATACTGACCCCTAGCCTCCGCCCTGGCTACCCGTCCCCCCAGCCCATGTGGACCCACACAGATGCGGACGCACACATGGACACACAGGAGGGGGACACTGCCACGGTCACGCAGACACGTCCACATACGGACGCACACACAGAGTGGCAGTGCCACAGAATACGTGGACTCCCACACTCAGACGCAGCCATGCAGACATGCCTAGACACACGGGCGGGAACGTACGCAGGACTGCCCTTCCTTCTCTTCCGAGGCACGTGGATTCGGGGCCCGCTCCGGAGGCTCCTTCGGTGCTGTCACTGTTTCTTGTCCTTTCGTCCGTCCCCACCTTGGTTCAGAGCCCCCCGGGCCTCTTCCGCCTCACTGCCACCGTCCCTGGCTTCCCAAGCCACCCATGTGAGTGAGCCTGATTCCCCAGCATGGGGGAACCAGCGTGGCCGAAACCAAACTTGATTTCCCACCCCTCCCATGGCCCCTTGACCACCCGCCTCGGCGAGAGGCGCAGTCCCGGGGGTCCCTGCAGTCTGCATCGAGCTGCCCTGGGCCAGCCTCACTCCACCTCCCCAGCCGCCAGCCTCCCCACCTCTGCCCCACGTCCCTAGAGTCCATCGCCCACCAGTGGCCAGGGTCACCCCGCTAAAATGGCACTCCTGCCCACAGGGAGCAGAGTCCTACACGGCCAGCTTTCCGCGGGCCTCTCCGGCCTCCGTGCTCCTCCTCCCTGGCCTCGCTGGCCCCTGACTGTGCCTCCAGAGCCCACCCCGGGCCTTCTCTCCCGTTGTTCCTCTGCCTGGGCCCCCCGTCCCTCCCCTCTTGCTCCACGGCCAGCAGCAGCCCGCCTGCCCCCTTGTTTCCCCTTTCTCTGGGGTGGGGTGTGAGTGTCTCCTGTGGCCTTGTCCCCATCCCACTAGCATCCCAAAGCACGGAGGCCCCACGGGAGGGGATGTCGGTCCCCAGCACGGGGCCGGGCACCCAGGGGGTGCTCGGCCACGTCCAGTGAATGCACGGGGCCTCTAGGGTATCCATGTGCCCGGCGGGGTCCGGGAACCTTGCCCACAGAGACACAGCAGCGGTCTTCGTCGGTCAGATGACTGGAGTAGTGATGAGCCACCTGGGAGGAGGGGAGGGAAACGGAGGTAAGGGGAGTCCTCAGCGTGGAGACCAGGACACACGTGCCTTGTTAAAACGGAGTCATTCAGGAAACAGAACAAACATGCATTCAGCAGACGGGACGGGAGAGGTGGGCACCTGGGGGGCTGAGCGCCAGACGTGGGGAGCCCCACCGGCCTGGGTCTGGGGGCAGAGCAAGGAGGTGGAGGCCCAGAGCCTGGCCCAGGGCTGCCGGGGGGCGTGGGGGGAGTGGCCCCAGCAGGACACACTGTCGGGCAGGAGCTGCTTGGGGACCGGTGGCAGAGAGGAGCTCCCGGGGGCTCCGCGCTCCGGGCTGAGGCGGAGGCTGGCGGTCGGGGGGCTGGGGGAGGTCTGAGGGTGCGCCGTGTGCTGGGTGACAGCTCACCGGTACCGTCCCCCGTCGCGTGCTCGGTGGGGCGCCCTGTCCCTCCCCAGACAGCGGATGCCCGCCTGCCTCACGGGCTCCTCGGCCGTGGTGTTGCCTGCACACTCCGGAACTGAAAGCCAAGAAGGCAAACACCACAGAAGCAGGAACCGTGAGCACAGGGCAGAGGCCGACGCTGCAATCGCGTGAGCTCCCCGGGCCTCGCCCCTGCTCTGCTCCCGGCGCTGCGTTGCCTTCGTTGCCTTCGTTCACTTCTGCTTCCTGCGCCCTCAGGGAGCCCCGCCGCCGGGGCCGGGGAGGTTGAGGCGTCTCAGCTGCTGTGGGCCCGTGGGTCCGCATGAGCTCACAGGGCCACTCAGCTGCGTGGGCAGAAGGTCAAGTCCAGAGTCCTGGCCAGCGTCCTGTCCCCCAGGCGTGACACCTTCGAACCCACGAGCACACCTCTTCCCTGCCCCCTGCCCCCCGCACGGCCCATCCTCGCTGTGCTTCTGGGGGTCCGGGAGCTGCACTCGGGGGGCGGGGGCCGTGGCCTGCTCCGACTTCAATGCTGGGCAGGACCCGGGGCGGCATGGGGACGACAGCGAGGAGCTGATGGGGCGGCTGCCGGGGCCTCGGGGCCCTCCCTGCAGGCTGCGCCCCTCCTCAGGCCCTCGGCCCTCACTGTGGGCGACCCAGGTCTGGTCTCCAGCCGGCAGAGGCTGCAGGCAAGGTGCCCTCGTGGAGCAGTTCCCTGGCTCTCGGGCTGTTCCCGGTGGCCTCTCTGCACTCTCATTTTTTAGCCCTGCAAATACTACTGTGGTAAGACAAACCAATGAAAGGAGACAGTGTTGCCCAATTACGGAGAGCTCGGCACTCTCGCCAGCATCGGCCGAGGCACGGGCCGCTCCCAGGTGTTCCAACCCCACAAGCCTGCAGGTGCGGCCTGTCCTAGAGACGCTGCGGCTGACGGAGGGCCCGGAAGGTCGGCCCAAACCACAGGTGCAGCTCTCTGGCACCTCTGGCCCCCACTGCCCTGTCCGGTCTGAGGCCTGGCGGCAGGAGCGGGAAGGGGGCATCTCCAGGCCTTCAGGGCCCCTCCGCCCACCCTCCAGACCAGCAGATGCGGGGCCAGCCCAAGTGGGGTGCTGCCCATCCTGCCGCCCTCCCGGGTTGAGTCTGAGCGCTGGGAGGGCCCCACAGTGGCCCTTCATTCCAGAGGAAGTGACTGTCCCCTTGCTTTGATGGTCCAGCTGAAGAAGGGAGTCACGAACCGTATCCTTTGTCAAACAGCCCTGTGAGTTTTCTGTAGGTTTGTAGGTCTGCAGACACCTATTCCCACTCGGAGCCCAGAGCACCGCATCTGGGGGCCTGCAGACAGAGGTGTTGGTCCCAGCGCCGGCCTGGCCCATGTGAGGGACTGGACTTGGCCGAGGGCGTCTGGGCAGGTCTGGGGGAGCCAGCCACCCAGCGGGCAGGAAGGCTCCCTCCAAGTCCCCTACTCCTGGGGACGGTGTGGACACGAGACAGATGACAGAAAAGCGATTTACAATTTGGCTGTTCTCTTTCCAATTAAGCTGCGACATTAGTTAATATGCAGGGCCGGGAAGCTCAGGCGGAGATCATGTGTAGATGGCTCCATAAAACTCCTCCAGGAACAAATAATTTTGCACAAATTTGCAAACAGCACGGTTTTTGTAAATAACCATAATCTTTCTACCAGCCCCACTGCCGATTATGCATTTTTCCTTCATGATAATTTAGTGACGATCTAATTTACCTAGTGTTGCCGGGCCTTGGGTGCAGCCAATGTGATTGTCCAATTTAGTCCAAAATCTGTCCTGATGGCATTAATTCATATTGACCAAGGGTTTACAAATTGAGCTTTTCCCCTCGTTGTGCCAGACGGTGAACTCCACTCACGGGTCCGTTTGCGCATGTCCAGCCGACTCGGCCCCGGCCTGCTCATCTGAGCCCGCTGAGCAGGCTTCAGCAGCCCCAGAAAGCGCACGCAGGGGTTGAGGTGCACGGCCTGGGAACCGCTGGGTCCGGGGAGGGGTGGACATGGGGGCCTGCTTTCTGGAGACAGCCAAGGGCAGGCCAGGCACACTGAACAGGAGCTGACCAGGCCGGGAGGGGGCAGGAGGGCCGGGGTGTGTGTGTGCCAATGCCCAGAGGCCGTAGTCAGCCCTTCTGTAAAGGGGCCACCAGGGTCCCTGTCCGGGTCTTGGCAAGGGTTCAAAGGCAGCATCCCCGTGAGGGACCCGATACCAGCCTGTCACTGGTACAGAGACCCTCCCCAGCAAAGCCTGACCATGTGGCCTTCCTGGGCACTGCCACTGCGTGAAGTGACTTAGTTTCTTTCTCTATTTGCTTGTTGGATGCCTGTCTCCCTTCTAGAATGTCAGGGCTCAGGCGGGTGGGCGTCCGCTTTGCCTGCAGGCTGGCCCAGTGCTCGGCTGAGAGCACGGGGCGGTGCTGCATGGCTTCTGTCTTACTCTTTGTCACTGTTGGCACCCACAGGGCAGTGCCCAGACTCTGGTCGTCAGTGCTGCTTCCCCATCATGATGTCCTCTTCCAGGCTCGCGGCGGTTTGCCAAGGGAATGGAGCGGGGGGCACCCTGAGGGCTGGGACCACAAGTGGATCACGGGGATGGCATCACCCTGGCGGGGCGGGCCCTGCGCTGACCCAGCCACCAAGCTGTGGCTGGTCATGGAGTAAGTGGGCCGATGGTCGGACGGCTGGGACGTGAGCAGATGCTGGCTCTGGGTTTGGTAGACAGGTGGGCAGGTGGAGGGCTGGTGGAGGGGTGTGTGTGCGGGTGCGTGGGTGGCCTGGTGGGCTGCTGGTCGGATGAACAGATGAATAATGGAGAGTGGATGGATGATTGCTGGCTGGGTGGGTGTGAGGGTAGGTGGATGGATATTTGGGTGGGTGGATGACCCTGTGGGGGGGTTGTGATTCCGTGGGCAAGTGGGTGAATAGGGGGGCTGTGGAGGGTTTGATGAGTGGGTTAGTATATGGGTTGGTGGATGAGTGAGGAGTGGAGGTAGATCAGTGGTTGGATGGGCGCTAGTTAAGAAGTGGGCAAGGGCGCCTGGGTGGCTCAGTTGGTTGAGTGACTGCCTTCGGCTCAGGTCATGATCCTGGAGTCCCTGGATCAAGTCCCGCATCGGGCTTCCTGCTCGGCGGGGAGTCTGCTTCTCCCTCTGACCCTCCCCCCTCTCATGCTCTCTCTATCTCATTCTCTCTCTCAAATAAATAAATAAAATCTTAAAAAAAAAAAAAAGAAGTGGGCAAGCTAAGGGAAGGAAGAGGCGGGGCCAGGCACACGCGCACCGATGGGTGCATTCATGGGTCCGTGGGTGCATGCGTGACTAGGCGGCTTTCTGCGTGAGCCCGTGGGCGGTAGTTGAGCAGACGATGGATGGGAGGGCGTGCCCAGGGGAGCTGTGTGGGGGCTTTTCCAGATGCCCGTTACCCGGAGCCTTTCTTGGCCCTCTCCACAGCAGGGCAGAGGCCACGAGGACCTGGAGTTGCTGCTTCATTCGCCTTCTCGTGGCATCGGAGGAAATACTTGGAAACAAAATCAGAAGGGAGAGTTGTCAGGTGAGGGTGAGCGCTCAGGCAGTGGGGGTGCTTGGAGGAGGCCCACCCAACCCCCCAGAGCACATGGCCCTGGGGGGCCAGCTGCAGGGGTGGGTGGGACAGAAGTAGGTGGAGTGGTCTCGGAGGCCCTGAGGCCCAGTTGCTGGAGGGGGTTCTGGGTCGGGAGCAGGGTGGGTCTGGGGTCAGGTCTGGGCCAGGGAGAGACCTGGCAGCTGGGGGAGGGGGCTTGCCCAGGGGAGGAGATGCCGGGCATCGATGCAGATGGACTTTGGAGGGCTGTGGTCAGGGAGAGGGCCACGTGGACAGCAGATCCTGCACGAGAGGGACCAGCGGAGAAGCAGGCTACACACTGCGACTGGTCACCTGCGGCCTCACCCGGGGCTCTCTCCTTGCAGTAGCCTCTGGGCCATGCAGGGATGTTTGCAAACCGTGCTCCCGCCTGGCAACCCTCACCCCGTCCCGGCCCTGCCTCCCTGCCCCGAGGCCCGGAGTCCTGCCTGCAGGCTGGCCTGGCCCTCCAGGGTGAGGGGCAGGGGCCTTCCTTACCTGGGCGTGGGGTGGGGTGGGCGTCCAGAGAGGAAAATTTATAGGCTGGGCGTTCGTCCTTGACGCTCGGACGCCTCGGTGCGGGCACTAACCCTCGCCTGGGGACCACTTAGGACCAAGTCTTCAGATCAGTGGTTGAGAGCGTTTGCAGATGCTCTCACCTCAGCTCCCCTGCCGCGCCGCGTGGGGGGCTCCATGCCCACCAGCCTGACCCGGCTCTTCCAGGTGCTTCCCCGACCCCGGTCCCCCCGCAGCCCCTGCCCTGAACCACTTCCTCCTGCTCAAAAAGCTACACTTTCCTGCTATTTGTGCTGCTTTTAATCCATAGGAAGTGAATTTTCCACTCATATATTAGTTTATTTTATATTTTCAGATTGATTCGACTACACATTGATTTCCTGTTGTGGGTATTGTGTCCCGAGCGAGGATTATGCGTGTAGAAGTAGGGGCTTGCGGCTCATAAAGGTTGCTCTGTGCTGGAGAGCTCTTATCTTGGAAAGGGAGAGTCCAATTTTATTGAAACAGCTAAAATCCCACTTAATTGAATTTTTTTCCCTCTAAGATGTACAAGCTTAGAGACTTTTGCTTTCCAATTCAACGCAGACTCTGTGGTGTTTAAATTTCCAAACCCATAAAGACCTTTATGAAAAAGACCCTGCGAATATCGTATTTCTGAGCCAGTGCCCTGCCGCGCGCACCAGGTGGGAACGGTGATCACAAAATCAATATTCTGTAGAACATCTTTGGATCGTGCGCCTTTCATGCCTATTTAACGCAGCCCTGCGGAAAAGGCTCCTGCCGGCCCCCTCGTGCTGTGCCCTCAAAGGCCTGGACAGCCCACCACGGAGCCCAGCGGCTTGGCTGGGACACCCCTGGCCCCGGATTGAGCCAGCGAGGGGCACCTGACGAACGCACATGTCCACTCTGTGCTCCGTCTGCGCCCGGCCCGGGCTCGCCCGGACCCCCTTGCAGTGGCCTGGCCAGGCGGTCCTCGTCCCGCCAGGAGTGGCCCTGGCGTCTGGCTCCCAGCCCATCTCCCCTTGCCTCCCGCCACCTGCAGGGAAGAGAGGAAGTACGGACAGGCAGACGGCCGCCCTGCACTCTGCAGCTGTCAGACCAAGTTGTGTGGAGGGCGGCCTCCATCCCCAGGCCTGGCTACTGGGGCTGGTCACACCCAGGGCAGTGGGTGCAGTGAACATGTGTGCGGGCCCTGGGTGCCGGAAGGACGCTTCTGCACCTGCTGTCCTCCCGTCCTGCCCTGGACCTGAACCCCCAGCTTCCAGCCACAAGTGAGTGCTGCAGATGGGGGCTGGGGCATCTGCTGGGTGAGTCCGGGGGAGCCTCTTCCTGGGGTGTCTGCTGGGTGAGTCCGGGGGAGCCCCTGCCTGGGGGTATCTGCTGGGTGAGTCCGGGGGAGCCTCTGCCTGGGGCGTCTGCTGGGTGAGTCCGGGGGAGCCTCTTCCTGGGGTGTCTGCTGGGTGAGTCCGGGGGAGCCTCTTCCTGGGGCATCTGCTGGGTGAGTCCGGGGGAGCCTCTGCCTGGGGTGTCTGCTGGGTGAGTGGGGGACCTTCTATTCTGCAGAGGCCACACCCTCAAACAGTTCTCATCCCTGGCCACCTCCTGGCCCAGCGGCCCAGCCTGGAGGCCATCTGCATGAGCTGACCACAGTGTGCTCACATTCGTGAGCTCACTCTGCCACACGCTCACACAAGATCTGCCTTCCCACCAGACGCCTTTGTCCCACTCAGACCACAGCTGACCCTCCTGCGTCCCCTCCTGACCCCCACCCACCTCTACCAACCTAGGGCCTGAGCACCTGGGGGCTGGGTGGGGCCAGGTAGGGGGGCCCCGGGAGCTCAAAGAAGCTCCCCCCTGGCCTTGAAGTTTCCGGAGCTCAGTGCAGCCATGCCCCTTGGGGACACCTCCATTCCCACCCACCCCCCGGGTTCCCCATCCCCATGCCACTGGACTCGCTCAGGGGAGGAGAGGTGCTGGCCCCGGAGCTGGGGTCTAGGTTTGCCTCACCTCTGCTGCCCTGCCCCCAGCCTCGGTGTCCCCATCAGCACAGGGGCCCACACTGCACTTCTGTGCCCCTCTGGATTGGTCTCAAGTCCAGCTGGGGCAGAGGGGCTCTGGGCCGCCCCCCCCCGGGGCCTCCCCTCGGGGCTGCCCTGGCCGAGCGGGAGCAGGCCCCCTGCGGCTGGGGCCCTCAGCCCCTGGACGCCCCGCCTGCCTCCTGGCCTGGACTTGCCCCCTGCTGTCCGCAGCCTTCAGGTGGGGCCCTCAGGGCAGTCCCGCCCCCCGGGAGCCGGGAGGCCGGTGCAGGGAGGCAGGCCTCTCCCGGGGACGCCGCGGCGGGGCTCACGCTTGGCCGGGCCTGACTGTCCTCGGTCCCTCTTCACACACAGCTGTGCCCACAACAGTTTAATGGCACTCTGGACCAGGGGCTACTCTGCATCTCTATCCCGTGAAATGGCTCATGGTGATAGGGAGAGGAAAAACAAAGCGGTCCTCGGTCCTCATGAGGCCCCCGCCTGCCCTGCTCCTTAGCACACCCCGGCGCTGCTGTCCGTAATTATTTCCTCAGCTCACTGGAGCTTCCAGAGAGTTCTCTGAGCTGACGACGCGGCCGCGGGCTCAGGACGGTGCTAAGCGGGGATGGTGGTGGGGGGCGTTGGGACCCCGCTCCTGGAGGCCCGGGGTTGGGGTCAGGGCACCTGCCGGACTCTCCGGGCGAGCCCACCAGGTGGGTGCCCGTGAGGAGGGCTGGGGGTCAGGATGGGTGACGGTTTGCCACAGAATGCTTCAGCGTCCCCAGGTTGGGCCTAACTCACACACCTTGCCCGCTGGCCTCGGGAAAGGCGCCGGGAGCAGAGATGCCCCGGAAGGGTCTGGACTTGCTCGGCGGTGAGTTCCTTTCGTTCCTGCTGCAGGTGTCTCCTTGGTGCTCTTGGGGACTCTGCCCGAGATGCCGTGGGCACTGGGGGACACAGGAAGGTCACGCGGGCAGAGCAGCCACGCCCAGGGCCAGTGGAGCTCAGAGCAGAGGTCGTCAGCTCGGGTCGCTGCGGGCCAGTGGCCCGGGGCCTGGCCGTCCCCTGGGTGGCCCGGGTGCTCCTTCTCCCCGGCAAACCCCCCGGCTGCCTCTCCTTCCCTTCTTGTTCTCCCCGAAACTCACATCTGTTGGAACTTCCTCCCACCCAGCAGCACCCCCGGCTGGTCGCCGTCCTCCGCTCTCGGGGCCTGGCTGCCGCGCCGGCTCTGGGCCTCCCTGTCCAGCTCACCCTCTCCCGAGGCTGGGTTCCTGCAGGCGGGGCCTCAAGTTCTTGTGGGGCCTGTCCCTGGCCTTGGCTTCCACAGGGAGGGTGCCCCCCAGCACCATGCCCAGGAGAAAGTGACGCGCAGTGGGGGCCACAGGGACCAGGGCTGGGGGCCCTGGGGACCCCTCAGGCCTGGGTGTGCCCCTCAGGCTTTCTGCAGCCATGGGCCTCATTGGCGGTCATCCGGTGGCCTGCTTGGTCCCTGAGGGCGGGGGGAGTCCTGGCTCTGCCCCTGCCAGCCGGTGGGGCGTTTGGTGAAGGGAAGTAGAGCCCATTGGCTCCTGTATCGGCCAGCCCAGGAAGATGCTGGTCCTTACTCCACTCCTGCCTCTCAGGCTCCAGCCTGCAGCCCCAGCCCCTCCCCGTGCCCCACGCCCGAGGCCTCACCTGATGGGGAGATTTGGGTGCGCCCCTGAGCTGGGGGCACAGCATCCTGAGAGCAGGAGGGTCCCCCAGGAGCTGGCTCCGGCCCGTTCCCCCCAGAACCACGTGTCCAGCAGGGGCAGCGCTGGGGCGGCCACCCCGAGCCCCTGCCCCACACGCCCATCTTCGCTGCCACCTCGGACAAGCGGAGGCCCCACCGGCCAGGCAAGCACAGTGCATTTGAACAGTGGAGTGCGATTCCGGAGCCGTGGGAAGAGAGAGGGAGAAGCCTATGAATTATTACAAACACATTCAATCTCTGCAGCCGCGCGGCCAGCCCAGCCTGGAAAGCCTTTTCTTCTCGTGTTTAAGTTAGCGTGGAAGATGAAATAGTCACAGAGACGCACTGGCCACTCGAACCTGTTATTGCTGGCTCGGAGTGCCTATAAATACTTTTCTGATTTATAACCTCGCTCTGCTTTATAAATGGAAAACCAGAGATGCCTTCAAGAGCAGCTTTCGAAGCCCACGCTTTTCTGCATGTCCACTCGCGGACGTGAATGCCAACACCCGGGAGGCGCCCTCCGCCGTTCCCCCTGCAGCCTGTGGGCGCCGGGCCTCCACCTGGGCCTGGGTCAAGTTTGGATTCTGTGCGTGTTGGCCCAGGAGGAGGGGGGTCTCAGATGGGGGGCGTTCAGGGCTAAAAGCGGAGTGAGGTGTTCACCCTGACTCTCTGGGAAGCACTCTGTTTTGGGAAGACAGCAGGCGCACAAACATCTATGGATGGTCCTAGCCCTGCATGGGCTTATGCCCCAGAGGGGAAGCTAATGTCCAAGCCCCCAGCCCCTGCCCAATCCCCGCTTCCCAACACCCCCGATCGCTGCCAATGACAGGGTGCTCATGCCCAGCAGCCTCCCGCGGCGCTCACCTGCGCCAGGTGGCCCGGAGCTTTCCCTGAAAGATGGGCAGTGACAGCCCCAGGGCCACGTGTATGTGGGCAGGAACATTCGGTTCACCTGCGGTGTCCCGGCCGGTGCCCAGCACAGGGAGAGCTCGGGAAACGTCAGCTACTGACGGTACGTATTAAGTAACCTGGTGTGTCGGGGAAACTGAGTCTCACGAAGGCTAAGCCACCTGTCCGGGGTCCCGCGGGGACTGTGAGCGGGGCGGGCACTGCCCCAGGACGCGACATGCACGGTCGTTCCCTCACGCGGGCCTGGCAGGGCCAGCAGCCCTGGCAATGTCAGGTCGTCACGGAGCGCCCAAGGCCCCCCGGCCCCTCCCCCGGGCGGTTCTGGACGCCATCAGAGGATTTGCCGGAGACCGTGTTTGGGGTTAAAGAAAAGGCGTTGGAAGGAAGCACTCGGGGTTGGATTTGCTCTGTGAATTTTTGAATCATCTAGAGAATATGAGCTTCTTGATGAAAAGCACGATTCTGCGTTATGAACCAGAAAGTCATGGGCGATCAGACCAGCGAGCCGGGCCGCAGCACCTCCGTAATGTCCCGGCTGCTGACACGGCTGCTTCCAGGCAGATGATCCGGTAAACAGGCCGTCCACCCCGGAGAGCCACTGGGCGTGCTTCTGGCCCTCACGCCAGGCCCCGCCCCGGCCCCCACATCTGCAAGGGAACACGAGGGACGGACAGCCTGGAGCCGGGCCTGTTTGGTCCTGGAGACAATTTTATCCCGAATGGGATCAACCTTGGCCGTGGAGGGCTGAGCCCGGCTGCCCGCTGTCTGCACCTCGAGGCCACTCCGCTCCCACGTAAATCCCCATTCTCTGCACTCCACGGACCACGCAGCACACACAGCTCCCTTGGCGGGGCCGGTGCTGGAGAAGTTTCTTGAACAGGAGGTAAAATTGTGACCTCCCGGCCAAACAGAATACTCACCCACGAGCATGTAGATTGGCCACAGGGAACCGTTCCGGGCCTGGGCTCATGGTGGAAAAGCAGCCCCCACCGGAGCCGAGGGTCTCACCAGCAGACCGGGGCAGGACCTGCCGGCAGCACCCATGGCTGTGGGCAGCCAGCAGCCCCAAGAGGGCATCTGGGAGGCCAGCCCTACAGGGGCATGGGGGACCACGCAGCCCCAGGGAAACCCATCCCGAGGCAAGGGACCTCCCGCGCCCGCCCCCAGCCCAGGCCCTCACCCTCAACACCCTCTTTCCATGGTCCAAATGAAAACTAATCATGTTTCAAGACTGGCGGTCCAGGCCCAAGGAGCTCCACGTGCACGCGGTGATCGTCGGCGACGGGCCGCGGGGCGGCTGAAACCCCCCACATCTGGGCTGCCCTGGCCCAGCACGGCTGTCAGCATCGAGTACATCCCAGACGGCTGACCGCTCGGGGCCACATCCACACCCTGGCATTTCCTGTGCGGGATGAAGGGGCCATAAAACTTACTTCTGTTGGTTACACACCGTTCTGCCAGCACCGCAAACCGCCAGGGGTCACCAGCGTGGGGGTGCTTGCGGCCAGGCCCCCTGGGGGCCGGTCAGAGTGAGTGGCTGTGTGTGTGACCAGCCAGGTCGCTTTCCAGGGCCACCTGCTTGTTCTGGGGCAGCATTTTCCATGAAACGTGGGGGAGTTTCTTTGACCAAAGCCCGTCCATCCTAAGACAGGTGTAAGCGAGGGCCCCTCAGTCCAACCAGAGTCAGCAGAACAGGTGAGTTCCAAAGTGATGGTGCCCGACTTGCTGAGCAGGGAGGGGCTGGTGCTGCCCCACGGTGGGGGTGGGCAGCTGGAGAAGCTTACTTGGAGGGCTTATAGGCCAGATGCTGACATGGTGGACACCCAGGTCTCTTGGGCTCCCAGAGGGGACCCAGGGGTCCCACCCGGGCTTTGAGGGGAGGTGAGGGGGCCCCGAGCGGTGGGCCGTCTGGAAGCACGGGGGCCCAGCCACCACCACGCTCTGTACTTGAGCCTTAATGGCAGCTCTGGGCCCGAGATGCCCGGGGGCCCCGGCTGGCAGATGCATGGAGCGTGTGGTCCACGCATGCAGAAGCGCGGCAGGCCGCCGTGCGAGGGAGCGAGCCATGCCACACCTGCAGTGTGGACAAACCTCGGAGCTGGCTCTCCGTGAGAGATGCCGGCACAAAGGCTGCTTCCAGGCGGCGTCCAGGGCAGCAACCACGGCGAAAGACCCGAGGGGCGGTGGCCGCAGCCGGAGCGGGCACTGACTGCTGGTGGCAGGCGTGGTGGGGCTAGGGGCCGGGTGGCACCACCTTGCAAAGGGGCTCAGTCCACTGAAATGCACAGTTTAAAATAGTTCGTTTTAGTTCTCTGAATTTCACTTGAATTAACAAAATAAATCAGTAAAATGAATAACTTGGACTGGAGACCATGAAAACAGGAAGGAGGTGACAGGGAGGGAAGGGGGATGAGCCAACATCACTGGGAGGTCGTGAGCCGCCTGCAGGTTCCCCTGGGTTTGCAGGGAGGCTGGGCTGGAGATGCAGCTGTTTGGGGATTTCCTCTGGGCTCAGGTGCCTCTCAAGGGGCAGGGCCTCAGGCTGAGGCCATCGGCAGGTTTGGGGCTGCCTGATGGGGCCCTGGGTGTCCTCTGGGGATTGGCACACCCTTGGGGTCAAAGTCGACCAGGCCTTAATTGTGTCTTCTCCTGGACAAGGGGGCCAGGAGCTGAGAGGAGAGGGGTCTCTGGGAGGAAGAACTCACGGCCCAGCCACCTTCCCCAGCACCACTCCCAGCTGACTGGCCGTCGCACCCGTGGGAGACGCAGTCAGGGCCTCAGTGGCCCCGGACCCAGGTCTGGCAAGCGGGAGCACGGCCGCTCAGTCAGGGGACTGTGGCCCCCACACTGCAAACCCAGAGACCCCCAGTGTCCCAGGGGTTGCAGCCTCTGTGTTTCAGAGGGCACAGATGGACCTCAGGGCTACCAGCCTCACGAAAAACCCATAGGAAGGGCCCTGGCTTCCTCCAGGCCTTGGTGGAGGGGATGCGGGGTGGCTGGGGCTTTCAGGACCCGGGGGGAGCCCCACAGCCATCACGAAGCCCAGGCTGGGGGGCCTTGCCAGCATCAGGCACCTGCCCCTGAGCCCACATCTGTCCCTCGTCCTCATCGCTGTCATTGCAGGGACGACGTGGTCCCTTCGTTCTGGGTCTTGGGGCTGAGGACAGGTGCCCCCCAGCCCTCGACCTGTGAAGGATGCCTCCCCATGATACTGGCCCAGAGGAGGGCTGAGAGGCCTGCGACTCAGTTTCCTCCTCTGGAGATGTAGGGTAGTGTATGGTCCCTCCTTGGCGTGGTTCTGCGGCTACAGGAGAGGCATGAGACTGAGCGGGCAGTGCAGGCCGTGCGGGGCAGCAGGGACCCCAGCTTCGGGTCAGGTGTTGCGACCCAGGGGGCAGATGAGCGTGCAGCGGAGCTAGGCCCTGTATCCGCGCCCGCCCACCCAGCTCTGCGGGGACCCCTGTGAGGTAATGGCCCGCACTGAAGCCTTCCTGGGCCCCGAGGCCACGCGGCCCTCCCCGGGGTCCGCGCAGCGTGATGGAGCGCTGACGGGAGGAACCCGGGCTGAGCTAATCGAAGCTGAAAAGGCGGAATCAGCGAGCGTCGGATCCTCTTGCCGCCTTCATCAATCCAGCTAACTGGGTTTGAGTGCGCGCCCGGCAAGTGTTCGGCAAAGGGAATTAATATGTAGGACATCTGAGGCCTGGCGCGGCTGCAGGGCTGCTGGTGGGCGCGGGGCCGGCGGCCCCGGGCCCGACCCTCAGCCCGGGGAGGCCAGCGCCGGCCCGGCCTCCCCACCCGCAATTCAATTACGTCGGGGCTGCTGCTTATGCAGGCGGCGGCGGGCGGGGCCCTCAAGACAAAGGCGTCCGCATTTACCCCATCATAAGCTTCATTTGGAGGAGGTTTGAAAACAATTCCCCGTCACATTTGTCCCTGTCAGATCACATTATTCACAAATGAAGTTCACAAAGTATCAATTCAATTTCAATGAGCCGCGTTGCGGGGCTCGGAGGGGTTTGGCCCGGCCCGCTGGGGGGGCTGCGGACACCGAGGCCGTCAGAGGTAATCAAAGGCAGGCAGCCACGCTAGCACTTTCCATTTCACCCCTTTTGTGCACATCTGTTCCTGGATAATCCCATTTTCTACACTTCCAAATCACTGAAGACGGCCTTGGAGGGGTGGGGCCCGCGGGAGGGGGCCGCACGTCCGTCCGTCTGTCGGTCTGAGCCACAGCCAAGCAGGGGTGTGGTGGGCAGGCCCGCCCCAGGGCCCTGCGCCCCGGGGTCCCTGCGCCCCGGGGTCTGCAGCCTGGGCCCCCCAGCACGCCCACACAGCTCAGAGGGGCGGGACACTGACCCTGTTCAGGAAGCCCGTGGGGGGGTACTTCAAGGCGCTTCCTGCCTCCAAGGCAGCCCACCCCCCCACCTCTCTCCACCCCTCAGGGGCCCCCTCCCCTCCGACCGGAGGCCTGTCTGGCCCCCTCCTTGGTTGGGGCTGAGGGGCTCTTTGAGGCGGAGCCCCGTGGGCGGGTCTCAGGCTGCCCCCTGGCCTCCGATGGCAAACAGGTCATGGGCACCCCCAGCATAGACCTGCCCCAGATGGGACACGGCAGAGAAAACCTTCCCAGTGTCCGGGCCTCTCCCCTCTGCTGTGTAGCCTCCTGCTACACCCCGGACTTCTCCCGGCCACTGGACCTGTGCATCCCAACACCAGGCCCATCTCCTGCCCCTTCATTGCCTCTGAGGAGGTGGGTGGCCCCTCCCCACCAGCGCAAGCACGAGGGCGGCGGGGGGTGCAGGGCGGTGGAGCGGTCCTGGTCATGCCGGCCTTGGCTCAGCGTGTCCACATGTCAGGTCAGACCCTGCCCTCCCACAGCCCCATCAGCTGAAGCTACGTGTGTGGCAGGGGAGGCGAGCACCCACCACCCCATGTGACCCACCAGCCAGCCACCTCACCATGCCTCCAGGCCCGGGGCTCCCCACTTGTGAAGTCAGCTCTTTCCTGGTCCGGGCCTCGCCAAGACTGCTGACCCCACAGGAGTCCTAGGGGGCTGTGGAAGCCGGTACCAGAAACCCAGGCAGGACGTAGAGCCAAGAGTCGAGAGCCGGGGGGCAGAGTGGGCGGCGGGCCCCATCCCCTGACTGCAGCAGCCCTGCCGGCTGCCTGTGGCCTGGCACCTGGGACGGGATGCACACCGTGGGGCTGCCCTGGGCTGTGGGCTGGAGGCCGCTCCCCCAGACCCAGACACCCAGGGAAGGAAGGAGGGGCTGTGGTCCACCTGGTGTGGCCACCCATGGGCTCGCACCCGCAGCTGGGGTGCTTTCGTGGATGCGGGGCAGCTGTGGGCCTACACGTGGGGTGTGTATGGGGGTGTGGGTCTGTGGTCCTGTGCTGCTTGGGGCATGAGCTCCTGCCGCATCTGCTTTCTCTGCATTCAGCGTTCTCCTGCCGGGGCAAAAGGCCTGGCTTCCTGCTGCAGAAACCTCCGGTGCCCCAAGACGCTGCCAGAGAGGATGGGGTCAGGCTGCCTGTGGATGTGGGCCTCTGGGGGCATGGGGAGCACCCATGCCTGAGCCGTCCTGCCGCCCTGCGATGAGGCTGAGCCTCCGAAATGGAAGAAAATTGCCAATTCATAGCACTCACTTGCATTTTTAAATGAATAAACTTCATTTTCTTAGAGCAGTTTGAGGGCGAGAGCAACACTGAGAGGGGGGTTCAGAGAGAGATCTCCCGTGCGCCCCCGTCCCCCCACTACCCACATCTGCACCGGGATGGGACATCTGTTACGGCGGACGGGCCTCCACGGACACGTCATCCTCACCGAGTCCACAGATGGCCGCAGGGCCCCCCCTGGTGGCGCACATTCTGTGGGTCTGGACACGGGCATCAGGACAGGTGCCCACCACCGCAGCACCACCCAGAGTTGCTCCCCGGCCCCCACATCCCCCGTGCTCCCCCTCCTGCCCCCAACCCCTGACAACCGCCCATCCTGGTGCTGTCCCCGTGGTTCTGCCTTTTCCGGGATGTCCCACGGCTGGAATCCTATTGCGTCCTTCCCTCAGTAATGTGCATTTAAGGGTCCTCCTGTCTTTTCACGGCTTGGGCGCTCGTTTCTCGTGAGCATGAGTGATAGTCCATTGTCTGGGTGCAGCATGGTTAATTTATCCACTCACACACCGAAGGACGTCTTGGTTGTTTCCAGGTTTTGGCGACTATGAATGAAGCTGCTATAGACATCCGTGTGCGGTTTTGGTGTGGACGTAAGGTTTCAGTTAATGCGGGTGAGCACCACGGAGCAGGACTGCTGGACCGCACAGTGACAGTAGGCTTGGTTCTGTGAAGACCAGTGTCTCCCAGTGTCCCTGTCCAGTGATGAGCCCAGGCCTTGGAAACGGGAGAAACCCGGCATCTCCTAATGTATGCCGCAAAAGCGAAGCTCACTTGGCTGCCACGCTATGAGCCCCCAGGAGAGCCTGGGACCCGAGCCCGCCACCCCACCCTCACCGCCCCCGCCACCAGCTGGCTCCCAAGAGGGGGGCCCAGCCTGCCTGCCCTGAGCAGATGTGGGGGTGCTTTGTCCTGGGTGGCTGCCCCCCTGACCATCTGGGCCAGACTGTACCTGGTCCTCGGCTCTCTCGATCTGTTGATCCCAGGGCCAGAGCACGCTATAAAATGTGGCGATCATGAAAGGATTTGAAGTTAGGGCAGCTGAAGCCACTGGAACACAGAGCGAGGGTCTGGCAGTTTCGTTCACTGCTGCAAAATCGCCCGGCCCCCGCATGGCGGGCTCCGCCAGGCCCAGGGCCTCGGGCCGTCGAGCGCCCCACTTGTCATCTTTCCCCACAAACAGAAGGGTGTGTCTTCAAACCAGAGGCGCTCACAGCAAGGCCAACCCCGCGGGTGGCCTCCAGCCCCATGCACACGCTCACACATGTACACACTTGCACACACATGCAAGGGGTGCACATGGACGTGTGCCGAGCACGTGTGCACGTGTCCCCTCACGCACACGCACGATGCCTGGGGCCGTGCAGGTGGGGAAGCCTTCTTGTCCTGCCTCAGGGGGAGCCCCGGTGTCCATGCAGCTGACGCACACGTGCCTGGGTTCCCATGGGAGCACCTCACAGACTCATGTCACCGTCCCAGAGGCTGGCCCCCATCCCTCGCGGCCTATGCTCCCTGGTGGAGGTGCTGGGAGGCCTCCTGGCACCCCAGGGTCCTCAACACCATCACAGGGGCTCACCAGCCCTGAGAACAGTCCATCCTTCTGTCAAATGCCTTCCTTGGCACCCGGCCTCACGCCTGGCCTGGGGCTCCACGCAGGGCCCTCAGTACCCACCCAGGGGCAGTGATGGGACAGTCCAGGGACAGGACTGAAGTGAGAGGCTCAGCCATCAGCAGCGGGGACCCCCAGGAGGAGCTCAGAAAGGCTGGGTCCGGGAGCCTTCTCGGAAGAGGTGGTCCAGAGCTGGCCCTGAAGGCCTGGCCACCCGCACAACTCTATGCCTCCAGCTGGGCAGTTTGCGAGGCCTGAAGCCTCCTCCTCAGCGGGGAGCAGGGGTCCAGTGGCCCCCTCATCCTGCCCACCGAGTGCGGGGCACATTCTGGAGAGTCTGGGTGCCTCAGCCCCGTGAGGCTTGCTTTACTGGTCCCTACGGGGCAGTGGGGGCTGCCGGGCCCCTGGCGCCTCCGGGCCAAGAAGCATCCAGAGCCCAGGAGCTGTCCGGGCACCAGCCAGGGGAATGCTCTCCCAGCCTGTACATCAGCCGGACACCGGGAACATAGAGATGTATCGAATTCAGCTTAGCAACCCAGGCATGAATGCCCGTCCTTTAAAGAGAAACTTATCTGTAATTAAAATCATGCACAAGTTTTAGAAAGAGTCTGTTTACAACTGGCAAGAAAGCTGATTGTGGAAATGAATAGGCCTCCGTTGGGGCTGGGAGGGTTTAATTCAGGAATAAATCCCCCACAGGAGGTGCCTCGCTGGGGCTCTTTTCCCCCGTGCCTTTGGGGGGCTGGCGACGGCGTGACTGTGGTCGTGGTTGACGTGGCCCTTATCGAGCCACAATCACAGGCACGAGGGCTGGGCCGCGGGCTCCCGGGTGGCTGGAGAGCTCCCTGCAAACCCCGCTCCTCCGCGCGTCAGCAATAAATTAGCCCAGTTAAAATCAGCAGGACGCGCGCATTCCAAGTTTATGCTTCCCTGTGAGCAGATGGTGGCTCGGCACGTGAGAAGCAGGTGGCATCAATCACCAGCCTCGGAGTTTGGGGGACGGTCACACCGGTCCTCACGGAGGAGCTGCCGCCTGCACGTGGTGGCAATAAGAACGTGATTGATGCTGGCCAGGGGGCTGGCCGCCGCGGCCGGGGTGATTTAGGAGGATTGTGGTGGCTGCCGCCGTTAATTGGGAGAGCGGCGCATGGATAATTTGGGGCACCTGCATGCAGAGCCCGGCCCGCACTGTATTTGCATAATCCTCCCCGTTATCCTTGTCCCAGTAGACATCACCGGACAGAATTGACTGTTTTTCTGGGTATTGATTGCAATTAAGAGCAGGAATATGAGCTGGAAGATGGGGGGCTTCCAGGCGAGAACACTTGCTGGGTCTTGTTGGTGCCTCTAGCCTTCTTCCTCCTGCCCACCCCCACCCCAATGAGGTAGAGCCCTCCACCAAGACCCCTCGATATGGAACAAGCCCCCCCAAACGTTCCTGACAGATGCCCGCCACCCACCCGCTCCGTGGCCCACTTTGGGCAGGGTGGCCTGGGGGTGGGGACCGTGATGGCACATAGGGTCACTGCCCCATGGAGTGGGGGGCCAGAACCCTGCTCCCCGGCTCCTACTCTAGGTCTCCTGCCCGCGGGCATGGGGTGGGACTTTCTTGAGAACAACTCAGTGCAGGAGAACCTGCTCCCTCCGGTGGGGACACACAGGCTTGTCCACACGACCAGGGGACAGCAGATCCTCAGAGCCCGCATGGGGGCATGCGTGGGAGAGGCCACACGGGACACAGGGTGGGTCCCCCAGGCGGGCCGCGAGGGCCTGGCCAAGAACGACAGCTGGGACAAAGACCGAGCTGCGGGTGGAGGGAGGGGAAGCTCCGTGAAGTCTGCACCCACCAGGTAGGTTCTTCCTGCATTTGGTGGCAGGCTGGACCTGGGCGGTGGGATCCCATGGATAGAGGGGGTGGTGTGAGCAGAGCTTCCCCGGAAGACAGGGCCTCCATCACTAAGCACACCGGGGCTGGCTTGTACCAGGGCTGCTTGGGGCAGCTCCCCGCCTGCCTGGCCCCGTCTCAGACCTTGGTTCCTGACCCTCCAGCCGCTGGCTTTCTCCTCTGACTCCCACTGACCCCCAGAGCCCCGTCCTGCCCATTGCTCAGCCACCACCGGCCCCCTGCCCCACCAGGAAGAACCAGCCTGCTGCTGCTGGTGTCCAGGGGCCGGTCCTCCCCTCTGCTCCAGGGAGTGCTGTGAACGGCAAGACCATGGGGGGTGGGGTGCAGGTGGGACAAACCGCAAGTGCCCCAGCTTGCCCCCGGCCCTGCTGGAACCTCTCCAACACCCCAGCCACATCCGAGATTCCTCGACCTTGTTTCCCACCATCTGACTCGCTGGGGCTCGAGCTCCCTGAGGAGGGTCACAAACAGCAAGCGTGGGGCTTCCTCTGACCCAAATCTTGGCACAGGCAGGGTGGGGTCGAAGAAGAAAATGTGGGGGATGATCTCCATGGCCCGGAGGGAGTAAATTATTTCTTCATTTATATTTAGAGAAACACAGAGAAAGAGAGCCAGCATGCGAGCAGGGGGGAGGGGCAGAGGGAGAGGGAGAGGCAGACTCCCCACTGAGCAGGGAGCCCGACGCGGGACTCGATCCCACGACTCATGGGATCCTAACCTGAGCCGAAAGCAAGAGCCGGACACTTAACCGACTGAGCCCCCCAGGCACCGCTGCTGTCTTAAAGAGGGTCCCAGAAGCAGCAACCCCCGAGGAGAACACTGAGAAACAGCCACATCAAGACGCGAGCTCTTCATGGAGACGGGCCGGCAGAGCAGACGCCCCGCACCTCCGCAGAGACACACAGCCCAACACAGAAGGAGCAAAGGCAAGAGCTAGGCTTCTCAAGGGAGGAAAGGGGTGGTTAGTGGACGGCAACGTCCAGGTCAAGGACGTAGAGTGTCCTGGGCTCGTGGCAATGGTGACATGGAGCTCGGCTGTGGGACTCGTGTGCCCGACGACCAGGAAACCCCCAAAGCCAGGCTCCCTAACTTCTTATTTCTAATCACGGCTTTTTGTAAAACGAAATAGTTCTCCCTCTCCACGTTACCTCTTTGTGGCTTGTCTTACTCTGGCTTCCCCGCTGAGCCCTGGAAGCTGCCTATTCTCCGGCTCTTGGGCAGGGCTCAGAGCGCAGGGTCTGAGGGCCGTGGGTGCCTGTTGCTGGAGGTTAGCGCACACTCTGGGCGCCGCAGTGCATGATCCAGGAGCTACCTGTGCGCGTGCATGTGAGTGCAAACTCACATACTCATAAAGAACACTACTGGGGCAAGTGACAGAATCTGAAGGTCTGTAGGTTAGATGACATTTCATTATGCTAATTTCCTGACTTTGATCGTTACATTGTAGTTACGTAAGAGACTGCCCTTGTTTTCAGGGAGTACTACTGAAGGATTTAGAGGGACGATGTGTCTGTAACTAACTCTCAAATGACTCAGAGCGGGGAAAATACACACATACGTGAGAGAGAGAGGAAGCAAATTTTTCATCCCAGGTGAAATTAATAATAACAAAAATACTTAAGACTGGTTGTATTTTTAATGTTATTTTCAGTAGGTACTGGGTGCTTGGTAAACTGATACCTATATGGAAAAAGCTAGAATTGACCCCATGCAGAAAAAATCTTCATGGTCTCAAGATAAGAAAATATCTCTTAAATAGTTCAACATTAGGTACTAACTGTAAACAAATTTTAGGAATTTAAAGCTCTTCTTCATCAAAAGCGCCACTGAGACTGCAGGAAAAGATGTTTGCACACACGTCGTCATCAAAGGGCCGTATAATCACAACATGTAAAAAATTGTTACAAGAAAACGTGAATAGGCACTTCACAAAAGTGGACAGTAATGGCCAAGAAACACACAAAAAGTGCACCGTGCGTCATTTGTGAGCAGAACTGGCACATTAAAGCCTCATGAGATGGCGCTGCACACCCGGGGGGGCTGCTGCACAGAAAAAGACAGGGAGCATCAGGGGGGCAAGGACTGGAGCAGAGATGTACTGGTCAGTGTTCAAGGAGCCCCTCTCCAGGGCAGAAGGAGCCCTGACTTGCAGTGCCGGCCACTGTCAATGGAGTAAATAATCCCCATGTGGCTGATGGCAAGGTGCCGCTTCACATCTCAGCAGAGCTGAGAAAGATGTGTGCAAGGAGCTCTTGTGAGCCTCTGTGAGCCGGCCCCTGTCAGCACTTGGGGGAAGCCAGGACTCCCGCACGCGGCTGGTGGCTGTGTGAATTGGTAGAGACGTGCTGGAAAATGATTTGGCAACATCTACAGAAGCCCAACATATGGCACACCTCGAAATTCCACCCGCAGATGCATCCCCAAACAGAAACACACACATATGTTCACCGAAAGATGTGTACAAGAATGTCGTTAGCAGTGCTCTTCTGGAATAGCACCAAACTTGAGAATACCCAGATGGCTGCCGACAGTAGGATGTTGTATATCCACACAATGAAATAGTCTACAAATGAGACGAATAGCCTGCCGCCATACGTAGCACCACGGATGAGCTTCCTGAACACATTGTTGATCAAGGCAGCCAGACAAAAAAATACTCACTGCATGCTTCCTCTATGTGAAGTTCCAAGCAGACAGAGCGAATTTGTGGAGTTAGAAGTCAGGATGATGGGCCTTTCCATCCAGTGGCAGCCATCAGCTCAAAGGTCCTCAAACAAGTCCATCCAGGAGCTGTGGAGGAAGAAGCAGTCCAACATAATGCACTTTC
This sequence comes from Mirounga leonina, assembly GCF_011800145.1. NCBI lineage: Eukaryota > Metazoa > Chordata > Mammalia > Carnivora > Phocidae > Mirounga > Mirounga leonina. The sequence continues at coordinate 80,824,030 of NW_023270323.1, forward strand.
TTCACACAGGGAGCCAGCTCTCTGCGCCCCATGGGGCCCCCTGCCCAACCCGCCCCAATAAAGTACACAGACTGGGGTAAAAGGCCAAGCAAGGTTATGTCACCTATCAGATTCGTGTGTGTCATGGTGGTTGCAAACACACAGTTCCTCAGGGTACGACCTACAGCGACCCTGTCTATCACGGTGCTAACCGGCTCAAGTTTGCCCGAAGCCTACCGTCTGTTGCACAGGAGCGAGCTGGATGCCACCGTGGGGCTCTGAGAGTCCTGCATTCTTACTGGGTTGTCAAAGACTCCACATACCAATTCTTCGAGGTCATCCTCATCGATCCATTCCATAAAGCTATCAGAAGGAATCCTGACACCCAGGGGATCACCAAACCAGTCCACAAGCACAGGGAGATGCAAGGTCTGACATCTGCAGGCCACGAGAACGTGGCCTTGGGACAGGTCCAAAGTTCACCACACTATTGGTGATTCTCGCTGTGTGGCATGGAGAGGATGCAATACTCCCCAGCTCCACCGTTACTGCTAATATAAGTAATGTTTGCAGAATTCTTACTAATAAACAATTTAGGACAGTCAAAAAAAAAAAAAAAGAAAAGGAATGAGGATAATGGTTATCTCTGGGGAGAACAGAAGTGCCTGGAGGTGGCACCAGGTGGGCTGGTGATACTCTTATTTCTTGACCTGGACGTGGACACATAAATTTCATTTTGTGACAGTTGGGTGGTACATTCATGTTCTATGCACTTTTCTGCATGTGTACAATAGTTAGATTTTAAAGTGTGTGAAAAATCATGAAGATTTTTATACACTAAAAAAGAAGAATCCAAAAAAGAAATTAAGAAAATAATCTCATCTATAATAACATCAAAATGAATAAAATACTTAGGAATAAACTTAACCAAGGAAGTGAAAGATTTATACATTGAAAATAACAAAGCTTCGCCGAAAGAAATGAACAAAGACATAATGGAAAGACATCCCATGTTCATGGACTGGAAGATGTAATATCATTAAGATGACAATACTACCAAAAGCAATCTATAGATTAAGTGCAATCTGTATCAAAATCTCAACAAGGCATTTGGCAGAAATAGAACAATCCAACCTAAAATTTATATGGAATCTCAATGGTCAAAACAATCTTGAGATTTTGGAAGAACAAAGCAGAAAAACTCAGAGTTGCTGAATTCAGAACTGACTATAAAGCTACACTAATCAAAATAGTGTGGTGCTGGCATCACGCCAGACAGAGACAAATGGAAGAGAATAGAGAGCCCAGATATAAACCTTCATGTATGTGGTCAGATGACTTTCAACAAGGGAAGAGGAAAGGACAGTCTTCCAACAGATGGTGCTGGAACGGCACAGAAACGGCACATCCCCATGCAAAAGAATGACATCGGAGCCCTACCTCACACCATACGCAAAAACTAACTCAAAATAGATCAGAAACCTAAAGTAGGAGCTAAAGTATAAAACTGTTGGAGGTAAACAGGGGGAAAACTTCATGACTTGGGATCTGGCAATGATTTCTTTGATATGACACCAAAAGCACATGCAAGAAAAAAAATAAATTGGATTTAGTCAAAATAAAAAACTTGTGTGCATCAAAGGATGCAATCCACAGGGCAGAAAGGCAGCCCACAGAGCAGGAGAAAAGATTTGCAAATCATTTATCTGATAAGGGACCAATATCCAGAATATGTAGAGAACTTCTAAAACTCCACAACAACAACAACAAAAAAAACCCCAAAACAAACAACCTGATTAAAAACGGTCAAAGGACTTGAACAGGCATTTCTTCAAGGATTATTTACAGATGGCCAACAAGCCGCAGAAAGATGCTCACACCACTAAGCATTAGAGAAATGCAAATCAAAACCACAATCAGATACCACCAGCCGTTAGCATGGCTACTGTCCAACAAAACAAAACAAAATACCACGTGTTGGCGAGGATGTGGGGAAACTGCAACTCTGTGCGCTGTTGGTGGGAACGTAAGCTGGTGCAGCTGCTGTGGAAACAGCATGGAGTTTCCTCACCAAACTGAATAGAGAATTACCATATGACCCAGCTATTCCATGTCTGGTATCTCCAGAAGAATTGGAACCAGGGACTGAAGAGATGCCTGCAGCCCATGTTCACAGCAGCGTTAGCTGCAACAGTTAAAGTGTGGGAGCAACCCAAGTGTCCATCAGTGGATGAATAGTAAGCAAAAGGTGGTCCATCCATGCAAGGGAATGTTATTCAGCCTTAGAAGGAAGGACATCCTTCCACCTGCCACCCCGAGGGTGAATCTTGAGGACACAATGCTCAGGGAAATGAGCCAGTTGCAAAAAGACAAATAGTGTGCCATCCTACTCCTGTGAAGTATCCAGAGTGGTCAGATTCACAGAGACAGAAAGGATGGAGATGGGGCTGGGGGAGGGGGGTGGTGTTTAATGGGGACGGAGTTTCAGATTCTGGGATGGATGGCGGTGACTCCCAACAATGTGCATGTACTTAACACCACTGAGCTCTACACATAAATGGTGAAGATGCTAAGTTTATGGTATGTCTGTTTTACCACGATAAAGAAATATGAAAACAAACACGAAGAGGGTGTATCAGCCTGGGTCCAGCCAGGAGACAGACACTACCCAGGGTCAAACAGGGAAGTTTAACGTGCAGAATTACTAATGTCGAGAAGGAGTAACTGTAAGAGGGAAGGAGCTCTGGTCTCCCCGGCCCTGGTCTGGCTGGGTCAGACCTGGCCTGGGGTCTCAGGGCCGGCAGCATTCCGCGATGGCGTGGCGGGGAGCAGGTGGTCAGCCATGGGCGGTGCCGCAGGTGGGCTGCTGGAGCAGGCGGGAGGCCTTCGGGTGCTGGTTTCCATGTAAAGAGGGAGAAAATCTTCCCATTGGTGGGGCAGGAAGGAAGCACAAGATATGCATCACCTCCAAGTGTGTGAGCAGAGCAGGACGGGCGACCCGCGCAGGGCCACGCAGGGCCACGCAGGGCCATGCAGCTGGCTCCCGGATGTACAAGGCACCGCCTCCCGTGTGAGAGCAGCAAGTCCAGCCGTGGTCCAGGCCTGGGACGGAGCCCTGGCCTGGGGACACGCTGTCTCGTGGGGCAGAGTATGACCCAGAAGCAGGGTGCTGGGGAGGCCTGTGGTCACCTACCAGCGTGGCTGCCTCTTACTCGAAAGGGTAAGAGTTACTCTTTTGCTCTTGACTTTAATGATTAGAGAAATCTGTGCTGAAACATAAATTTGAAAACAGGGTGGAAAGTGGGGACACCAGACGTCTAGGTCACAAAGGGCGTGGGGCGGGTGGGGGCCAGCCAGACCGCTGTCAGGACAGAGGGCCAGAAACAGCCTCTCTGCTGGCAGGACCGGGCAGGCGGGAGTGCGCAGGGACCCCCCCACTCAGGGGCTCTAAGCCCCTTTGAGAACTGGCTTCAGGTGTCTGTTGCAAGGACGTGGGCCAAGCACCTGCTCCCGGAGCCCCTGGGGAGAGCTCAGCTTGAGGGGAGGTGCAGCAGGGAGGAGGCCGTGGGGGGCCGTGGGGGGCTGGGGGCAGGGGTCTGCCTGCTGGGAGGAAGCCCACCCCCATGCTGCGTGTGACTCCCTCCCCTGAAGGGCGGGGCAGGAGGGCTGGCTGACTTGCTAGCCTGGCTCAGAAAAGGTGATGCAGCCTCCTCCGGGCTGGCGCTCTGGATGCTGCCCCGGAGCCAGCCTCCATGCTGGAAGGAATGCAGGCCACGCGAAGGCCACGCGCAGGGGCCCCGGCCCAGCTGAGTCCCAGCCCTGCACGAACCCCTGGCACCACGCCAAGGGGCCTCCAGCGACTGTGGCCACAGCCTTCCAGCCGCCCAGGGGCACTGGAGGCACTGGACCCCGCCCACGGTGCGGGCTCTTGGGCAGAACAGACACCGTCACGGCTCCCACGTGCGGGGTTTTGGGTGCGCTGGGGAGGCCCGCCTCCCGGTGCTGCGGACCCCAGACAGATGGCACCGTCCCTGCCCTGCGAGGGCGAGCCCGACTCTGCTGAGGGGCCCCCAGGTGGTGCAGGACGGGAGGGATTGCTCGGGCACGACAGCCTGGTGATGAACGGGGGGCCTGGCTGTCATTTTTCACTGCAGACCAGGGCGGGGAGACACGCACCGCGTCCAGCAGGGAAGGCTGCTGGCCGTCCATCACTGGGCAGCCAGCCGTGCCCGGCCCCCACTGCCCTCCACGGCAACTCCCAGTGACCTTGTGACCAGAGCAGAGGGGCCTCCAGCTGGGCCAGCCGCTGGTCTGAGTGGCAGACACTGGGGCCGGGGGTGTCAGGCTGGCCCATCTGCCCCAGGCTCCTGGGGTCCAGCCCTGCAGCCTCCTCACACAGCCCACACCAAGCTTCCTGCCCAACCCCGACCTCCCTTTCACCCTGTTCCCCAATCCCGTGCCCTGCCCCCATTCGTGACCCTGTCTATTGCCAAATCTCACCACCCTCCAGGTCCCCTGCTGTCACTCCCTCCTCCAAGAAGCCCTCCTGGTGGTCTCCCACGCACGCTCAGTCCACGCCGCCCTGCAGTCGCTCCTGCCCGCAGGCCCGCGAAGCAGGCGCACAGTAGGGGCTTTGGGGGGCCTCGCCGTCCAGAGCACGTTCTGGGACTGGTGCTGGACCCGAGTTAACTTTTAATTTAAAGTCTCTAGGCAAAGCACAATGGACTTTTGACATACAAATATTAAAAATTAAATTTCCCGAGTTCATTATCTGATAATTAGAACCAAATAACATCTTAACTGAGAGGCCAGCCCCACACAGATCAAGTCAGTTCCATTTAAGATTCCATTAGACCAGTGTCGGAGCGGTAAGTAATGGACCATAAAATTTAATTTGGAAATGATCTCGCGCCGTGATGGAGCGATAGTCCTCACAAAGGAGGCGGGCAGCCGCGCGGCCGGCCGGGCTCCAGGCGAGCCGGCGGAATTCAAAAGGAAGCTGCTGCTATTGCCCAGGAGAACATGTGTTCAGCGCTTTCTTCTCCTTTCTAGGGCCCTGTGGTATTTAAAAGTCAGAATTGACCAGTGTAGCGCCGTGTAATTACAAAGATCCCCTTATCGGAGTCTATTTGCGGGCACAGAAAGGGAAGGCCGACCCTGGCGACACGCAGCTCATTTGCATGCGCGGTAATCCGCGGCCACAATCACTCTGGGATTCAATGCCTTGGGCCATCCTGTCCTGCCCGTCTGCCAGCCACCGCGGGCCTGGGCCACGGCCTTCAGCAACCAGGAGTTCACATGGAATGAACAGTTACGAACCCTCTAGAGAGAGGGCTCCCCCCAACCCTGCTGGGGCTCCCGTGGACCCCCCCACGGGTGGGGGAGGAAAGAGGCCTCTTGAACTGAATGAAATTCAGATTTACCCAGCGTCCCACGGACCCACAGCAGCCACTCCAAACGGGAACCAGGCACGGGGGTGGGGGCGGGGGGCTCGGCTGCCTGGCATCGTCCTCCCCGCCCTCAACATGCAGGATGCAAGGTCAGCAGGCAGGAGACCGGCCCCTCGGGCCCCACCCCCAGGCACCTGCTTGGCACCCATTTCACCCGAAACATCACCTTGCTGTCCGGTCCCCTCCACAGGTCTCTCCTGTGACCACCAGTCCCCACCTCTCAGCTCTGTCCTAAAGCAGAACCTTCTAGAAGGCCCCAATCCAGGAGTACAGAACTGGGAGATCGGTGCTGCCCCTTGTTCACTGAGCCCTCCCGTTCCAGCCAGGCAGGTGGTTGCTTCCGTGCAATCTGTGCTTCTGGGAGCCACGGGCAGTGCGGAGGGAGGGCCCTGAACTGGGCCGTGGGGCTGGCAGAGGGACATTGAGCCGACCCGAGCAGGAGTCCTGCACCTGCAGGGCATCAGAGGGAGGCCTCAGGGCCCACGTCACTAGGAGACAGCAGGACCACTGCTCCCCAACTCCCAGGACAAGACAAAACAGCTGTGCGCTTTCGACACGGGGCCCTCCGTGCTGCTGAGGGCTTCCCAGAACTGGCGACGGCCCCAAGGCTGTGGGACCCACTCCTTCATAGGCCAAGGCCCACCCCCCTGAACAAACCCTAGCAGTAGGGAGCAGCCTGGCCCAGCAGACCCTGGTGCCTAGCCCTGGGACCCTGGGGGCTGTGATCTTGGGCTTCACTTTCTCTCTGCACAGATGACATGGTCACGCTCTTTGCAAAAACCCCTCCTCAGTTTCCGGGAGCCAGGAGTTCTAGGCCGGCTCTCCCTGGAGATGCCGAGGAGCCGCCCCTCCTGCCATCCCCTGGCCTCTGCTCTCTGTTCTAACACGTGTCACCTCTTGGCAACCCCCATCCCACCCCCACCCCCAAAATGATCTCTGGGGCCTGCGGGTGCAAGCAAGCAGCCCCAGGCAGGACACAGGGCAGAGAAGAGCCCTCCAACCCTTGCGCTGAACCATCTCATTCTTATTCTGCACACATTCCTAAGCACCCTGGAGATCTGCTTTTCTGACCATCAGAAACCAGGGCCGAAGCGGGAGAAGTTGAGGGAGGGGAAGGATGACCCCGGCCGTGGTGGGAAGTGGCCACCGGGGACCCGTGAGGCTTCCCGATGCCCAGCAGTACGAGGTCGGCAGCTTGGGGGCCAGCAGCTTGCGCTGTCAGCCAGTGCAGAGAGGGGACGATGGGGCAGGAACACGTCCGTGGGGGCTCGCGGCCTCGGGGACCCACCAGCACCAGAGGCGCGGAGGCGAAGGAGGCCAGGGGCCCTCCCTCCACTGCCTGCCCCTCCCCCCCCACCAGGCATGGCCGCAGCTCCCTGGGCAGAAACCCCCGCCTGCCCGGCCCCAGAAAGCTTCTAAAATGAATTCTTGCTCCTGAAGCAGGTGCAGGTGACCCACGATGTACTCGGCCTTCACGGGCTCTCCGCGAGCAGCCAGCTCTGCGTCTTATCTCACTGGTAGCCTCATTTGTTACTTCTCGCTGAATACACCCATTCCCATTATTTCTGTAATTCTTGGCAATAACAGCCTTTCCGCTAATGAAACCTGCATTATTGGAAGGTTGCAGTCCTGACCCAGTGGAGATTAGCTGTGTACTCTGTTATTACTACATATGTAATTGTATAATTGATTTTAAAATTTACTTTTGTGTCCCCACATCATAAAGTAAGCAGCCCATTAGGAGAAGAAATATAATTAATATATCTCTAACCATTTCTACCCCAGGGAGAAGGGCATCAGGGGAGGGGTCCACTGGGCTGGGGGTCGGGGCTTCCATCACTTCCATGTCCGGGAGCCTCGTCCACATCTTGGGTTCAGGGAGGGTTTTGCATGGACTTCCCCTCCCTCATCTTCAGGGACGGCCCTGGGCTGTCTTCAAGCCAGACCTGGGTTTGAGGGCACGTGGCTGCCCAGTGGGCTCCGTGTCAGGCCAGTGGGCGAGGGCAGGGCAGGGGGGCCACCTTCCAGCATGCAGGGACCTCCCGAGGGGAGTGAGAACCACACATCCTTCCGGTGGGCAGCTGGCCCTCCCCTGAGGCCATGCCTCCCAGCTGGCAGCCTCCCTGGTGGGGGCAAGGGCAGGGACGGCCACCCCCAGGCCCAGGGGCAGGCCGGTGCTCTAGTAGGCCCACCCACCCATGGCCAAGCAGGAGGAGTGAGGGGCCCACGCAGGACGCGCATGAGCCCTGGGGCTAGAGTCTGGAGCCAGGCCAGGGCTGACCCCTGCTGTGGTTCATGCAGACCCAGATCTCTGCCTTCACGGCCCTCACAGGTACATGGAGGATGCCCAGGGCTGGCTGCTTGCCACTTGCCCTGGCAACCCCACACTCTGTGGAGAAGGCCGCAGCCCCCAGCCCAGGCCTGGTCCCCTCCAGGCTTCACAGCAACCCCGGGCGAGGAGGTGCCCAAGGGCTGGAGCCCAGGCCCCACGCGGGGTGGGGGCTGGCCCAGCTCCAAGCCCAGGGCCCACCACCCTGTCGCTTGAATGCTCCTTCTGGTCCCGAATTTCATTCTTTTCCACTTAAACAGCTTTATTGAGCTATGACTCACAGACCATTTAAAGTGTACAGTTCAATGTGTCTTTGGTACATGCAGATGTGCAGCCCATAACCATGGTCAGCCCTCCCACCAGCGCTCCCGTGTCCCCTCCCCAGGCTCTGACCACCACTGAGCCGGCTTCTGCTTCCACAGATGTGCCTATTCTGGACACACCGTGTGCATTTGTCCCTCTGTGTCTGCCATCCCACTCTGCGTCCTGGGCTCTGGCCTGTCCCTGTTGTCACGCGGGCCGGCGGTCCGTCCCCAGGCAAGTCTGCATGAGACGTGGCGTGCACTCCCATAGGGCTGTTCATCCACTCCTCCGCCCACGGACATGAGGCTGGTCCCCCCCGTGGCTGCCCACTGGCTCCCGAGGTCTGCTGGCGCCCGGACCACACTCCTGGTGCCTGCACACACTTGCTCCCGTGTGGGTGCGTGGATGTGTGTGCAGACGTGCACACATGGGCGGGGCTCGGAAGGACGGCGGCGGGTGCAGAGATGAGGCAGAAGTGAAGCCCCGCCCATCGCCCTCCGGGCAGCAGGAGCCCCGCAGCCGTGGCCTCCGTGACACAGACACCCCAGGCCCTCAGGCAGGGCTGTGTGGCCGGTGAGGGGGGCGCCAGGGGGGGCGTGGGACTGGCCTGCTCAGTCCTCATACTGCAGCCTCTGATGTTCATCAGTTTGGCCTCATGAAGGTCTGTATGGCCTCCTGGCTGGTGTCACATGGGGCACCCCCCCCAACCGTGACAGGCTGGGGTCGGCGTGCAGTCCATACCAAGACACCTGGACTGATCTCAGAGCACTCATGTCCCTGAGAAGAGAGGACGATTTCTGGAATCGGCCAGGGCTTGGGGGCTGATTTTAAGGAGCTGGCTTTGTCTGGCAGGAGCGCTGAGAGAGGGAGCCGATCGTGTGGGTGGGGCAGGGGAACAAGCTTCACCATGGCCACCTGAACTGGAGGGAAAAGTCAATGACCCAATTATAGGCCGTGGGTATCCCTGGCGACCTGGCTGGGGCTCTGGAGGGAGTGGCCTTGCATCCAAGGGACCCCAGTGGTCACTCCTCTGGGCCAACAAGTTGTGAGCTTGTAGGGAGGCACCTCTGCCAGATGCCCAGGACAGCCTTCAGCATGGCCAAGGAGCCCCCCAACACTTTCTGCTGGCCTCTGCTCAGGGTGGCCCCTGATGCATGGGGAGGGACCTGCCTCCGGCCCTGCTCCAGGGTCATCGCCACCATCTGAGGCCTGCATGGCACCAGGCCAGGCTGCCCCCCCTGGATGGGAGATGCTGGCTTCCTCCCCCACCAAGCTGGGGTCCAGATTCCTTGAGTTGGGTGGCCTGGGGCTGGGGAGAGGGGAGAAGGCCAGTGTTGGGCACCTGGGGTAAGATCCACTTCCCCCACGCACCCCGTGCCCCACCCAGCCTCCCACCCCAGAGGGTTTGGGGAAATACTGTCACCCCATGTGGCCTGCCCCTCTGCCCCAGCCCCGTGGCTCCCTGGCAGGGAGGAGTGGCCCAGGCAGGCCACCCCATCCTTCATCTTATCATGCAGGCTGAGCCTATCACCAGCTTCAGGGAGGGATTCATCAGATAACCCCGTAAATCACACATCAAAACAGCAGTTTTTTAAGGGAGACCCTTACAGAGAAGGCGCTTTCTCAGCCTGGTTAAAACGCATATAACAAAATACATGTAAGAAAGTCGGCTACTTAATCATGGAGACGAAGAGCCACCGTGAGAGATTGTTCTGCTTAAAAAATGTGGTGGCAACTTGCAAATATGTTTTTAGAGGCAATTTTATTACAAACTGTCCCATCGGGCAAGCGCCTTGGAAATTATGGGACACTGTGTTCATTCCTCAGAGACCCGGCTGGCTGCTACAGGGGCTTGCTAGGGGAGAATTTATCCCCGGGGGGCTGGTCCCAGTGAGAGGCCAGGGGCAGGCTGACCTGGGGGGCTGGGCCCCAGCAGCCCCAGCTCCCAGCTGCTGCCCAGGAGCAGCCTCCCCTCCCTGGGGAATGGGCTACACAGACCGTATCTGTTGTCAGGAGGCCCAGGCTAGGACGAGCACCCACAGCTGGCCCTGTGGACTCTCGGGGTCTCTGCTGCTCCTTTCCTCCAGCCAGGATACCCTGACTCTGGTTTTATGCAGAGTTAAAGGAGAAGGGGTCATTGTGCACAACTCACAGAACATTTCAGAGGAACTCTGGCCCGAGCAGTAAAAGGCAAATCATAAGAACCCAGGTGACTGGTGCGAAATGTTCCTCTTTGTAAGGAAGATACACAACCTGGATCCACAGACATTCTCTGGTCTCACTCTCTGACCTTCCTTCGGGTTGGAGGGCCTCAAGCCAGCAGATACTCTCGCTTCTTCTTCCTAGCCATTGCCATCACTATGGCAGGAAACGTCTGAGATACCATCAGCTCCCTCCCGGAATTCATACCCTGGGAACCTCCCTGTGGGGCTGGACCAGTGACCTGTTTCCAAATGGTGTGGCAGAAGGGGTAGGATGCCTCTTCTGAGATTAGGTTATAAAACGACGGTGGCTTCTGTCTTGGTTGCTCACCCTCTTCCTCCCTTCTCTTCCTGCCCCATCTCTCTTTCACCATTTGCTCTGGGGGAAGCAGCTGCTTGGTTGTACCAACAGTTAGTGAGGATCCAAGGCCTGCCAAAGCCTGGGGTGATCTTGGAAACAAGCCCACTTCCAACCAAGCTTCAAGATGTGTATAATCCTGGCTGACAGTTTGCAGCCTCATGAGGAACCCTGAGACAGAACCACCCAGCTAAGCCCCTGTCAGAGTCCTAGCTTTCAGAAACTGTAAGACACTAATGTTTGTTTTTCTCATCCACCATCACCAACCACCATCACCACCACCATCATCATCACCATCATCACCATTAATACCATCATCATCATCACCATCATCACCACCATCATCATCACCATCATCACCATCACCACCAACACCACCATCATCACCATCACCATCACCACCATCATCATCCTCATCACCATCACCACCATCACCATCACCACCATCACCACCATCACCATCATCACCACCTTCATCACCACCATCATCATCACCATCATTTCACAATCATCACCATCACTACCACCATCACCACCACCATGATCATCACCAGCACCATCATCACCACCATCATCATCACCATCATCACCATCATCAGCACCATCACCATCATCAACAGCAGCAGCAGCATCACCACCATCACTACCATCATTATCATCACCATCATCACCATCACCACAATCATCATTATCACCATCACCACCACCACCACCATCATCCTCACCATCACTATCTTCATCCCCCTCATCATCATCACCCCATCACCACCATCATCCTCATCTTAACCCTCATCGCTGCCTCCTTCATC
>NW_023270323.1:80835858-80842482 GCF_011800145.1 Mirounga leonina
CACCATCATCATCACCATCACCACCATCATCATTATCACCATCACCATCATCATCATCACCATCACCATCATCATCATCACCACCATCATCACCATCATCACCACCATCACCACCATCACCATCACCACCATCACCACCATCATTTCTTCCTGGTCTGTAGCACTTTTCACATCTGTTCTCTTAATCAGCCCAATGCCTGAAGATAAGGACACTGGGACTCAGAGAGACAGGAGCCACAGCTCCGTGCTGGCTAGCTGACAGATGGCAAGGACGAGACTGGAGGCCACACCCAACTCCAAATGCATGCGGAATCCCCTCCCAGGCCTAGGACAGAGCCGCCCGCCCTCCTCTGGAGAGTGCTCTTCGGCCCAAGGGGGAAGGGAATGCCATGGCTGGGCCGCACAGAGAGAGCTGGGAGAGGTGGGGTTGGCCAGGAGAGGGCTCCTCCCCAGCCCGATCCCCTGATCCTTGAGTCCTCGAGCTCTGCTTCCCCGAGAGCGTGCTCCATTATTCCTAGCCGCCCATGCTCCGGTCTCCCTGGGAGCCAGAGCCCCGAGTCAGCAGTGCAGCCACCATTGTCACAGATCCCAGTTTTAACATGACGTTCAGTGTCCATGCTGCTGAAGGTGGCAGCGCCACCCTGAGAGAAGAGGCTGCGGGGGACTTGGAGGAAGTGGGAGCGTGCAGGCCCTTAGCAAGTCAAGCCCCAGCAGGGGTGGCTCGCCCTGCCCCATGCGAAGCCCCCTCTGGGCTCCTCTTGGGATCCACGCAGTTCAGGGCGCTCAGGGCCCCCCTCAGCCACACGCCCTCTCCTGTGGGGTGGCCTGCATGACCTCAGTGATAAGAGTGGCGTCCACAGTCAGAGGGGAGGAGCGTGTCCTTCCCAGGCGCTGGACTCGTGGGCTGCATGGGCCAGGCTGGAGGTCTAGGGCTGATAGCAGCCCCGGCTGCATCCGCGTGGAGAGCCCCCTGGGTGGCACGAAGGGGCAGGTGACCCGGTGACGGTTTGTGCTGGGTGCTAAGGGCCCCCTCATCGTCCCACATCACTAAGCCCAGCCCCTGGTCCTAGCTTGGTTGCTCCCCTCTGCCCAGTGCACCCTGCACTGCCCTCAGACCCCTGCTTTCTCAGGGAAAATCAGTCCAACATCCAGGTATTTCTGGCTTCCCATCAGGCCCCGGAGGCCTGATGTGGCCTGTGAAAGTGACTCACACGGTGTCCCCTTTAACCGGGGCCATTAATTGATAACAATTAATCTGCCCAGGAGAGAGATCAAATGAAGATTGTGTCCCACAGCAGCCGCGAGTATTGACTTTGTTATTCCAATTAACCACTGGCCAGAGGGGTGCTCTGGGGAGGTGTGCACCCCAGAGTCACCCCACAGCTGCTCTGCCCGCTCCGGCTGACCCGGCAGCCCTTCCCGCCCGGCTGCCCGGCCCTCCGCTGGGCAGCGGCTGCTCAGGACTCCACAGTGTGCTCCCCTCACGGCTGATAACACTGCCCATTAGAAGAGCTGCGTGCTTGCAATTAACTGCTTTATTTAGAGCATTTTCTCCCCTTCAAAGAGCAATTAGATTTCTGCCGCCTTTGGAGAAAGCAAACGACCTGGAGCAAGACACCCTATAAATCAGGCCCCAGGGTGGGCAAATCCCTGCTTTGGCAGGTGCCTGGTGGGAATGCTGCCAGTGTGGGCTGGGGAGCTGTGCCCTGCAGAGAAGTCCCCCGAGCCCCCTCTAGGCCTGTCCAGGCAGAAGCCATCGGACTCTGCTCTGGGAGGGAGGACTGTGCCTTATTGTCCGGTTTTCGAGCAGCAGAGCCCTAAACATGTGCAACCCCCCACCCCTCCCCCAGCCTCTCCCGTTCCACCCCTCCCCTCCTCCTCGCCCTCCCCCGCCGGCTCCTCCATCCCCATCCCCCCCTCCTTCCTCCTCCCCACTCTCGGGGGCTCTTTTCCCACCCCTGCCCGCCCTACTGACTGTCCTGCAGAACGAACTCGTGAGTCGGCTGGTGCCCCTGAGTTTGCTCTGGGCCCTGGAGCCCTGCAGAGGCAGGAGGTGACAACAAAGCCACATCCCAGCCCCCAGCCCTGAGGCCTGGACTCCCCGGGACCACTCACACACTCGGGGATGACAGGCGTAGGAGTCCACCCCCCTGTATGGATGTCAGAACAGCAGACCCACGGAGGAGGCCAGACGAGCAGGTGCCAGGCTGGGGAGGGCGCGTGACCACCAGTGGCGACCAGTCTCCAATGGGGTGATGAAAATGTCCTGGAATCAGGTAACGCGGATAGCTGTACAACCTTGTGACGACATGAAGAAAATCACAGGATTATACACTTTAAAATGGGGGATTTTATGTTACATGAATTATATCTCAATTTTTAAAAACGGGGAAAAATCTCTTACAACTTAATGCTAAGAAGACAAACAACCCAATTAAAAACGAGCAAAAGATTTGAGCAGACCTTTTTTTCTTTTTCACCAAAGAAGATTCGGGGATGGCGAATGAGCACACGAAAAGAGGCTCCCCGTGCTCCATCCCTCTGGAAACGCACGTTCCCTACTCAGCAATGGGGGAAGGGCTCCAGGATGGGCTGCAACCCAAGAGCAGGACCCGAGTGTGCTGGGGGGAGGAGCTCTCCCTGCGGCCAGAACTGAAAGCCTCAGGGTCAGGAACAACCTGGCCACCTCTTAAAAAGTTCAAGATGCACCAGCTCGTGCACCCCGAGGTTCCTGCCCAGGGGAATGCAAGCGTGTGTCCACGTGAAGCCCGGCCCACGAACGTTCGCAGCAGCTTTCCCTGAGACAGCCCACACTGGAACCTGCCCTGTGTCCCCGACAGCTGAGTGGATGGGCTGCTTCCCGGGCACACTCAGCATGAAAAGGGGCACACCACAGTCACACAACACCCTGGTGAACCTCAAGATGATGCGGAGCAAAAGGAGCCAGAGGAGAAAGGTACATTTGTAGAAATTCTAGAAAGAGAAAATGAATCAGCGGTGACAAAAAGATCCATGGCTGCCAGGATGGGGTGAGGCCCGAGGAGGGTCGCGGGAGGGGGGATTGGGAGGGGCAGAGGCAGCTTTGGGGGTGGGCATGCCCGTCATCCAGGTCATGGGGATATTTTCATCAGCATACACACCTGTCAAGACTGTGTGGAGTCTGTCATATGTCAATTACACTTGGATAAAACTGTTTAAAAAAGTGACCCCCCTGCCCATCCCAGAGCCGTCCTGCCTTCCTGGTCATTTGCCTGTGTCCCCTGAGTGGGCCTGGCAGGTGGGCGTCAGTCTTGAACCTTCTGGGGCCTCTGCCGGATGCGCCCCCAGCCCCTGGGAGGCCTTGAGCCCCTCTTCCTGCCCCTTGCATGGAAGCAGGGGCTCCCTGCCCAGCCAGTGTGGGCAGTGAACACCAAAGGAGGCCAGGTAGGAAGCAATGAACGCTGCAGAAAGCATCTTCAGACTGCGGAGTGCAGATTGCAGGGCCAAGGGGAGCTGAGCAGCTCACACGCCCTGGCCCTGAGCATGGTCACACCCCCAGATTCCTGACACCTGCGCTCTGCCTGCCCATCCCCTCCTCCACAGGATCCGGTCCAGGGCTGGCTTTGAGCCTCGGCTCTGCTACGTGTCCCGAGTGAGGCCCTCTCTCCAAGGCCTCAGTCCTCCCACCTGTAGAATGGGCCCCGGGTGCTGCCCTCCCTGTTCTGACCAGTGGGGGCAAGGTGCCGCCTAGAGGGTCATGTCCTGCTGGACCCTATGGTGCTTCGGGACCTGCTGCCCCCACCAAATGGGGTCAGAGGGAGACCTTGAGGCCTGGCTGCTGCCTGCGGGGGTGGGCTAGGTCTGGAAGGATGGGAGGGAGAGAAGCACACTTTCCTACCCTCCTCTGCCCCGGCTGCACAGAGCCCACCCACCAGGAAAACAGGCAGTAGGGCCGGAGCCCCTCTCTCCCCAGATGCCCCCCGCCCAGGTGCCCACTCCATCCCCCATCCCAGCCCCAGGACCGGCCCAGCCTGGGTCCCCACCTGTCCACGGGGGCCTATCTGTATTTACAAAGCTGAACCTCTGCAGCTGCCAACCTGCCACGGCCCAGGGAAACAGGATTGCCCCAGACAGAGAACAGGGACACCAAGTGTGAAGAATTGGGCTGACAGCACCGCGCTGATAGCTTGTTGAATGAGTGAGCGCGACTCGGAGGGAAATTTACATTTATATAGTGCATTTCACCAGGGCCTGGCCAGGGCCGCAGACCCAGGCCGCCAAGCCCCACCCCTGCCGGCCACAGGGACGCAGCTGTGAGCCTGGTCGGATCCAGGTCAGCAGAACCGGAGCTCCAGCCTGCCGGGGGTCTGTGGAGGGACCGCCACGAGGTCCCCCAGGTTCCCCAGGGGGCCCCGTGCCCTTCCAGCCTCACCCCCACCCCACAGCCACCCTGGGGAATGCCAGCCTCCACCCCCCAACCTCACCCCCTGCCTGCTGACACGGGGGTCACACCAGGAGGCCAGGGAGGGGCCTCAGGAGGAAACAAGCCCCAGCACCCCGATCGGAGACTTCCAGCCTTGGCACCAAAAGGAAATAAATTCTGTTCTTTGAGTCGCCTGGTCTGTGTTACTTGGTCACAGCAGCCGGAGTGACTGAGACACGCCATCAGGGTCGAAAACCAGAGGAGAAATGACCCTTTTTTTTTTATAGGTGATGTGGCCGGATCCGGGGAAGAATTGGCTGAAACCAGATCTGGTGGTTACTCCCTCCCATAAGGGGCTGAAAGCAGAGAGAACAGCGGGAAAGCAGTCCCGTCCTGCACGGACAAAGCTCCCAAGCCCCCAGGAGGGATGTGAGGACAGGAAGAAAAGGCCTATCCCAGGACAGAAAGGATGAACATGGACAAGACAGTGTCTACCACCATCTCCCGATAGAAGCGGCCCACCGGGGTTGGTTCCCGGGTGGTTCCTGCGTGGTTCCTGCGTGGTTCCCTGGCAACAGTGCCAGGTACGTCCCAAGGAGGAAGGCAGCAGAAAGCACCACCAGCGGGCACTGGCCACGGCCACGACAGAGCCACGGCCACGACGGAGCCACGGCCCTGACAGGGTCACACCACGACAGAGCCACGGACTTGGCCCCCTGCATGCTGAGATTAGAACAGCTCCAGGGGACCTCTCGGGTGGGAGGGCAAAGGTGGGACGAGCTCATGAAAGGGGGGGAGCAGCTGCTGAGCTCCCCCCCACTCCCCAGAGCAAAATAAACTAGGGATGAAACCTCCCGCATTCTTAAAACACAGTCTCAGGGGAGAGAAAACTTTGAAGCTACACAGAACAGAGAAGCCATGAAAGATTAGTAAGTTTGACCACGTAAATCAAGTATTTCTAAACGGCAAAAACGGCCCCTTCATATAAAGACAAATGGGGTGTGGGGTAGGGGTATTTGCTACCCATCTGAGAGATGGACGGCTAGTATCTTTAAACAGGAAAAGCTCCTAAAGAGGAAGAGGCCCAGCAATGTCAGGAGACAAGCCCAGGCCTGGAGGAAGGGGAGCGGCCCTGCATCCTCCCCGGAACAGCCTGGCGGGCCCTCTGCGCTGCCCCCCGCTGCCCTACTCCATCCTCGCACCGGGCGCTTGGCCCTGGCCCTCCCGGGGAAGCTGCCCCATGCAGCTGGCCTGCCAACTTCTGCCAGGCGGTCACGCAGGCCCTGTCCCCAGAGGCAACCGCGCTTGCTTTCATGCTCGGCTGCCACCATCTTGAAATTCGTATTCTTCTTAAGTGAGAGGCCCACAAATCCTCTCCTCGACCGTCTGAGAACCCCCTCGCGTCCCAGGGCTCATCTGCTCCCTGACGCCTTGAGATCTTTGCTTGCTGAGTTTGTGCCCCAGGCACTGAAAGCCCTGTTTTTCAGGACAAAGGCAGCCTGTCACCTCCTCTGTGGAGCCCTTCCTGGCCCCCAGCTGGCTCCCACGGCCCCGGGCATCCCCTCTGCCCCCTGAGCCACAGAGACACTGTTCTAGCCACTGCTGAGGCTGCTGCGTGTGGCTTGTGACATGGAGCCCAGCTCCACGGCAGAGGACTGTGCCCGGGTGGGGTGGGGAGGGACCCCACCAGCTGCCGTGCTCGGAAGCCCCTCCTCACCATGGCGCTCAGCCCCTGCCTGTCCCACTTGGCACTCCCAGGCCACCCAGTCTGCTGCCACTCTGTTCTTGGGGCGTGGACCCTGGGGGCACTGGGTGCTGCTGGAGCAGGGCCATGTGGCACACCGGCCCTTCCTCAGTCCCTGAGTCAGCCCCTGACTCCATCCCCAAGTCTGTCCTGAGTCAGTCCCCATCATCCTCCGCAAGTCCATCCCCATTGTCGCTCCCCATTGTCAGTCCCTGAGTCTGTCCCCATTGTTAGTCCCTGAGTCAGTCCCCAAGTCAGTCTCCATTGTCTGTCCCCTAGTCCATCCCCATCGTCAGTCCCTAAGTCTGTCCCCATTGTCATCCCTGGGTCCGTCCCCATCATCAGTCCCCAAGTGCATTCCCGAGTCTGTCCCTGAGTCAGTCCCCGAGTCAGTCTCCGAGTCAGTCCCCATTGTCAGTCCCTGAGTCCATCCCCATCATCAGTCCCCGAGTCCGTCCCCATCGTCAGTCCCCGAGTC
>NW_023270323.1:80842492-80849220 GCF_011800145.1 Mirounga leonina
CCCCATCGTCAGTCCCCGAGTCCGTCCCCATCGTCAGTCCCCGAGTCAGGCAGCACACCCTGTCCCCCCTGCTCAGCTAACACTCTTGGGGCCTCTGGAGGCCCTGTTGTGGGGCAGCACCAGCCCCCACAGCTGAGGGTGTGCTGGCCAGCAGGGCAGCCATCCTGGCCAGGCTTTCTGGAAGACAGAGTAGCCGGGGCCTCTGCTTCTGGAGGGAGAAGACGCAGGGGATCTTTGGCCAAGGAGCTGCCCCTTTCCCAGAAACCAGTCCTGCCCCCAAGGATGAGGACCACCTGTCCTTTGGGGAAGGCTCTGCAGGTGTTTTAAATAAAACTCACTTTGATTCCCTGAGTGCAGAGGGAGCCTCAGCACTTCCAGGGCCCATCCGTCACCTCCCCAGAAGATGAGGGAGTGGGTTTATCATGTCGATCACAAGTACATGGGATTTACATATTTTGTACTGGGAGGGAGAGGGTAGAGGGCAGGTCTTGGCCCAAGAGACCAAGGCCAGGTGGAGGCTGGGCCATGTCCTCTTGCGATGG
Organism: Mirounga leonina; assembly: GCF_011800145.1. Taxonomy (NCBI): domain Eukaryota; kingdom Metazoa; phylum Chordata; class Mammalia; order Carnivora; family Phocidae; genus Mirounga; species Mirounga leonina. The sequence continues at coordinate 80,843,035 of NW_023270323.1, forward strand.
CTGAACCTGGGGGAGTTGGGGTCCAACCAGTACGGAGAGCCCCGCCTGGGGCCCCAGTTGGAGACCGGGGAGGAAAGGAGGGATTGCCCTAAACCATGAACTGCGAAGTCCTCTCTCCCCGCCATGTCCTCCCTGGGGGCCTGCTGGAGGCAGACCTTGGGACCCAGTAGCCCCTCTTGCGCTGGCCCCCTGACGCAGTGGGACCTGATCGGACCCTCTTGGCCTCTTGCTGCACCCGAGGGGGCCCAGGTCACGTGCACTAACCAATCCCCTGGCCAGGGCCGTGTCCCGTCTCTGACTCAGGCCAGTTGGGCCCAGTTCTGGAGCCTGGCCGTGATTCCAGGCTCCCCGGACGGCCCAGAGCCCATTTCTTCCACCTTGCTCAACTGCCCGGTCACTTTAGAGAGACAGCGGACATGAAGGAGGCGCAGAGCAGGGGTGTCAGGAGGGCCGGAAGCCCCTGTACGTAAGCAGTGCCCAGTGCAAAGCAGAGTAGATGCCATCAAGTCCTCGGAGCCCAGGCCCCTTCCAGCCACTCCTGTGTGTGCTGTGTGTGGCTGCCCCTAGGAGAGCGGGGGCCGGGGAGGGCAGGGGCTGGGGAGGGGAGGGGCCGGGGAGGGCAGGGGCCGGGGAGGGCAGAGGGCAGGGGCCAGGGAAGGACAGGGGCCAGGGAAGGACAGGGGCCGGGGAGGGCAGGGGCCGGGGAGGGCAGGGGCCGGGGAGGGCAGGGGCCGGGGAGGGCAGGGGCCAGGGGCCAGGGAAGGACAGGGGCTGGGAAGGGCAGGGGCCGAGGAGGGCAGGGGACAGGGAGGGCAGGGGCCAAGGACGGCAGGGGCCAGGGAGGACCAAGTCAGTGAAGGTGGGAGAAAAGAGGCCCCAGGTCAGTGTCAGGAACCAGGAAGGACAGGCCCTGCTCCAGAAATGGCCCTGATTGGCCCACGTCAAAGGCAGGGCTCTACCCTGGCCAGAGGATTGGCCGGCCTAATCACCCGCGATGAGAGCCTGGGTGGTAAAGACCTAGCGTCAGGACGTGGGCCAGAAGGATGGGGATAGGTGAGCAGGGCTGATGTGCAGGCGGGGTCGGGGACGAAGGCCCTGCAGGAAATAGCCCACAGCCCCCCTTCACGCAGCTCTGCACCGGGCTGGGGTGGGTGTCCCTCCTCTGCTGGGGCGGGGCGAGAGTGGGGCAGATAGGCGGGCTGCCTGGCTGGCAGTGGTGAGCTGGCCGGGCCCAGGGCCAGAGCCACGGGCGCTGTGGCCACGGTGGGTCTTGGGCAGAGCGGCCAGGTCTCCGGAGGGACCCCCCAAGGGAAATGTTCCTGGGACACGGGCTCCCCAAGTGGGCTTTGGCTTGATTTTTTATGCTGCCTGTGAGTTATCAATCTCCGCTCTCTCCAAGACAAATGCCGCGTCAGGCTGGCCGCCTGGACCCCCTATTTATCACCATTTAATATATATTAAAGTGCTCTCACCTCTGATTGCAAAAACAAACCAAAAAGCTGCATCAATCATGGTGCAGCAACAGGCAGGAGGGGGGTGGGGGGTGGGGCTGGGGGCGGCTGGCCCAGCGAGCAGAGGGCATGCCCTATGGGTAGACCAGCGCTCCCCACTCCGCCCCCACAGTTCCCAGCACAGGGAGGAAATGGGCACACAGGGGCCCATGGCCGCAGGTGTCCCACCGGGACGGGGCTCCTGCTAGAGCTCACACCTCAGGCCCACCTCTGGTCAGGTCTCAGCCCTCGCCGGCCCGGCACTCCCTGCGGAGACCATCTCAGCACCAGTGGTCAGGGTTTACGGAGCCCGGGGGGCGGCAGAGCCGTACCCCTCTCGGCACAGGCCGCCCAGGAAAGGGCCCTCCGGGCTAGGGCGCCGTGAGGCCCGTCCGTGCTGGACCCTGGGCCTGCCGGCTGCTCGTAGGGCAGAATCTTCCACCAGGAGAAACAGACCCCTTCCGGGGAAACATGGGAATCCAAGCACAAGTTCCAGGGGAGACAGCACAGGGAGAACATACCACTTCCCGTCCAGCCATTGGCCACCGCTGACTTATCAATGTGGTCGGTAGAGACAAGATGCTGTCGATGTGGCCCACGGAGCCTCGGGCGCAGCCGGTACACGGCCCCCTGCGGACGCGTGCCGGGGCTGGGGCCAGGGCCTGCAGCCTGTGCATCAACAGGCACCCACCCCCACCGGGCACCCGGGGTCCCAGCCCCCCTCCCCCACCGCCTCCCAGTCGCCACTGTCCACTCCCCCTCCCATGCCATTACCAGCCAGACCCCTGCGCATGGAGCTCTGGGCAGCCCCCAGTAGTGGGGGCTGCTGGGACTGCAGTGGGAGGGAGGGGCACGGGCTCGGGCCACTAAATCAGTCCACGCCTGTCACCAGCTCGGGGCCGCGGGAGCCGCCCGAGCGGAAATAACAAATGGCTGTCATTGTGGAGCCAAAAACCTGTGATTATAATTATCACATCCTCGGTGACCTTGCGTAAACTTTAATCCCTCTCCAATGGAGCATTTAAATAGCCTTCGGTGCGCACCGCAGAGCCCCCGGCCCGCCCGCCGCGCCCCCAGCCCCAGTGGCTCCCAGGGGACAGGGACGCCTCTGGAACCGCAGCGCCTGCCCCTGGGCGCGTGCTCACTGGGCACTGAGCTGGGACTGCCTGTGACCCATCGCCCCCGCCTCACAGAGGCACGCACAGGGAGGTGGCTCAAGGGCCCTCTGACTTACCCTGTGTCCTGCGGTGCTGTCCAGGGGCAAGGACAGCGGAGGGCTCAGCCCTCCTGAGGTAGGGGGCACCAGGGAGCCTGGGCTGGGGTCCCTCAGACCAGGGCTCCATGCCGGGCTCTGCAGAAGTGGGGAGAAGCTCAGCGGGGCCAGAGAGAGCCAGGCGGCGGCAGAGGAGAGGAGAAAGCACACCCACAAAGCCCTCGGGGTGGGAGGGAGCAAGAGAGGGCTCGGCCCGCCTTCCCCCTGCACTTGTCCTCACGAGGTGACATTGTGGGGAAGCAAGCTCACACATGTGCGCACAAGAACACAGTTTGAGCACACGTGTACTCGTGCACACACGCACGTGCACGCCTGCGTGCTTATCCATACAGCCCAGTGCACGCAGAAGCAGGCACACGGGCACACATGTCCACAGTTGTGTGTGAACACGCATGGACACGGCCTTACGTGCACACACGTGTGCAGGGCTGCATGCATAAGCATGCACACGTGAGCACACAGGCGCCCATGCACACACACGAGCACTCCCCTGCACACGCGCACTCCTGATGTTTGCCTGTGTTCACGCACATACACTCAGGCCCCCCTGTGTGGACACTTGGTCCTGCTGCTACCACTGAATCCTTGGGGGTAAGTCAGAGGCTAACAGCTCTGGGTTCCGGGGTGGGCGATGGTGCTGGCCCCCGAGACAGGGAGTGCCATGGAGGTGTGCTCGGGGCGCCCCGTGCGAAGGGCTGGGGTCGCCTGCTAGAGGTGCTGGCTGGGGTGCGGCCAGGGGTCTGGGGCAGCAGCTGAGCCTGCGATGGGGAAGAAGGCACAGGTGGGTCAGTGAAGGGAGCCACGGGCCCAGGACTGAGCCCTGAGAAACCTGCACATGAGGAGGCAGAGGAGGCCAGCCTGGTAGAGGCAGAGGAAGAAGGCCGGGCAGGTGCAGGCCAGGAGGACGCTGTCCTCTGAGTGGGGAGGGCCAGGTCCACAAGGAGCGTGTGGCCCCAGGGGCCAGAGGGTACACGATAAGGTGCCCCAGGGGGTGACACTAAGAGGTCTTAGGGGCCCTGCCTGAGGCAGGACCTCCTGGGACAGGGCGCCCTGGTGGCCTGCAGGCTGGAGGCTGCAAGTAGAGACCAGGCACCGATGGGTGGCCCCACGCCCACCGGAGGGTCACATCTCACTCTCCAACCAGGGTCAACCACCTGCGGCCCCATCACAGATGCGGAAGCCCAGGCTCAGGGGGTGGGGTGGGTGGTGGCCTAAGAGTTCAGACAGAGGCCACGTGCCCGCTCCAGTGGGGGAAGCCTCGGGGGCCACATGGGCTTCGAAGGACCTCGGGCCACACAGGTCCCAAGGTCACGGCAGGCCACACAGGCCACACTTCCCCAAGGACTCTGTGTGCCACCAGGCGGGGAAGGCTCCCGCAGCTCAAAAGAGGGAGCCACGCAGGGCCCTCCACACCTGCTGGGCCTCAGTTTCCCAACCGGTCTTAGCTGAGGGCAGAACCAGGGTCCCCGAGACGGGGGGGGACTCTGGAGCCTGTGGGGCGCTGTGGGCCAGGACCTCAATTACTGCCCGCAGATGCGCAAATGTCAGCAGCGCCGCCCGTGCTCTTGGCTGCGGAGTTTGGGCCTGGAGTGGCGGCGGCCCTGGCCTGGCCTGGAACGAGGCACTCACAACTCCCATAATTGCCGGCTGCCATGCAGTCACCCTTGACAGGCTGTCTCCACCCGTCCAGGTGACACGCAGCCCCCAGCCTCCACACATCCCCTCCCCGTGGGGTCCTCACTGCAGCGGCAGGATGTCTGGGGGCAGCTGGGCAACAGCTGACTCTCCCTTCTCATGGGGCGGGGGCAGGGGGGGCCCTCTTGTGACCCAGAGACGTGCACACACGAGGGGCTCGGTGCCTGTTAGTTCTTACCCCCACCCTTCTAGATAGTCCTGGGCCCTCTGGAACGTCCCCCGAGAAACCAAGCGTGAGAGAGAGCGGAGGGAGACTCGCTGTGGCGGTGCCGACCCCCCTTCTCCAGAGAGCAGAGACACAGCTGCCTGTGGCGGCAGCGTGTGGGCGCGGGGTGGGGAGGAAACTTCAGAGGCAGGCCATCATGGGAACACTCTTGCAAAGCCCGCTCAGGGGCTCCTGGAGGTATGACGTGGGGCTGTGTCCCATCTTCATGGTCTGCCCCCACCCCTCAGGGCACCCATGAATGGACGCCCCCTTTCCTGCCTTGTGTACTCAGCCTGCGACTGAAGCTCATGAGAGCCAGGGACCCGCACCCTCCTTCAGGGGCCGGCCTCCACCTCATCTGGGCTGAGAGAGACAGGTGTGGTCGGGAGGTTGGCCAGCAGTGGGGTGGGAATGGAGGAGACCCTGACCCAAGTTGTGGGGGCCCAAATCCTAAGCTGGGGGAGCAGGGACAACCCCAGCTGGTTCCAGACAGGGGCTATTTATCCTTCCATTTACCTGCCCGCCCATTCATCGTCCTCCCTCCCTCATTCACCATTCATCCCTCCTCCATTCATCCATTCAAGCACAAATTTATCTATCCATTCATTCATTAGTCCATCAACACTTTCATGAACCCATCTGTCCATCCCTCCATGCACCAGGCCCCATCCATCTCCATATATCTATATATCCATCCACTGACCATTCATCAATCCATCAACCTATTCATGCATCTATTTTTTCTGTCAGTCAGTTGACCCATCTGTATGGAGTCTGATGCCCAGGAGCTGGTGCTGACCTTCCCTAGGACACAGGTAGGCCACCTACGTCCAGGTGAAAGCAGGTATGCAGGTGGTCGTAGAGGTGGTGGTGGTACAATGGGGAACTTCTGTTTTAGATTATCCTAGTTTCTCAGTGAATGAAGTAAGGACAGCAGCTGAGACTGAGGAGTAAGGAGTGTTGGCAATTTAAGGAGAGAAGAGAATGGCGGAAAGTGTTCCTGAAAGCAAGAATTTATGAGTGAGAAAGAAAAATGAAGTAGGTCGGCTAGGCACTGCTTAGTACTCCTTGAACTATGGTCATAAATTTCAAGTGGTCAGCATGGTTGTGTGTTTGTGTGCAGCTATGTTCAGCTGCTTAAGTGTACCTACACATTCATCCAGGGGATATCTATCCCCTATCCATCCATCCCCAATCCATCCATCCATCCATCCATCCATCCATCCATCCATCCATCCCCCATCTATCTATCCCTCATCCCTCATCCATCCATCCATCCATCCATCCATCCACCATCCCTCATTCATCCATCTATCCCCCATCCATCCATCCATCCCCTATCCATCCATCCCATACATCCATCCATCCCTCATCCATCCATCCATCCATCCATCCACCATCCCTCATCCATCCATCATCCATCCATCCATCCATCCATCCATTCATCCATCCCTCCATCCCCCATCCATCCATCCATCCATCCATCCCCCATCCATCCATCCATCATCCATCTCCCATCCACC
>NW_023270323.1:80849320-80865621 GCF_011800145.1 Mirounga leonina
CATCCATCCCCCATCCCTCATCTATCCAGCCAGCCAGCCCATCCATCCATCCATCCATCCATCCATCCATCCACCATCCATCCCCCATCCATCCCCATCCTTCATCCATCCCTCATCCCTTATCCATCCATCCATCATCCACATCCATCCATCCATCCCATCCACCGCTCATCCATCCCCCATCCCTCATCCATCCATTCATCCATCCGTCATCTGCATCCATCCATTCATCCCCATCCATCCATCCATCCATCTCCCATCTACCCATCCATCCATCCATCCATCTCCCATCTACCCATCCACCCATCCGTCCCCCTATCTACCCATCCACCCATCCATCCATCCCCCTATCCCTCTATCTACTCATTCACCCTTCCTTCCTTCCATTCTTCCTCACTACCACCCATCCATCCTCTCTTCATCCATCATACCTGCTTCATCCCTCCTCCATTCCAGGGAATGGTATGGGGACAAGATACTGTTCCTGCCTTCAAAGAGGATTGAAATCCAGAGTGGATAGAGGGGACAAGTGAGTGACCATGGAGGGATAATGCCCACAGCCACTGTGGGGTGGGGCAGTGCTCTGTCCCTCTGTGGTTGCTACAGGTCTGAGACCTTGCTCCTCAGCCTTCTGCTGAGCCCCAGAATGTATGGGAGACCTCTTGGATCAAAAGTGGTGTCACAGACAAGCTGTGAGCTGGGGCAGTACATGGGACCCCCTTCCTTCTTCCCACTCACTGAGCTTCTGATGTCTTCTACCTTTTCAGCCAAGGCTTGACCCCAAAGCCCACGTGTCCTATAATCTACAAAAAAGCAAGAGAACATGAAAACTGTCCAAGTCCTTGCTGTGACTCCAGACTTTTCTTTCTTTTTTTTTTTTTTTTAAAGATTTTATTTATTTATTTGACAGAGAGAGAGAGAGACAGTGAGAGAAGGAACACAAGCAGGGGGAGTGGGAGAGGGAGAAGCAGGCTTCCCGCCGAGCAGGGAGCCCGATGCGGGGCTCGATCCCAGGACCCTGAGATCATGACCTGAGCCGAAGGCAGTTGCTTAACCAACTGAGCCACCCAGGCGCCCGTGCTCCAGACTTTCTGCCCACTGTGCGGTGCGGGCAGGAGTGGGCAGGGGCTGGGGTCCATGGGCCCCCCCAGCAGGGCACCCTGATGGCGGTGCGGGCAGGGGCTCGGGTCCACCCCCCCAGCAGGGCACCCCAACGGCGGTGCGGGCGGGGGCTCGGGTCCACAGGCCCCCCCAGCAGGGCACACTGACAGCAGTCACCGGACCTCAGGAGGCGCCGTGTCACTCAGCTGCCCCTGGACCCGCGGAGGATGCAGCTGCCGTCAGAGCAGAAAGCCTGAGGCTGCCTCCAGGGCTCCCTACAGGTCAGGCCAGGTCTTTCTGCAGCGGCTTTGTCATGAGGGATAGCATGGCTGCACCCGGCGGGACACACAGAGAACTCAACACAGGGCTGTGACTGACCCAGCAGCTCCAGTCAGCTGGCCAGCTGTGTGCACCCAGGCGCGGAAGCGGGGGTGGCTGAGGGTGAGGGCCCCCCCCACCGCAGCTGCATTGTGGCCCGCAGGGCGGGTGCGCGGCTGGAGCTGGCAGGCGGGTGCACACCTGAGCGCCGTCCCACACCTGCACCTGCCCTCAGAGGTCACGCAGGCAGGTGAACACGATGTCACTCTTAGCCCTGGACCCACGCAAACAGGCCCAGGAGCAGGGCCGTGCCGCAGCTGGGGTGCTCTCGGCCCTGACCCAGCACCCACACTGAGACCCTGGCGCCACGGGACCACTGTCCAGCCTTGCTCTGAAAGCCTCTTCTCGCATGGTGACCTTGAAAGGCAGAAGTCCCCAGTGATGGGGAGGGGAGAACGACCCTTGTCTATTGCCCCCCCCCGCAGCCGGCACTGTCAGCCTCCCAGATGCCCCCACCCCCGCCCACAAGAACCTAAAACCCACTCCTTCCCAGGAACGCTCAGCACCTCAACCTTACCAGGCTTGTTACTCATGTGTCTCTTCTCCCAGCAGATGGAACAGAACCTCAAAATCACCAGGCCATGCCTCCACAGCACCAGCACATGAACCTGGAGGAGGGGGCTCCAAGGGGGTTTTGGGGGGAGGTGGGATCCCACCGGGGGAACCGGCCTACACGTCCGCCCCACCCTCCAGCCCTCAGTCCCTGGAGGGCAGGGCCCATGCGTGGGGCTCTTCCTTTGCTTAGTCGAGGTTGGACCAGCGGAGGGGGCCTTGCCGGTCTGCAGGAACGGAAAGAAAGCTAGGGCTCAGAAGGCTCAGTGGTGGCTGTCTGTTGGCCCCTGGCCAGGCAGCCTGCACAGAGTGACCTTCTGCAGCCATGGGGGACCCTGGCCACCCCTCTCCCCACTCAGCCCTGACCTGCCCTGTCTCCTCGTTCTTCCTGCCCCTGGCAGAGAGCCACAGCATGGAATGAGCCCCCTCGCTGGCCCTCCACCTGCATCTGTCCACTGACTGCCACAGAGCTTCCACCTGGGGCCCAGTGCCACCCTCAGCCTTGGGGTCGGCAGAGGACAAGGCTGGGAAGTCCCCCCGGAAGGCAGGTAGGAATGGGCTGCAGAAAACGCAGATGTGAACATGTTTGCCCACAACCTACAGACACACCGTGGCCCATACGCCAGTCCCTCCTGAAGGTCGGTCACTCCTTCCTTCTGCACCATGGACCAAGTGCCCCTCGGCTGGCTGCTGGCCGGGGAGACCCTGGAGTCCCCACCTGGTGCCGCTGGTATTGGTGACCTCACCTTAGCTGGAAGAGCAGGGAAGCGTCGTCGAATAGCCGAGGGGCAAAGTCAAGTCACTTCGCCTCCAGCCTCAGCCACAGAGGCCGCCCCCATGGCCCGGCTACATCCGCACGCGGGAGGCCGGAGCCCGGCAGCTTTCCGCAGGCCGGCCACAGGGCCCAGCTCCACGGCTGGCTTGTCTCCGGATCCCAGTTCTGGGCAGTCCTGGAGCCTCCTGGGCTCAGAGCACCAAGAACTCAGGCAAGGCAGAGCCGAGCCCACGTCAGACCCGGGGCAGCCCTGACTCTGGGCTCGGGGGTGCCGGGGTGTCCGTGGCTGCCAGGGCTTCCCACCGAGGCCCACCCGCCCACAAGAGCCCCCGGGAGGACCTGGCCGCAGTGTGCGTCAGTGGGTAGATCTGCCCCCAAGGGAACCAGGACTGGGAGGAGGAGGGACTGAGCCGCCCTTTCCCGGGGGCTCCTGCCAAATCCAACAAACACTGCCTCCTGGAGAGCCCCCCCCACCTCCGAGCGTGGGAGGGAGGCGGACAGGAAGCCAGGCGTGTGCGGGGAAAAGCCCCATTAATAGGTACACATGTGCACACACCTCATTCCCGCCCAGACAGAAGAGAGCAGCTCAGGGCCCCTTCCCCAGATGTGTCGCTCTCCCGGGCCTCTGCTGGACAGAACAAGTCGGCCCCAAGCAAAGTCTGCCGGCCACTACCTCCACTGCTGCCCCCCGGGCCCCCCCAGCACCCGATAAGGCCGTGGCCGGCACGCCGGAGTGGACAGCCGTGTGCTCGTGGCCAGCTCCAGGGGCCCTGGGACAGGTTGGGACACCTGTGGCTCAGGACTGAGGTTGGAGAGGGAGGTTGACTGAATAAAAGGAGGAAGTGGGTTCAGGTCTTGACGCAAAAGGGACCCTAGACTGCCCCTTCGTCTGACGTCACTCCTCGTGGTATGAGGCACCCTGGGGGCCTGCCCATACACCTCTCAGGCCTGAGAGCCAGCACAGCGGGCCCTGCCCAAGGTCACCAGGCCAGGCCCAGGCTGGGCCAGTCACATTCCTGCTCCCGCGAGTGATGGTGGGGCCTTGACCTGAGAAGCCTGTGTCCCAGGAAGAGAGCAAAGGGCCAGCGAGGTTCCAGAGATGGACAGGGGGCCCTGCCGGGCTCTATGGTGCCAGTGATAGGGACCCCAACTCACAAAGCAGCAGGGAGAACTCTGCCTCCAACAGGCAGGTGGACCAAGGAAACCTGTTTCAGGCAAGGTTTGATCCAGCAGCTCGAAGGGTGTCCACAAGGAGCAGTTTCTCCTGCCCTTCCCGGTGACTTCAGAGGCCTTTCTGTGGGAGGGCCAGGGCTGGGAGTGGCTCCGGGAGGGCCAAGGGGATGAGATCCAGCTCACACTCAGGCTGCCGGGCACAGATGGGCCCTGTAGGAGAGCAGAGGGAAGTTCAGTTTGGCTCATGCTGGAGCTGGGAGCAAATGGTGGCTGGGATGGACGCTGTCCCCTGGAGGAGGGCAGGAAGGAGGCCAAGGAGGCCCATGGAGACACCTGCCCCCATGGCAACATGGCTGAACGTCCCTATGCCTGGCACGCATCAGGCTGCACACCCACCAAATGAAGGAGAGCCTGTCCCTGTGAGCCCTCAGGGGTCATGGGAAGACTTTGCCCTGTGGCCGGACCTCTGGAGGAGAGGGGTTTGTGTGGCAGGTGGACAACAGGCCGCGCCCCCATGGCTGCTCACGGCTGGTGACCACAGGTCACTCAGCCTCGGTGAGTATCAGTTTCCCTCGCTCAGGGCATGAAGGTGAGTCACAGAGGTGAGCTTCCTGGGGCCACTGGGGGCTCTGGACCAGCAAGTAGGGGTGGGTAATGTCGTCCCAGCGCCCAGCCATCCTGGTCAGTGGGGAGGGTGTCCACCAGGCCGGTGACCGCGACAGATGGGAAGGCCTTGCACAGATCCTGCCACACATCCTGCGAGGCACCCTGCTGGCTGCGTGCCCCTGGCGCTCTCTACGTGGCTGGACGGGGACTTGCCCTGGCCACTAAGGGGAGGGCCCCAGGCTCTATGGTGGTGGTTGGCAGGGGAGCCCCCAGGCTGACCCCCACAACAGCCACGGGCCATCTGCTGGGAGCCACACCGTCCAGACCCCAGCTCGGGTACCCGCGTGCCGGGAGTAAGTAAGTTCATTACCTTCTACAACATGATAAGCCCCGTTCTGATTGCTGCATTAAGGGACAGAACTGCAAGATCATAAATTACAGGGATGTGCTCACGTGTCTGTCTCTCCAGGGCCAGGCAGGAGAAGTTAATTATTTTTATAGGTCCAGATAGGGCCCGGTTGATCAGAATGCCCGGTCCAGGGTCCGAGCCAGCAGGACGCAGGGCCCTGCCCACCCCTGTTAGGAGCACCCTGTGCCCGGCCTCCCCTTGCAGCCTCCGAGGCCCTCGGCCTCCCGTGGAGGAACAGGTTAATGGGTGTCTGCAGCTTCTTATTATTCCTGCCTGTGGAGAGGAGTGAGCCGGGCCCAGCCCTGTGAGTGGCCGGCGGGACCATCAGTATCCCTGAAGGATACTCAGCAATCTTTTTTTTTCTCCCAATTGCCCACCACAGCCTATATTACAAATACATAAATCATAATGTTTCAACAAAAGCAAAATTTAATTTTCTCCTTTCAGCCGTTATCTGGGCCGGGTGGTATATGGCAGGCTGCGCCGGGCTCATTTATTACACCCACTGAATGGATAATGGCAGGCCCGGTCGATTGTCGCCCGCTTTGTTAGGGCTCTGAATGTGCCGCGCAGCCTGTGGCGGCCCAATCTCTCCACATCTGTAATAGATACACGGGACTCTATTATTCCTTGCCAGAGCAAAATTAAATAGTTGTGTGTGTGTGCCAGGGCGGGGGCCGGGCTCCTGGGAGGCGGAGGGAGCGCTCCATGAGCAGGCACGTTGGCCCGCCCGGTGCCCCCCGCCCCACCAGCCCAGCCCTGAGCCTGGGCAGGGGCCGCCGGGTTTCTGGGGAAACCCGCCAGAGCCAGGCGGGAGTAGGCTGGGGGGGTGGCAGGGGCTCCCCTCTTGAACAACAGATGTAGCTCCAACATTTGTACGATGGACCCATTTCACGGGCCCAGGAAACTGAGGCCCCTGAGGCTGAGGCCGGCCTGGGCCAGGGCAGCATCCAGCCCTGATCCCGTCAGCGACCCCTCCTCAGGCTCTGGTGTTCCTGGGAGAGCTGTCTGCTGGGACTGGGTGTCAGAGGCTCCAGGGCCTCAGCCCATGGAGAAGCCCTGCAGATCCCAGGGCTCAGATCCCAGGAGCCCCACCTTGGGCTTGCAGAGCGAGGGAGCTCATGCCTCCACCACTCATGATCAGCCCTCGCCCCTTCCTGTCCAGCGGAGCCCCCTCCACCACGCGGGCGGCAAGCACAGGCCCGTCCCCTGCAGGCACACACCCCCTTGCTGACATCCATCGCGTCGCTGAGTGCCAGGGGTCAGGAGTGTGCTCACTTCCCAGGTGAGCAGAGCAGGGCCCCTGGCCCCCTTCCCCAGTGAGGAGACTGGGGCTGGCACCTTGCTCCATGAGCCAGTAGGGCCAGGGTCCAGGGCCCCCTGCAACCCCGGGGCCCAACTCCTCCCGGCAAGTCCCTGGGGCCCTCAGAGGGGGAGTCCCAGGACCCTCCCTGAACGGACTGCTGTGGCCCTGGGACCCGGGGCTGCCGGGACCCAGTGGGGCCATGGGAGGAGAGCCCTGCAGCTGGACAGCCGCCCCATTCAGCTCCTGGGGATCCGTCCTGGGGCGGCAGGAGGCGGGAGGGAGGTGTGGATGCTCTGACGCACGTGCCGAAGGTTACTTCCTGCCGTGTTTCTTCGTGCGTATCTGCAAACACGCTCTGACAAAATGGAGATGAAGCGTCAGTGAGGCCGCAGCCCATCCTTCATTTAACCTTTTTAAGCACCTTCCTCCTGTCGTCAGAGGCTTTCTGAGGATGCTGCCCAGCCCTCCGCCCACGGAGGTGCCCGGCCTGTGTCTCCAACTCCCCACAGACACAGGAGCCCGATGACCCCGGGCTCCCGGGGCACAGCCAACTTGACCTGGTACTCAGGGCTCTACAGCCGAGGGCCCCCCACGCCACGCGGGGTCCTGGCCTCTGCTGTCGCAGTGCTGCCCTCACTGTGACACCCCAGCTGACCACCAGGCCACACGGAGAGCAGGGCAGCCGGGGGTCCTCACATGGCAGGGGGCCACCCATCCCAGGAGCCTCCATTCTTGGGGGCTGCCCCATGCCCAGGTCCGGCAGGCGCTGAGAGCCCACGGCCAAGTCCCAGGTTGAAAGGCAACGACGTGGGGCCCCCGTGGTTGCAGTTCGAGCTGCTATGGCCCCGAGGTCAGCATGGCAGAGGAGGGTGCGCTTGTGGGTGTGGGGGGCGGGGACATAGTGCAACCGTGCTTTTTTCCTGGTCACTTCCCAAAACTGGTCTGTCCCTTAAGACTCTTGAGTGGATTTCTTAAGTTTCAGGTCACATTTGGCTATTAAAAGTCTGGTCTAGAACTTTAATCACAAACCCGACTCTGGTTGGTTTCCCCCACCCTGCAAGAGCAGACTTGGAAAAGGCTGAGGTCACTCAGACCAGCGCTCAGACGTTCCCCTTTGTCTCTCCTTAGCACCCAGCAAACATTCACTGAGCACCTACTGCACGCCAGGCACCGTGCTGGATGCAGAGGACACGGCAGGGAAGCCGAGACGAGGACCCCTGCCCTCAGGAGGGCGTACGGGGACAGAGACCGCCAGTAAGCATGCTAAACCAGTGTTTGAGCTGCTATGGGAGTTGAAGGCTGGGGGGCGTGGAGGGGCACTGGCTGTTTTCAGCAGGGTGTCAGGGTGAGTGACGGTGAAGGGGGAGGTGAGGGAGTGAGGGTCCTGCAAAGGACCCGAGGCCAGACCTTTCTGACCTGCTCAGGACAGCAAGGAGGCTGCAGGGGCTGGCAGGGGGCGGAGGGGTGAGACCCAAGCACAGGGAGCCGTGCACAACTCCGCGAAGGAAGGTATGACAAGGATTGAGAGGGGAAAGAGAGGACACGCTCCACAGCTCGTGGAGGAGACCCCAGGGTCCCAGGTGCACAGGGACATGGGTTAGAAGCCTCAGTGACCCAGCTGAGAGGTGATGGGGGGCTGGCCAGGGAGTGGCAGGAAGGTCAGACTCAGGATGTATTTTGAAAGTAGGGCCAACGGGACTTGTTAGGGACTGTCTGGTGGGCGAGTGAAAGAGGCGAGTCAGAGGTGAGCCAAGGTTTTGACCTGAGCAGTTGCCCTCACCTGAGACGGGGGACAGAAGGGGACTGGCACTGGACACGTCGAGGCTGACGTCTGTCCAAGTAGAGATGCTGAGTAGTGGTCGGATTTGTGAATGGCCAGCTGTGAGGCAATTCTGGTCTGGAAGTAGAACATGGGTGTCGCTGTGGACTGATGGGCATGTGACCCAGCAAGACGGTGTCAGAGGAGAGGGACGGGGCTCAGCCTGAGCCCTGGGCATGCCATCATTAAGGGGTCAGAGGGGAGGAGAGGCAGCAGAGGGGATGGAGAAGAAATGATTGGAGAGACAGGAGGGAAGCCAGGGTGAGTCATCTAGAAGCCACAGGATGAAAGCGTCCCCAGGAAGAGGGAGGAATGGTGGGGGGCAGGGCGCATAAGGTGAGGACAAGAACAGTCCACCTGGTTTTAACACATGGAGGCCTTTGGTGACCCTAATGAGAGCAAGAAAGCCTGACTGAGTAGATTTAAAAAGAACGAGGGAGCTCCATTTATGGGCAAGATGGAGTAAGACCTGTGTTTACCCTCCCACACGAAACAACTAGAAACCTAGAAAAGATATGTGGCTTCACGGCTTTGAAGACACTGGACATCAGGCAAAGACAGGCAGTGACAATGGAGACCCAGAGCACAAAGGAGATGAGCGCTGGATCTCCCTGTGTTGCTGCCTTAGGAAGCGTCCAGGCCGTGGTGCAGGGGGAGGTTCAGAGGAGCCGTGCGGCATTGAGCAAGTATGCTGACTGGAGTTCTCGAACGGGGAGGTGAAGACAGGAAGAATATTTCAACGATGATTGAAACTTCCAGTTTTGATGAAAACTATAAATCCACAGGTCCAAGAAGCTCAACAAACCCCAAGCACAATTCATTAAAACCAGTGATAATGGAAAAGTCTTCCAAGTAGCCACAGAGGGAAGGCACATTATGTGCAAAGACACAAACACAGGTGACAACAGATTTCTCACTGGAAGAAGTGTGAGCCGGGAGATGATAGAGCATCTGTGAAGGGAGAGAGGTACAGCTGCCGACCTAGAATTCTTCACCCGATGAAAATATCTTTCAAACACAAGGCAGAATAAAGACTTATTCAGACATTAAAAAAAGCTGGAAGAATTCATCACCAGGAGAACCGCATGATACAGAATGTTAAAGGACATTCTTCAAGCAGAAGGAAAATAATGCCAGATGGAAACCTGTATTTACACAAAAGAATAAAGAGCACCAGAAATGGTAACTGTGGTAATTGTCTGGAGCAAAAAAATAAAACATAATGCGTCGTGACATTTATATCCTGTGTAGAAGTAAAATGTACGACAACAGCATGACAGAGACCAGGAAAGAAGACGACAGGGGAGGGTTCTGGGCAAGGTCCATACCATCATCCCAGTCGCCCTGCACCACACGACGGCAGACTGAGACAAATTAAAGATGCAAGCTATAAACCGAAAAACAGCCCTTGAAATAACAAACCAAAAAATTATAGCTCATAAGCCAACAAAAGAGATAAAGTCATAAGAAATACTCAATCCACAAGAACACAGAAAAAGAGGGGAAAGGGGACAAAGGACAGATGGGACAAATGACAAAACGATGACAGATATATACACCACATGTTAGTGTTACAGTCCATGCGACTGCCCAGATACACCGTCAAAAGGCGGGGGTTGTCTGATCAGGTGAAAGCATCGAGACCCATCTTGCTACCTGCAAGAAACCCACTGTAAATATAAAAACAAAATAGATGAAAAGTAAAAAGATGGGAAAAAGATAAATTATGCTAACACTCATTAGAAGAGAGCTGGAGTGTCTATACTACATCAAAATAGATTTCAGGGCCAAAGTACTACCAGGAATAAAGAGGGCCATTTCATGATGACAGAGGGTTAATTCATCAAGAGGATACAACAATTCTGTTGTAGGGCACCCGGGTGACTCAGATGGTTAAGCGTTTGACTCTTGATCTCAGCTCAGGTCTTGATCTCAGGGTCTTAAGTACAAGCCCCGTGTTGGGCTCCATACTAGGCATGGAGCCTACTTGAAAAAAAGAAAAAAAGAAAAGAGGACACAAAAATTCTAAATGTTTGTGTACCTAACAACAGAACTTCAAAATACAGGAAGCAAAAACTGAGAAAAACACAAGCAAGCAGAGACAAATCCACAGTTATAATCAGAGATTGCAACACCCCGCTCTCGATGCTGATAGGCTAAGTAGAGAAGATATCAACAAGACTGTAGAAGACCATCAACCAAGCTGACCTAACTGATGCATAGAACTCTGCCCAGAACAGCATATTTCGTATTCTCAAGTGCACAAGGAACACCTATCAAGAAAGTGCATATATTGGCCCAGAAAACAGGTCTCAGGGAATCTGAAAGTATTTAAGTCATACAAAGTATGTTCTCTGACCACATTAAACTAGAAATCAGCGACAGAAAAGTAGCTGGAAAATCCCTAAGTATTTGGAAGCTAAAAAACACACCTCTAGGGTGCCTGGGTGGCTCAGTTGTTTAAGTGACTGCCTTCAGCTCAGGACATGATCCTGGAGTCCCAGGATCGAGTCCTACATCGGGCTCCTTGCTCAGCAGGGAGTCTGCTTCTCCCTCTGACCCTCTTCCCTCTCGTGCTCTCTGTCTCTCATTCTCTCTTTCTCAAATAAATAAATAAAATCTTAAACACACACACCTCTAAATAACCTGGAGGTCAAAGAAATCAAAAGGGAAATGAGAGAATATTTTGAATTGAATGAAAATGAAAATACAACATATCAAAAAATCTGAGATGCAGCTAACACAGAACAGTACTGGGAGGGACATTTACAGCACTAAGCATCTATATTGGGGAAAAAAAAACAAAAAAAATAATGAAGATCCTAAATCAATGGCCTCAACTTCCGCCTTAAGAAATTAGGAAACAAGAGCAAATAAAACACAAACTAAACAAAAGAAAGAAAACAAAAAGCATCAGAGTGAAAACCGATGAACTAGAAAATAGGAAAACAATAGAGAAAATCAATGAAACCAAAAGCTCATTCTGTGAGAAGATGAATAAGACTGAGAAGCCACATCAACCAGGAAAAAAAGAGAGAAGATATAAATTACTCAATCCAACAATGGGAAAGCTGACAACTCTACAGACTCTGCAGAGGTTGAAGGGATAATACGAAATACCAAACACAGTTTATGCCCGTGAATTGGACAAAAGACACAAACTATCAGAACCCATTCAGGAAGAAATAGAAAACCTGCAGAGTCCTATAGCTACTAAAGATTAAATGTGTAGTTAAAAGCCTTCTCAAAAAGAAAACTCAAAGCCTAAATATGTTGTAAAGAAAAAAATAGTATCAATTCTACATAAACCCTTCCAGAAAACTGAAGAGAAGGGGCACTTTTCAATTCATCCTATGAGCCAAACATTATTACCCTGACACCAAAACCAGACAATGAGATTAAAGACAAGCACAGACCAATATCCATTATGACCCTACATGCAAAAATTCTTCATATCTAGCAAATAGAATCCAACAATATTTTGAAAAGATTATGATCAATTGATTTATCTAAGGAATGCAAGTTTGGTTTAACTTTCAAAAATTAAAAAAAAAAAGTAACTTACTACAGTAACAGATTAGAAAAGAAAAATCTTATGATTATTTTAAATAGATACAGAAAAATCATTTGACAAAATCCAACAATTATTTCTGATAAAAACCCTCAGTAAACTAGAAAAGAACTTCTTCATCACGAGAAAGGACATCTCTGGAAAACTGGCACCTGGCATCACAATTAATGGTGGAGGACTGAGTACTTTCCCTCTAAGATTAGGTGTCTGTTCCCAACCCTCGTGTTCAACATTGCACCGGGCATTCTAGTCAGTGCAATAAAGCAAAACTTAAAAGCACCCAGAATGGAAAGAAAGAAGAATACTTTATTCCTAAACTGTATGATTATGAAATCCACAAAAAGGCTAACAGAGCATATACTTCCAAGCAAGCTTAGCAAGGTTGCAGGATACAAGATCTGACTACAAAAGTCAGTTCTATTTCCGGATACTAGTGACAAATGATTAAAAATTTAAAACGGTATTTGCAATGCCATAAAAATATAAATACACAGGGATAAATCTGCAAAATATGTGCAAGACTTGTATACTGAAAAATACAAAACATCACTGAGAAATTAAAGCAGCACTAAATAGGGAGAGATACACCATATCCATGGCCAGAAGATGCAACATTGTTACAGTGTCTGTATTAGAGCCCACTGTGTGTCCCACCTGCCTGGGTCCATCTGGGAACAAGACTGAGAGGCCCCCCCCCGAGAGAGAGTGGGGGCCACCAAGGAAGACGTGTGATGAGCAGATGTGACACAAATAACTCTGAAGGTGAAGAGATTGCTAACAAGGGAAAACATGGTGGTCAATGAAAGCCTCGGACCAGGAGGCCAACTTGTCCAAGGGTCAGAAAGGACCCTGCCTTTGCCTCCCTGGGCTGACACCATCACTCGCTGACCAGATGCACCGGCTGCAGCCCCGAGTCACCGCGTGGTGGGCTGTCACTGTGTCTGAAGTTGGCCCGAGCTCCCAGCCCCAGGAAGACCCCTATTCAGGGCGCTTCTGAGCTGCCCACCACAGGAGGAGCGACCACCCCGTAGCTCCAGGCTGGAAGCTGGCTGGGACAATTTCCAACTCATCCTATGAGCCAGATGGAGCACTGCTTTGGGAGAGGATGGACACTATCCTTTGGGGATCTGGGAGATTTGCTGTTTGCAGTCTGTTGACTCACCTCTGCTGTCTAGCACACGGACTGTGATCACCTCTGCAGATGCTGGTGGGGAGAAGGAAGGCATGTGCCTAGCCCCGGGTCTGGCGGTACAAGACACATGAGCAGTCATGAGTGAGCCTACCCCTGCCCACTTGTCCCCAACAGGCCCAAAAGCTTAAGCAGAGGAGGGGGCCAGAAGTGGGGCTGGTGTCAGGGCCTCACGTGTGGACAGGGAGTCGCAGCCTGGAAGTGCAGGGTACGGAGGCCTCGGGGTGGACCGGCCAGCAGGCTGGGTCAGCACCAGTCCCCAGCACCACCTCTGCTTTGGGCCCCTCTAGGGTTCTCTGCATCCCCTGCTATTTAGGGGTGGTCTCTGCCTGTCTGCATTGCCCTCTCCAGGCCTGGTAGCTGAGCTCACTGGGCGGTCTTTGGTGCCAGGTACAAAACAGGTTCCCATGAGCATAGGAGGCAGTATTTAGGGTGGGAGGGCATCAGCACCCAGCTCAGCTGTCTCCACCCCACGGGAACCTGCAGTGTATACACTCCCTCCTCATGGCGCCCCCATGTTATGTGTCACCCCCCACACACATCTTTGGCCCCCTGCCGCCGCCCCCCATTGAGCCTCCCTACCTGTCTCTTGAGAAGAGTCTCTCAGACTCTGGCTAAGCCCCGCCCACCGCCTGCTTTCACTCTCCTCGGGACCGGCTGGAGGTTGAGGGAAGGTGAGTGGACCTGTTTGCCCCTGGGCACACGGCGAGCTGCCTGAGTGCGGCAGGGGCCTCCCTCCCTCCCTTGAAGCCCCTGGAAGAGGGGCAAATGGCGGGGGCAGGTCCTGGTGTCCTGGGTGTTACCCTGCCTTCGTGGTGCTCACTCACCCTCAGACCCTTCCCCTCGCTGCACCATTTCCCTTCTTCCGGGAGATCGAGGGGACGGCATCCAGGGATTTGAATTCATACTATTGTGTAAAGGACTACCCTCCCGGCCTTCCCTGGAGAAGCAATCAGAAGAGGAGGGCAGGTGGCCAAGACCAGTGCAAAGTCCTCACACAGCTTCTGCATGGCGTGGGCTGTCTCCCAGCTTGGAAGATGGGCGCTCCCTGTGGCCGCGAGACCCACAGACTTACATTAAATGGGGCAAGGGATTTTGGAGAGCACAGAGCCCAGCCCCTTGAGCCTTGGTGGCTGCACTTGGCAAGGAAGGGGGGAGGAAGCGGGAAGTGGGGGTGGAGCGGAAAGGGTATCTAGAGGGAGGGTAGGCCCTCTGTGTTTCCCAGCCAATCAAGGTGCATGGCTTTGAGGTGGGAGTCCACTGCACTGTGCTCCCATTGGTGCCCTAGTTCTGGGCCGTGGCCATGCCCTCAACATGCATGCAGCAGTGAGGAGCTTCCTAGTGCAAAGGCAGAGGGCCACGAGTCCCTAGCTTAGACCCCGGGGCCAGGGCACCCCTGGCCACTGTGTGACTGCATTCAACAGCAACCACCGTCCAGCACCCCCAGTGCCTGCTCGGCGCAGGGCGCTTGGCCTCGCAGCTGCCCTGACACTTTGGTGCCAGGTACAGAGCAGGTGCCCATGAGTCAATGAAATGCACAGACAGATGTAGACCCACGGCCACAGGCACCTTCGGGGGACACGGGAGGCAGGGGCACCCGTCTGAAACCGAAGGATCCTTGGAGTTCACTCAGCCACGAGTCACAGGAACAGCATCTGTGTGGAGGGAATGGCATGAACAAAAGCAGTGTGCTAAGAGGTTGCTGTGAAAACCAGGATTGGACAGGGCCAGCTTGGCTGGGAGGAAGAGTCAGGGGCCCTGGTTCAAGGGGGTCAGGCAGTGGCAACCCAGACTCTGAGGACCCTGGTAAGATGAGGCTCTGACTTCATCCTAGGGCACAACGGATCCCGGTGTCTGAGTCCAGGCTGAGATGGTGTGACAGCAGATGGGGAAGAGAAGGTGAGCTGAGACCTTTAGGAGGCCTGGAGGGCAGTGAGGACACCCAGGTGGCAGGTCCATGCCCCAGTCAGGTGCCCCAGAGGAGAAAGGGCACTCAGTGTTGGATGACTTATGTTGCTGTCTCCCCGTTTCTGGCAGGAGCCAGGCCATTCTGTGGCCTTGGGGCCAAGTCAGGCTCCCCAAAGTGGGTAACCTGCGAAGGTATCCCTTTCCCTGCTTGGCTCCCCAGCCCAGACATCCCGCCGGCCCCCAGGAGCCCCAGTACTTTCTGGAGGAGGCCGCTGGTTTCCCCCCCTGGCTTGGCAGGGAAAACAAAGGCCGGGAGCAGGATCGTCCTAAAGCAATGAGGAAAGGTAGCATGGAGCTGCACTTTTAATTTGTGGCTAATTTGTTGCACAGTGAGGTTGCAATTTTCTAATTGTGATTGCCAGTTTAATTTTACTCATGGCTGTGCAACCAACAGTGTATAGTCTAGTAATTAAAATTAATTGTACCTCCACCTGCATATTTCTATTAGGCTGTTAGATTTAGTCTGCAAGCTCAATGATTTTGTTCCCTGAAAGAGGCCGAATTCAATTCTGCCACACTTGGTGACTCCCTCCGCTCATGACGGCCTTGCCCTCCGAGGGGGTGGGGGCCTGCCTCCGCCCCAGCTCCTCGGGGCCGCAGGGCTGAGAGAGCAGAGCCCCCAGGGGCTTTCGTGGAGCTTATGAGCCTATTATTTAATGAGTTACTGATGAGTTATTAGACTCCCAAATTGTACGTGGGGATTTCATGAATAATCTTGGAAAACCCAAATAGGCTTTCTCCACCAAATTAAGTCCATGAATGGCTCCCACAGTGCACGCTGGACATGGTTTTCCCAGCCTGCGTACCCTGTTGGCCTTGGGCAGGAGGAGAGGAGGCCTGCCTCTGAATTCCAGGTTCCAGACCTCGGAAGAAGGCATCGAACATCAGGTCCAGAGAGCCCTCAGACCTGGCCTGGGCCGTTGCCTTCCCAGAAACCCCAGGGTTTCTGGGAAAGCTCTTCTCCTGTGCTGGGGGAGAGTGATTCCAGGAGGCCTTGAGGACAGGCCCTGAAACCCCTCCTAGGACCTCAAGCCCACGTGTCATCTTGAAACATGGAAGACATGGGTCCCATGGCATCAGCAGCTGGGCAGTGGAGTTGGCAGGACAGATGGGCCCTGAGGGGGCGCCAGGGGCTCCAGCCCATCCAAGCTCACTGCCCACCACTAAAGTTAGCTGGAGTTGGTTTCCATGGTTTGTGATCAGGAATCCTACTGACCCGGTCATGATCTGGTTTACAGAGGGGCAAGCTAAGGCCTGGGCAGGGGTTGGGGGGGCTTGGCTCGGGGTCCCGGTTCCATGTCCTCCCCACCAAGCTATGGACAGGGCAGTTGTTACAAAGTTGAGGGCTTTGAATCCAACTGAGCCAGGAGACTCCCACCTCACTGTCACCTCTTCCCTGAGGCTAGGCTGTAGTGTGTCCAGAGAGGGGTCAGCTGTGATTGTCCTTCCTCTTC
>NW_023270323.1:80865631-80872287 GCF_011800145.1 Mirounga leonina
CTGTAGTGTGTCCAGAGAGGGGTCAGCTGTGATTGTCCTTCCTCTTCACTGAGGAAAACTTGGCTCCTGACTGGGCAGGAAGGAAGGATGACCGCTGGCACCTGCTCAGAGCTCAGGGAACCTAGGGGCAGATGCACCTCCACATACTCATCCATTCACCCATCCAACGCCCATCCATCCAACCGTCTGTCCATCCATTATCCATCCACCATCCCCCAACCATCCTCCATCCATCTCCATCTATATCCCATTCATCCATCATCTCCCATCCATCCCCCATCCCCTGAGCCCCCATTCCCTCACCCATCCACCATCCATTCCCCCATCCATCGTCCATCCATCCACCATCCATCCATCATCCCCCATCCGTCCCCCCATCTGCACCCCCATCCATCCCCCTACCCACTTAGTAAGGTGCACTGGGTGCTTGCCATGGGTCAGCCCTGGGCACAGACCAGGAACAGTTTGGACAGGACTGCTTGAACCCTCAGGTTTTTCACAATCTCAGGTGTGATTAGCAGACAAGACAAAATAATAAATTTGGAAAACAGAATGTTCTGCTGATATGCATGAGGTGAAAAATTGTACAAGGAAGGGAGTGGGGTGCTGGGAGTCAGTGGGAGGCAGGAGAGCTCCCCAGGGAGGAGCATGTGAGCAAAGGCCAGAGGAAGCAAGGGGAGCGCTGAGGCGGTATGAATCTCCATTCAGTGGATTTCTCCATCAGGGGATGCCCCCGGCTGGCCCCCCCACCCCCTCTCCCTCCACCCACCACTAGGGGACCCTAAACAATCAATGAGACCAGTTACCCTGCTTGACAGCAGAAGGGCTCTTATCACCCACAGGATCAAGACCAGCCTCTCAGCGTGGCCTTTGGGGTCCCAACAGCCCCAGCCTTGTCTTTCACATCCTGCACCCCACCACCGCCATCTGGCTCTCCTCGAACCCGCCTTTATCCATCCTGTCCTTGCCCCAGACACCCTACCTGCAGGACTTCCCCTTGTGGGCCTCGACCCCCAGGAAGCCCTCCCTGGACACTCAGGCAGGGTTAGGAGACCTCCAGCCAGTGAGCACAAGCCCCGTGTGCACTCACCTAAGTGGGAAACCCTGCCCGTCTCTCCCCCACAGGATGCAGCCCCAAGGCTCTGTCCCGGGTCCCAGGGGGCCCATTTCAGCTCTTCAGCCTCTCCTGCCTCCCCTGCCTGCCCCATACCCCCCACCTGCTCAGACCAGAATGCCTGTACTGCTCCTCGGGCTCAGGCCACAAGCTGGGGGTCCTCCTGGACCCCTCCCTCATCCTGGCCCCATTCCTCCCACAGCCAGTGTCACGGCTCTCCTGTTAAACAGTCCTTTGACCTGCACACCCTGCCCAGCCCCCAGCTCTGGCTTGGATCCATGTCCTCCCGGGCTTCTCAGCCCACAGCTGTGTGGTCCAGCCCCTCCCCATCAGCACCGCAGGCTCTGGGGGCCCTCCTGCCCCACCCCCACCCACCCCCGTGCTGGCAGGCGAAGCACCCTCTGCCCCCTCCACTGCCTCCCTGTTCAGTGTTGCACAGGGCTCCCAGGCGGTTGGGGCGGGGGGGGGGCCTTTGCTGCTCCTGCAGGACTCCCAGCAGCCAGAATTCAGAGCCAGCTGCTGAATGAATGAAGAACCAACATTGTCCAGCAGCTGATCCCTGAGACCAGCAGTTCCCTAGGTTTCATGTCCTTGAGTTTGTAACGGTAGAGGCCAAATGCAACCACACATTCTAATCCCGTTAGAGCCGACACCGCAATGCTGGTGAAGGTGGACAGAGGGGTTCAGCCTCGGCAGTAAAGCCCTGTGCAGCCCCATGGCCCTGACCTGCCCCTGCAGCTTGCTTAGGCCCAGAGTGGCCGCTGAGCAGGTGAGGAAGGGCCAGGCCATGAAAGGGGGTCATGGGGAGGGATGGGGGTTGGCAAGAGCATGAGTGTGGCGACCCAGGGCGAGGGTGAGGTGGGCTGCAGGGCTGGCGAAGCACGTCAGGGAGCCCAGAGTCCAGGCCCCAGGAGCAGCCATTTAGAGACCAGTATCCCACACTCGCCTGGCCTAGCAGCCCCTTGAGGGTGGGCCCAGAACCCCCAGCGGAGTATTTGGGTCAGAGGGTATCCTCCATGACCCCGGTCTGTCAGCAGCTCCCTCCCCAGCCCCCCGGCTGCTCAGGGTGGCTCCTGGCCTTCTTCTGGGCCTGCCTGCCTCAGGTCCAGGACCTCTGGGTCGGTTCCTATTCGGGGCCAGTGCTCCTGGGTGGGGGGGGACCCAGGGCACAAGCAGAGCTCAAGTGTCAGTGCTTACTGAGCACCTACTACATCCTGACCCAGCTCTGGTAGCGAGGACCAAAACAGACTAGAGGGGGGACGGTGATGAAGGGCCCCCTCCCCAGGCATATTAGCGGTGGCCGGGACAGAGAGAGTGCTGCTGGGGGAGGGTCCCACGTGCCAACGGGGGTGGGAAGGCCTCCTTGCCCAGAGAGGAGAGGAAGGGCTTTGAGCTGGGATACCTGGCGAAGGTCACAGGGGCACAAGCAAGGACAGAACCAGGGGGCCTGGGGTCAGGAGAAAGGGTTAGAGGAGAGGGCGTGGGGCAGCTAGGGCTGGGGATGCGCCTGACTCGGGGGAGGGGAGTCCTTGTTGCCTCTCAGCAGATGAGGGCGCACACTGAGCAGGCCCTTTGGCTTCTACGCAGAGAATAGAGTGTGGGGTCAAGGGCAAAGGGGGCATCATAACAGGCCACTGCCCAGAGAGCAAGAGTCTGTCTGGGCGGCGGAGGGTGAGCTCTGGAGAGATTCTGGAGAAGAAGCCAACACTGTGGGCAAGAGGTGAGTGGCCAGGGGTGGCCCCAGGTTCCCCTGTTGGGAGTGATGAGGGGGTGAAGCCAAGAGCTAGCTAAAGCTCCATGGAGTAGAGACGCCCCAGGACTTGGGGGGCAGGGAAGTCCCGGCCATTGGATTTAGGAGTGCGGAGTTCAAGGAGAGGTTCAACAGTTCAGGAGCATTCGGCCCTGTCCTGGGCTCAGAGAGGGGTGTGAGGTCCTGAGGCAAAGGAGAGGGTGGACCGGCAGTGGGGGGAGGGGGTCCCGGCACTGCGGGCGGGGGGCCTGCGGCCCAGCAGGGGAAGCTCTATCCCCCACGCCCCCGCAGGCCCCGCCCCTCCAGCCCCGCCCCCCGCCCCCCCCAGCGCACGGCGGCCCGGCGGGACACGGGGACACGGGGACACGCGCGGGCACCAATGACACCCGTCAGGCCCGATAACGGGCGCGGCGCCGCTGACGCCGCGAGCGCATTAATCTTCCCCAAATTAAAATCTGCAGCGCGGCGTTTAAGATTGAGGCCACCACGGTTCAGCGCGGTGTGACCGCCAATTTTGATAAAAGCGTTTTAAGAGAGGGGAGACGGAGATAAATTGCCCGCGCTGCGGCGCCGCCGGGTGAGAGCGCGCGGACAGCGGTCGCCCCGCCGGCCCTTCGGCGCGTGGTGACATCCGGCCCGCGCCCGGGGGCCCCCGCGCGTCACGGCGCCTCAAGCTCGCTCCCCCGCCCGGCTACCTGGCGGCTCGCGGGGTGGAGGACCGCGCGCCGAAATGTGCGGCCGCTGGACGTGCCCGGTTCGGCAGGCGTTTCTGCAGCGCCTGCCAGGCCCCGGGGCGCGCCCGGGGGGCCCCTGCGGGGATCCCCCCACCCTGTGCGAAGCTGGTGCTGCGCTCAGCGGCCTCGGTCCAGGCCCAGGACCACGCCGGGCCCTGCAGCCCCACGAGGTCCAGGGGATGGTGGGCTGGGGGCCCGGTCGAGTGGGGGCAGAGGCCTGGGGGAGGCGCACGGTGAGCAGGCTTGCCCTGACCACTTTCCCGCCTCGCCCCCAAGCTGGCTTTGCCCTCACCTCAAGGTCAGGGTCAAAGGCCCTCCTCACGGCACCCCTCCTCAAGCCCATCACCTACTGTCTGACCTCTAGCGCCACCCCCATCACTGCCCCTCACCGTCCCGCATCTTTTCCGGGGGCAGGGCCCGCTCTGACCCCTACCCACCCCAGCACTGTGCCAGGCCCCACCCCATTCCACAGACCCTCCCAGACACCACCACACCCCCTCCAGCTTCTCAGGGTCAAGACCTGGCTGGCTAGAGCTGCTCAAGTACAGGAGGGGCTTGGGAGAGGGACCTGGGGGGTGAGGGAAGGTGGGACGTGGGCAGACCCAGTCTCTGGAAGAAGGTAGAAGCCCTGGTCTGGAGCCCTAGACAGAACCAGGCCAATGGTCTGAGAAGGAGCTCTCCTGAGGGCTTCCTGGAGGAGGGGCTTCTCAGTCAGTCTGAGGAAGGAGCAGGAGGGACTGGCATGGACAAGGTACAGGACTCCCAAGTAGGGATTGGGGGTGACAGGGAGGGGCTGACTGCACTGCGGTCATGGGGGCGGGGCAGGCCCAGGATGGGACCACAGGACCTTGGTGCACATCTTGGAAGAGCCCAGAGGAGGTAGGCTAGGATCTGCTCAGCTGCATGCATCCCTGACGGCTTCCTCTTTTCTTTCTTTTTTTTTTTTTAAAGATTTTTTATTTATTTATCTGAGAGAGAATGGGAGACAGGGACCATGAGAGGGGGAGGATCGGAGGGAGAAGCAGACTCCCTGCTGAGCAGGGAGTCCGATGCGGGACTCGATCCCGGGACTCCAGGATCATGACCTGAGCCGAAGGCAGTCGCTTAACCAACTGAGCCACCCAGGCGCCCCAGGCTTCCTCTTTTCCTTACAAAGTTCGAGCCAGCAAGAAACACACAGTTTGCAGTGGGCATCACCTGCCTATTTCTCTCCCGCCCTGAGCAGCCATGAAATTGATATTTAAAACTATTGTACAGCACCCTCGGGGCGGCTGGCCCAGGCCGCGGCCGGACAGCGCCGCGCTCATTCCATCTCGCCTCCGGCTCTGTCCATGACCCCAGCCTCGGGATTAGGGGGCCGAGGATGAGGGCCTTATCTCCAGCGGACAGTAGCTGCCCCACCCCCGCCTGCCAGGCGCAGCCCCCTCCCCCACCTGCCTGGCGGCCACTGAGCCACCCCCTCCTCACAGAGTGGCCCTCCGATCTCATAACATCCAATTACTGCCCCGACTGCTGTCTGGGGCTCAGATCAAATCGCTCAGCTGCAGTGAGCCCCAAACAGGTCAATCTCAGCCGGTTAGACACGGTGTCCAACGCCAAGCCGCATGCAGCCCCCCTCAGAAACCAGAGGCAGCAGGCAGGACCCGGGGGGATCGAAGTGGCCACCAGCTCCTCGCGGAGGCTGGCTCTCACCGTGGTTCAAGGCCAGGTCAGAGAACACCGTCGGAGAGTGCGGGGCCGGGCAGGCGTGCGTAGGAGGGCAGTGGCCTCTAAAAGGCCACCAGCAACTGACCGCCAGGCTTCCTGGCGTGGATGCAGTCCGTGGAGTAGCAGCCCTCCCTCCAAAATCCCTCTCCACCCAGACTGAGCGTGGCTGACTCATGCACGTAGGGTCTTTGCAAATGTAATCAGTTCCGATGAGCTCATGCTGGAGGTGGGTGGGCCCTTAATAGGAGGACAAGTGCGATTAGAAGAAGCACACACAGGGGGAAGCCGGCCAGAAGGCCCAGGCAGAGATGGAAGGAGCAGCAAGGATCGCCCAGGAGCTGGGAGAGGCAGGAAGGACGCTTTCCCAGAGCCTCCAGAGGGAGCACAGCCCTGCCCGCACCTCAGGCCAGACATCGGGCCTCCAGACTAAATGTTCTTTTAACCCACGCAACTTGTGGTATTTGTTGTGGTGAGCAAGAAACGAATATACCCAGTACGTTGGTGAAAACCCCTGGCCTCCAGCCCCAGCTTCTGCCTCTCTCCGCCCCACCTTCCCCTCCCAAGGCCCCCATTCCTCCTGTAGCCTCTCACCTCCCTCACCTGTACCCTGCTGTCCCAGGGCCCCATCTACACCCGCCTCCCAGCATGGCCACCCTCAGAATGCACCCAGAACCCTTAGCAGCTGCTGTCAATCCCAACCAAGTCTCCAAATGGGGGCCAGCCAGTCTCCTGTGACCGCACCCCACCCCAGTGGCCTCCATAAAGCTCACTCAACACAGCCGTTCACCACCAGCAGGTCCTCAGCAGACATTCTCCTATGGCCCTGGAGGGTTGGCACCCATGCAGGGACCCCTCCAGAACGCCAACTTTCAGCCTGTACTGGAAGGTGCCACCAATGCATTTGGCCTGCTCTCCCCCTGCAGCCTGGCCTCAAATGTTGGTCATTCACTGCCCTCCTGCCACAGGCTCTGATGTTCACCCATGGCCTTCCAGAAATGATCGACTCCCATGTGATAAACAGTCTCTTGACTTGTGTGCTCCACCAAGTTGTTAAAAACCCAGTATCCCATTCAATCTAATGGCAATAGTGTGAAGTCAGCAAAGAAGGTTCATTCTCATTATCACCCAAACATTATTGCCTATATTCACCAATCATCACCACCATCATCACCACCACCATCACCGTCATCATTTGTCACCACCATCATTGTCATCACCACCTTCACCACCATCACCACCACCATTGTCATCCCCATCACCACCATCATCACCACCATCACCATCATCACCATCATCACTACCACCACCGTCATCATTCGTCACCACCACCACCACCATTGTCAACACCATC
>NW_023270323.1:80872297-80907399 GCF_011800145.1 Mirounga leonina
GTCATCATTCGTCACCACCACCACCACCATTGTCAACACCATCACCACCATCATCCAAAATCAATTTTCAGCTGTAGTCAAAGGCCAGAACATTGGACGACTCTCCCAAGGCCACATAGCCAGTTGTACAAGAGTAAGGACTCAAACATTCAAACACCTTCCATCCAGTCCCGAGAGAAATGCTACCGAAGCAGCCGCCATGTTGGCCCCACCCGCTTGCCTCCGGAAGACTTGCTGATTTTCTGGCCTGTGCCACAATCAGTTTCGCTTGAGGCACCTGTACCCTGCTCCCTCCCTCCGTCATGCCCTGTCTCTATAAGACTAGAGAATCCTTTTCCATAATATCCAATAAATAACCAGGATTTAATTGAATTAATATCGACAGCATGTAATTGCTCCTTGTTGCTCAAGCCTGCCTAGGAGGGGCGGTGAGGGGGCGGAGCAGCGAGGTTATTGCTTTTAAAAAATGCCCTCAGCCCTGAGCAGCGTTTTGGCCTTATTATTATAGTAATAATGAGGGCAGCTGATTTGATCTCTCCTTCCACAATAGCGCAGCACAGCCAGCTACATAAACAGCCAAAGTCCTTTGTCCCTGTGGGCTGTTTGTGGGTAATTAAAATCAATAGGGTCTTCCTCGCAGATCTCCTTAGCCTCCTCAAAGCTCAGCGCTCAGGGCTGCCAGGTGTCAGACAAGCGAATGAACTCGGCCCAGCAGAGGGCCCTCCTGTGCCCTTCCCCACCCCGCTCCAGGGCCCTTCCCTGTCCTGGGACTTCAGGTAGCAGTTACAATCCCCAGGGTGGTGGGAATTCCAGGGCATTGGCTGTGAGGTCAGGGTCTGAGGGCACAGCCCCAGAGCCAACAAGGAGGAGCCCCAGTGACATTCACTGTCAGGATACCCAAGTGGGGGGCTTCCCCAGGCTTGGGGTCTATGAGGAGGAGGATCAGAAAGGCTCTCTCTGCCCCCGTCTGGGGACCCCTCACTCTACCTACAATTTTATGGACCCATGAGCTCCCTTGCAGGCTACTGCGTTCCGGGGCCGGAGCTCAGGGGTGCACACACAGACACATAGCTGTGCACGCACCGTCACACGCGTGCTCACACCGCCCTCCCCAAGGCTGCTCCCGGAGCCCCCACCGGCCAAGCGTCACAGCACGAGTCTCTGGTCTGTGGCTGAAGGCGCTATGCATCCGAAGCGGCCTGGCCCGGACGCAGCCTCCCCCACCCCCACTCTCCTGCGGCAGTGGCCTGATTGTCCTCTGGGAACAGGACCCGCTCCTGGTGCAGGCGTCACAAGAGTCTCTGTCTCCTGAGTGGAGCTCAGCTCTCTGTGGCTGCGTGTAGCAAGTCAGGAAAAACCACTCCCTGGTCCAGCTTTAGTTAGGCCCCTCGGACTGGGCAGAAATGAGGCTTTTGCTGTCAGTGCGGGTGGAACCACCTGGCAGCGCCCTCTCAGGGCTGAGAAGAGGCTACCACCTCATTCTGGAAGTAGAGGAGGGGCGCATGTGCTGGGAGCTCCAGCAGGCGTGGCCCGGGCAGCCCCTGGGCAAGGATGGGCGGAGGCCCCGGGGGGCTCAGACTGCCTGGTTTGGGGAAGAGCTGTCTTCCTACTGTCCATCTCACCTCCCCAGCCCTGGGAAGCCTTCAGGTCAGGCTGGCTCAAGGGTACCATCCTGCCTGTGAGCTCGCTGTGGTTGGGTTCCTTGGGCCCAACTCAAAGCCTTCTGTACACCAAGTGTGGCTTTTGTGGGAGGAAGGGATTGGACATGCAGGGAGCACAAATGAAGACCCTGGGAGGACAGTCAATCTGGACAGCGAGTATGGGAGCCCTGGTGGGCAGATGCTGTGGGAGGCATCCAGGAAGGACCCCAGCCTGGCCCCCAGACATTTGCCTTAGGGCTAGACCCAGGTCTCCCCAACTGTCTTCAGACTCTGTCCTGCCTTCCACCTCTCTGCCCGTTTGCTTACCCTACAACGGGGGAGAAGGGCACTGAGCACCTCCCGGGGCCTCCAGGGCAGGTGGTCAGCCAGGTGGTCTCCTTATCCTCACTTCTACCACAGCTGTAAGGGGCTGCTGGTCCCAAGACCCTAGCTCTGCCCCTGCCCATGCTGGGCTCAGCAGAGATTTATCCAGGTCCCCTGGAGCCTGACCACCTGACCAGGTGACCAGTTCCCCATGTGGCCTAAAGGCTCACGCAGTGCCCTCAGACGTCTGCCTTTGAGGCTCACTGATCATGGCTGAGGGTTGGGGAAGAGCTTAACTCTGTACTAAAAGGGGGTGTCAGCAGATGATCTGTGAGCCCTCCTCCTTCTTCCAGCGTACCAAACATATGCTGGAAGAGCCTGCTTTCAGTGAGTGTGGGGGAGGCAGTACTGACCGGCTGCAGGGCCCCTCTTCCTGCTGGGCAAGGTGGGCAGCCCACACAGGATGGTCCGTGGGCCAGTGTCTCCCCAGCCCCAGCCTGGCGTCTGCCTGCCTCGGAGCACTCAGTAGCCATCCCTCCCCAGCCGTGAGCACCCAGAAGAGGGCGCGTGTGTCCTTTCCTTCTGAAGCTCTGGGGCCCACCCAAATCCTGGGTCCCCTCCAGCCCCTTGATGGTAATTCCTGCGCATCTCACAAGGAGTCTGGCCTGCTGCCAAGGCTGCTACAGGAGTCCGGGGGCATTGTGGGGGGAGGGCCAGGGCCGGGGCCGCCGTGCTAGCATGAGCCGCGGTCCTGCTGCCCGAAGCCCTGCCTGCCCCCAGGGGCGTCACTGGCAAGGACACCGCCTGCTTAGGGACACAGAGTGGTGAACCGTACCCCCAACCCGCCCTCAGTCCAGGGGCTACCTGCCTGGATGAGGGGCCTGGAGGCCACCCCGCTGGATCAGTTACACAGTGAATGTGTCCTGCGCTTCCAGAAACTTCCTCCCGCAAAGCTCGCCTGGATTTGAATGCAGGCCCAGACAAGGCTGGTAGCCCCACCCCTTTACCCATTCCGCAAAGTTCTTCTGAGCAGCTCCCAGTACAGACGTGTGCAGAAGTCTGGCGGGGAGAGAAGTGCAAACAAGCAGAGGCCGTCCCTGCCAGGCAGGACTGGTCGGCAGGCCTAGGCAGGTGGGGGCACTGAGCTGAGGCTGAGGCCAGGCGCTCCTGCAAAGGCCCTGAGGCAGAGGACAGTGGAGGTGAGCATGTGACAAGGTGGGAGGAGAAAAGGCAGAAGCGAGGCTGAGGGTGGGGGGAGTGGGAGATGCTATGAATGTGGAGAGAGGGGATCCAGTCTGGGGGAGGCTCTGCAAGGCCAGACAACCGCCTGCGCCTTGTGGCCTCTCCGCGGTCAGGGGAACAGACCACACCGGGCAGGCCTGACAATGGCCCCCCGGGGGTGATCTCGGGGCCCCACCGGCAGTCACTGCCCCGAGATCCAGCTCGCTCCCGGGACCCCCATGTGTAAGCAGGTGTGGGCCCCACACAAGGGCTTTTGTGACTAGAAGGGAGACAAGAGTGGGCAGTCCCCGCGGGACGGCTGCAACACACGTGCTCTCCACCACGGGTGTACATTCGTCAAGACCCACAGAGACACGGCCACCCCCGCTCACTCCCCTGCACATGACCCACGTCAGCAAAGTGCAGGTCACCGGCCACGAACCGCCACCCCTGAAGAGCTCAGAGGCTTCCTCGTGCATGCACACACACACGCACACACAGGTGCACACTCGCGCTCACACTCAGCCCACCACCACCCTGTGGCTGGCACGCAGGGCCCACACTCGGGCCACCTGGCCACCCAGCAGATGCCTGCTTCCTCGCTGACCCTCCAGCAGCAACGGGAGGCTGGGCGCACACCCGAAAGGCGGGGCGGCTCTGCGGGCTGGGAACGTGGGTCGTGGGGGAGATGCTGGGTGGCCACGGTGAGCCATGGGGCGTCAGCTGCCTCGCCGAGCCCCTCTCTGGAAGCTGTCTCCCACACTGCCCTCTCTAAAGCTGAAGATGTAGGCCTTGTCCTGGGCAAACAGTGGGGTAATTCTGCACGTTCCGGTGAAATGCCGCCGCTGCCCCTCACCGAGGAGGCTGGGCTGGGCTGCTTCTATCTGCAGGGGCCACTCTGGGCTCAAGGGATGGCCCCCGGGAAGGCTGGGACCAGGGCTGCTCCCCAGTCTCCCCAGCACAGCCGAGCCGCCGTCCCAGTGGCTGTCCTAAGATGCTTTTGGAGCAGGTTCCACATGCCAGGTGCTGGGCCCGGTGGTCTTCAGGCATCTGCCCTCTCTGAGGAGCACCCTTCCCCCCCCAGCCATCCCCCGCCCCCAGCACCCCATCCAGCCACTGCTCTGTGGAGATCCTTTCCTGAGCCCCCTCCTCGTCTCCTCCCACCCCCCCACCCCCCCACCCCCCCGCCCAGGGCTAAAACAATGGGCCCTCTAGCCCCCTTGCTCCATTTATGGGGAGCTCCAGCGCTTCCTGTCCTCCTGACCCAAGTCCTTTCCCGCCTCCCCCTGAGGGAGGCTCTCCCAGGCAGGAGGGGTTGTGGGCATCTGTGGACCCCAGAGCCAGCTGTGTGGGGCCCTATGGGGCCCCGAGGGCAGGCCTGGGTGCAGCCTCCCTAGAGGGCAAATCTCACTGTTGCTTAATCCATGTGCAGCGTCTGAGCCCTTCTCCGCAGCTCAGGGTGGGGGGTGGAGGGGGGCAACCTCCAACGTTGACCCTGGAGCCCCTCAGGCACATAACCAAGGCCAGTCACCCTGCGTGTGCTCCCACAGGCACAGGATCCAGAGATGCCAGCGGAAAGCGGGAAGCCCCAGAGCCTACAGCTCAGCCGCCAGGTTGGGTCTGCAGGGCAGGGAGGCAGGGAGGGAGGCCTGGGGATAAGCTGACCACCCCGAGCCAAGCCGTCAGAGCCCCCGCCGAGGTTCAGGAGCCCAGGGGACAGATGCATCCTCTTGCTCAGCACAGCAGCGAGAGGGGGAGGCCGCCGCCTTCATGCTTTATTCTCTGACAGTATCCATCTTTCCAAATTGATTTTTGATATCCATAGTGACCTGGAAGGGAGACACAGCGATAACTCTCGGAAAGTGGAAAACAATATTATCGCCACAAATATGAATTACTGGCCGCCAGGTTAAATCTACTGTGCAATGAATTATGTGACCCTGGCGCTCCTATAATTCTTGGGAATTTTATAGAGTCAGGAGAGGCCTGTGGGCACTGACAAGCACTTAACAGCCAGAACCAGTCCCAACAACTCTCGGGGCCATTTGATTTAGCCGTCCGGGCACCGCGGGCCACTCCGTTCTGCCTTGGGAGCGAGAGATGATGGGCAGTCACTTCTGCAGTTACGGACCTCATTTGTCGACTCTTGTTGTCATTCCCGGGGCTTTCTCCCACCAGGAGCCAAGAACCACAGGGCAGCCCCCAAGCCGGGGCCGCCCCCCAGGGGCCGTGGGCTCCGGGGAGCTCTGGAGCCTCAGTGCGTACCTGCCCTTTGGACAGTGGAGACCCACGCGTGCTTGCGGAGCGACTTGTCGCCGTCTGGGGAGAGGGCCCCTGGGGCGCACCTCATCCAACCAGAGAGGGTCACACAGCGGGAGGTCAGGAGTCAGGGCCAGCAGGAGCGTCCTTCTCCCAGCTCCTCCCAACCCCCGACGGCCAGGACCCTGGGCCTCACTTGGGGTCAACTGGGCAGGATGCTAGATGACCCGGTGGAGAGGCAGGTGTTCCTGGAGGCTAGGCTCCCCCTCAAGGCAGGGTGGGGTGCAGGGGGTGCTTTAAGTCCTGTGAGCAGCTGCCACCCTCTGGTTGAGCAAAGGCAGAAAGCAGAGAATGACTGAAGGGTGGGTGGACCCTGAGTGAGAGAGGGAGAGAGCAGAGCCCATGCTGCCCCTGGACGCCCAGTGTCCAAGCCAGGGGGAGCCCTGGGGTGCAGGGGAGGGGCAGGCCTGAGCCCCATTGGGAGCATGCTCCCAAACCCCACCTCATCAGAAGGGAACTTGGGTTGGGGGAGGAGGGATGGTCAGGCTGGGCCTGGCTTGAGCTGAACTCCTCGAGGGTACCCCCATTCCCCCCCCATGGGGACACTGGGGCCGCTGCTGGGTGCTCTGGAGCGGGCACAGGGATGCCTGAGGCGGGGCCAGGGGAAGTAATGGGGAGTGCATGGAAGGGGGCAGCAGGCTGGGAGGGGCGGGGGTTGCAGGATGCAGGGCTGAGGGAGGTCTCCCTTAGGCCTGTACTCAGGGTCCTATGCTCTAGGGGCTGCCAGAGGACAGCAGGAGGACAGCTCAGCAGGGACAGTGATGGTGAAGCCACCTGGTGTCGCCTTCTCCCAGGCACCGGGCCCTGGCAGGACGTTGGGCAGGGGGTCCCGGCTGGGCGTCGAGGGAGAAGCCCCTTGACCTGTGCAGCCCAGCCCTTGTCCAGCCAGGTCCCTCGTGAGGGGAAATAGGCCCCCAGCTCCAGGACAAATGCCCTTGGAGCCCCGCCCCCAACAAGGGGGGGTGACTTCCAGGACCGTCAGAGAGGACTTGGTGAGGACGGACCCCCAGGCTGGGGCTGCCAGGGTCCCCGGCCGGGAGGAGGTGCCTCTTCAAGGTCTGGCTTGGCCAGGAGAAGGTCACTGCCATCCTGAGGGATGTCTCAGTGCATTTCCCCAGGGCAGCGCAGGGAGACAGGACACCGGCCCTGCAGGGAACGGAGCTCACAGGTGGCTCCATTAGAGAGGTGCTTAGATATCGGGGACCAGCATTTGTCGGCAGGGGGTGGAGGGGGCTCTCCAGGCTCCACTGATCCCAGGGAGCTTGCGGAAGCTGAGAGCAGGGCTAAGGTCACCTCTGCAGACCCTGGAACTGTCAGTCCCTGTTCTCAGGATGCCTAGAGGTCTCCCTCAGTCCTGGGCTTGGGACCTTCGCTGCCCAACGGTGGTGGGAAATCCTGCCACCCTTCCCACACCAGCTGTCCTGGGCCGCCATAGGGCGCGGGGACCCAGCCCACGGAGGTCTTCGGTGGGGCGATGGGCCTAGGGCTCTGCTCCCCTCCCCCTACAGGTCCCACTCCACCAGCCACTGCCAGGCTCAGGAAGGGACTTCCAACCTGGGCTCAACTACCTCCCACAGAGCTGGGGCTGCAGCAACGCAAATGTCATTTAATTTACATGACAAAGTGGCGCTATTATTGCAAGCTGACAGAATGCCGCTCAGGGCAATTTCCGAAAATTATTTAAACAATGTAATGAGTTAAATGTCAGAGCTGGCTAATTATGTTTATGCTAATTGTTAATTAGCCCTATAATGGAGACAGTCTTAATTAACAATAGTTATGAGTGTGGGAGGTGGGCTCACTGTGGGTGACACCGGCGGCCTAGGCTGTCAGCGGCCTCTGGCTGCAGCCCAGTTGTCCCCTGGGCCCAGGGCAGGGGTCCTGCCAGCCAGCCCAGGGGTGCGAGCCCACCCCTGCTCCTGCCGCTGCCGCCCCGCCCCTGCCCCACTCTGTCGGACGTAGCCCGCGCCCACCCTTGGTCTGTCCACGCAGGTGGTCAAGAGGGCCCGGCGTCCTTCCCCCCTCCCCCTTTCCTTCCCCCATCCCTCTGAGCCACCACATCCAGAGCACTAATGGGTCCCGGGGGTCACACATGGCAGCAGGGGGTGCTGCGGCCAACAGGGGTCCTGCATGAGCCCCTCCTGTGGGAGAGAGAATGGGATGCACCTGCACCCTTGACCAGACACGTTGGAGTGGGTGGTGCCCAGCTCCATTCATTCTCTACCTCCCAAGCCCCAGGCAGGGGCAGCCTTGAAAGGAAGTCCTGTGCGAGGGCACCCCCTTTTCTCCAAGCCCCCTTCTGCTTGGGAAAGGGGTTCTACCACACAGTCTGTTACTCTGGGGGGAGCCCCTCCCGAGGCAGGAACTGGGCCCTGGGCTGCCGGATCGGCAGGGCTGTCCCAGGAACAGAGCCAACCGTGCATCCACAGG
The DNA here is from genome assembly GCF_011800145.1 of Mirounga leonina. Classification (NCBI taxonomy): domain Eukaryota; kingdom Metazoa; phylum Chordata; class Mammalia; order Carnivora; family Phocidae; genus Mirounga; species Mirounga leonina. Next base: position 80,880,232 of record NW_023270323.1, read on the forward strand.
TTGGCCCAGGGCCCAGGTCAGGGATGTGGAGGGAACAGCCGGGATGTGCTCCTGGAGGGGCCAAGCCTGAGACTGGACCTGAAGCAGAGAGGGTAGAGGAGCCGGCTGGAGGCCTGGGCCTTCAGGATGGGCAGGATCTGCTCAGCTGGGGTCCAGGCCACCGGCTGCCAGGCACGGGCGGGGCAGGGGGAATGGGGGGGGAGGAAGGCCGACGGGAACGTGGGGGTGTAGGCGAGGGCAAGCTAGGGGGGATGAGGAGGGGAGACTCAGGGACTGTGAGGGCAGTGGGGGGTTGCTGGAGAGGACAGACAGGGTGGGAGAGGGACGGGGGGTGGGGTTGCAGAGGGGGGCCGCGAGGGCAGACGGGTTGGAGGGCGAAGGGGGATAAGCGCGCGGGGGGGGGGCGGCGAGGGCAGACGGGGCAGGGAGACGGCGGGGGGCACGGGGGCGGGGAGGCCGTAGACTGGGGGCGGGTCGCGGGGCGGGGGCGGAGAGGGCAGATCGGGGGTGCGGAGAGGGCGGAGCGGGTTGGAGGGTGGGGGGCAGAAAGGGCAGACGGCCGGGGGCGGGGGCCGCGGAGAGGGCAGAGGGGGAGACGATGGGGGGGTGGAGAGGGCGGGGGCGGGGCAGACGCGGGGACACTGAGAGCGAACTCTGGGAGCAGCCCTCGTCCCGGGAGCTGCAGGCTCTGACGGCACGAAGAAGCCGGTTCGGCGAGTGCGGGCAGCAGGGGCTTCAGCTGCCCCCAGAAGAGCTGCCCCCCGGGTTTGGAGGTAATGTTTTCATCTTGCGGGAACTGCGGGCTTGAACTTCTGCACCCGCGAGCGACAAGGAACCGCGGACGCCGGAGTGGCGGGCGCAGGCAGTCAGCGGGGCAGGTGGCGGCCAGTGCGGCGGTCGGAAAGGTGCCGCACCCCCCGCGGACCCCTGCCCGGCGACAGGCTCGGCGCGCACGCGGCCCCTGGTGGCCTCTGGCTCCCGCGCGTAGCCAACGTCTTTCCCACCCGAGGGTCCTCGCTCGGCAGCTCAGAGGTGGTCCGGGTCGGCGTCTCCGCTCCGGTCCGCCGCGGTGGCCAGCGAGCTGGCGGTCACTGCTGGGGCGTTGCCGTGTCCCTCCGCAAGGTCCCTTTGGACCTAGCCACCTCCCTGTGACTCTAGGCCCTTCTCGCTGCTGCTCCGGCCACAGGCTCCCCAGAAGCAAGACCCCACCTCTTGGGTGCGCAGACCCCCATCCGTCTGCGAATCCTCTTCTCCCTGCCCCTCCCTGAGCCCGGTGGTGGGTGGGGCAGCGCGCAGGACCGTCGCCAGAACTGAGCCCAAACTCTGTTTCCTGGCCCTCCCCCACCGCCACCCCCCACCCCCTCCCCCGGGAGAGACCTCCGTGGGGGCGGGGCCTTCGTGCGGAGCGGTCTCCGCAGGGGTGGGGCCTTTGTGGGGGAGAAGTCTCTGCGGGGGGAGCAGGGGCAGCGGCAGCGGGCCTGGCACTTCCTCCTTGGAGCCTCGTAGGTCTGGAGCCTCAGTCCAAGTGTTCCATAACTTGGGAGACCCAAGCCCAGCATTCTCACTTGTGTCCTGTGACCTGCACTGTGTCCATCTGTCCCTGAGCCTGGGAATGCCGAAGGACACGGCTCAGGCCACAGGCTGCGGGGCCGGGGGCCTTGGACACAGCTTCCCGGAGCGTGAGGAACTCCGCAGTCAGCAGCGGTATCTGCACCAGACGGGCCCGCAGGGCGGCCGCCAAGGGTCACCGGCCTCCTCCTGGGTAGGGCTGGGGCCCGTGGTGGCTGTGCGCTCTGGTGAGGGCGAAATGGCAGGCAAGCAGCGTCTGCTGGCCCCATAAGGGTCCACACTTACTTCGCACACGCACGCATGCGTTTCCTCACATGCCCTGCTTCACGTCCCTAACCCCTTACACACCCTGCAGCATGTGTGTGTGTGGACACACACGCCATCACCCCAGCCTCACTTGGGGTCACTCCAGAGGAAGGTCTTCTTGGAAGCTCCACCCTCCCATGGAGGACCTCCAGCCTCAGCACCCGCCCACTGCCTCCAGATCCTGAGAATCCCCTCACTCAGAGCTGAGTGGCAGTAACCAGGGTGCCTGAGACTCTAGCCCCAAACGCACACAGGCATGAGACAGAGACAGAGACAGAGAGAGAAGGAGAGAAGAAAGAAAAGTAAAAGAATACTTACAGGAACATTTTGCTGCAGAAGAGAGAAAAATTGGACCAAACACAGATGATACGGCCTTCCTGAGATGGATGAATGGAGAGTTCAAAACAGAAATACAAAAGCCCAAGAGAAATAAGACAATGGAAGGAAATGACAAATGAGCTCACAGATCTCAGGAAAGAAGAGAAGGATGAAAACACAACTTTCACATGGGCCAGCCCTGACCTGTTCATTCCGAGGAGGGCACAGGGGAAGGGGCAGGAAGGGGCAGGCCCGGCCAGGCAGGGATGCACACCAGCTCTGGGAAAACCACATGAAATGCAATGGAAGGAAGCAAAGGGATTCTTGGGGTGGCTGCGGGTTGGGGATGGGCAGCTAGGGAAGGCAGGCAAAGCACACCCAACATGTACCCAATGGGTGCTGCTGAGAGCATGAACAAAACACAACAAAATTTAAATTCCAATATATATATATATATTTTTTTTTTTAAGATTTTATTTATTTATTTGAGAGAGAGAGAATACTAGCAGTGGAAGTGGCAGAGGGAGATGGAGAAGCAGGCTCCCCGCTGAGCAGGGAGCCCGACGTAGGGCTAGAACCCAGGACCCTGGGATCATGACCTGAGCCGAAGGCAGACGCTTAACCAACTGAGCCACCCAGGTGCCCCTCCAATATATTTTTTAAATGAGAGAAAATGTTACTGGATGAAGAAAGGCTTGAAAGGACATACTGTTTTCCCAGGGGGGAAGTGACACAGCTCAATTAACAGTGAAACTTGAAAAATCCAAGTCCTGTGGACATCCAAGCAAAGAAGGGAAAAAAAGTGATCAAGTTACTCTGTGGGAGAAAGGAAGAGGCCAGCATCAGAGAAGCAATCCAGTGGCTCAAACAATGGAGGAACTGTCTAAAGATGCTTCAGGGAAAAAAGTATACACAGAATGACCCAGATCAAAAAGACGCTTTCCCATGTGTGGTTCGGAGCTCCTGGAACGTGGTCCCAGGGAGTCATCCTTGAAGGGACCACTAAACCCAAACTGGAACCACAGGGAAAGGAGTGGTGGGTGGAACACTAGTTTCATCAAGCAGAAAATAGTAAAACCAGCTCAACATGATGGTTACAGAACAGAACAGATGGTATAAATCACAGCAGCATCGAGCGCAGTGACTCGGGGGCCCGAGGGAGCAGAAGAGAGGAGTCGGCGGGTGGCCTGCCATCACCTGTGGCACAGCTGGGGGCGGAGAGAGTCCGGTGACTGCAGGCCTGTAGCCCCCTCACCCAGACCACTGCTACACGGGAAGGGCAGGAGAAGAGAGAGCACCCATCCATACTCATGACTTTCCAATCACAGCCCCACCCTCCGGTAAACAAGGCCCAGCTGACACCTTACATCTCAGTCTGACCAATCAGGTTACCTAAAGTCCCCCATGGGGGAAGGGTCAGAGGTACAGGGCTTCCCTCCCCTTTCTGTCTGTCCCCAGGGAGTCACTCACCCCTGCCGGATCCCTGAAAGGGCCCCTACCTCTGCATCCCCCACTGCTCTCCGCACATTGGCGGCCCCCACTCCAGCCTCTCCGTAGTCTGGGGAGGGTGACATAGAGAGGCCATGGCACATGATGATGACCGCAGGATGGAGGGATGGGAAGGGGACAGCGGGGCACCTGCCCCAGACTGGGACAGAAGGCCAAAGAAGCTATGCCCTTTGGTCATGGGAAAATCAGATAGATATGAATGCAAATACTAATTCCTCCACTTGAAAACTCTGTGACCTTGAATAATCCTCTTTATCTATCTAAAGACAGTGCGGGGGGGCACCTGGGGGGCTCAGTCATTAAGCCTCTGCCTTTGGCTCAGGTCATGATCTCAGAGTCCTAGGATCGAGTCCCACATGGGGCTCCCTGTGCCTGCTTCTCCCTCTCCCGCTCTCCCTGCTTGTACTCTCTCTCTCTCTTGCTCTCTGACAAATAAATAAAATCTTTTAAAGACAGTGGAGATAGTTTCAAGTGGGACTATAACACCTCTTTGGCTGGGTTGTTTTACAGTGAGGGATAAAATGTGCAAAGCATCTAGCATGCAATAGACACGAGAAACATCATAACAGAAATACCGAAAGTGATGGTGGTGATGGTGGCTCAGTGCAGAGCCGCAGGGACGGTGGGTCTAGCACCAGCAAGGGTGTGCCATTGGACACACAGTTCCGAGCCGTGGGTCAACCTCGCACCCAGCGTCAGACAAGCCAGGGTCAAATGTGGGCAAGGGTGTAAAGGAAATGCGAGATAATGAACTGCAGATGCTCAGAGCCAGAACAGTGACATTTGACTAAGCACCACTTACACTGAAACAGTAACTTTTCATTCCTGCATTCAGTGAATATTTCTTGAGCAGCTACTGTGCTGGCATGTCCCCCTCACTGCCTAAGCAGTGGAAGCAAGATGTGCCCAAAACTCGTGGAGGAGGCAAAGCAGCCCTGGTTTCCTGAGCACCCGCACTTCCACTGCACTTCACACCCGCCCTGTGCTCACACCTGCCCTGTGTTCACCCTCACCTGTGTTCACACCCGTCCTGTATTCACCCCTGCCTGTGTTCATACCTGTCCTGTGTTCACCCTCACCTGTGTTCACCTCCGCCCTGTGTTTGCACCTGTCCTATATTCACCCCCACTTGTGTTCACGCCTGTCCTGTATTCACCCCTGCCTGTGTTCACACCTGTCCTGTATTCATGCCCGCCTGTGTTCACACCTGCTGCTTCATCTGGTCCTCCTGACAATTGCTGTCTGCTAAGAGCCTCTCTCTCCCCGCCCTGAGCTCTGAGGAGGAATCCAGGGCAACAATCATGCTGTGACCTGCCCACTTTTGGCCAGCACCTCCTTTTCCAATGAGGAGGCATGTGGGGGTGTTGCATGTGCCCAGGTCTCAGAGCGAGGGGCAGGTGGGGTTTAAGCCATACCATTCAGGCTCCTAACCAGTACCTTGCCCTCATGCCCGTCAGCTGCAGGGAGCCCACAAGCTTGAACTGTCTCAAGAGCCCAAACCAGGTGCCCAGGAACTTCTTTCTGTCCCCACCTCAGCCAGTGGAAGCCTGGTCCACACCCAGGCTCACCTGCAATATGGGAACAAGACAGCTTGATGGAGAAAGAAATGGTCCCAGGAGATCAGCTGAGCCCAGGTCCACATCTGGAGGCATACAGGGCTACTTTCACAAAGGGCATCTGGAGAGTCGAGGGGAGGCCACACCAGCATAAGGCCTCTGGATCCCTGGGACAGAAATGCAACTCAGACCGGTGAGGCCAACAGGAACACTGGGGTGAGGCTGGGCTTAGGGAGACCAGGTCCCCTGCTCTCTGATGTCTCCGCTCCCTCCTCCCTCCCTCTCTTTGTCTCTCCCCACCCCACCCCATCCCTGCCTCTCTCAGCAGTTTGGCTGTTTCTCCATCTGTTGTCAACCCAGCCAGCAAATCACAGAGAATCTGCCACCATGAGAGATGACCTTTCCCGTGGGTGCCACTGGGGCAGGTCTAGCCAGGACTCAAACCTCGACCACCCAAACTCTAGAGCCCCCTCTCTGGCTTTGCTCTCCTGTCTGCTTCCATATGATCCAGGCACTCTGGTGGGGGTGGAGGGTTACACAGAGCTGTGCCTGCTCTGGGGACAATGGCAGGCCATTCCTCCCCAGGGGTGGCCTGCCCCAGTCACACCCAAAGTCCCTGCCGTCCTGGGATCAGAACCCCACACCAAGATGCTATGGTCCCAAAACCCCCTCTGTGGCCCCATCCTAGAATTTCAGCTCAGAGACCCGACTACAGCCCAGAAAGTGAGAGGTCATGAGGCTAAGTCTCCATGGACCCCTGCTCCCTGGTCTCAGGGGTGAGCTCAGGGTCCCGGGCTCCAATCCTGCCCCTGGACAGCTGGGCTACCTGTCTGTGGGCCAGTCTGTCACACTGAGTGGCAGGTTACGAATATGTAAAGCACATCACAGCACCCAGCCCCGGGGCCGGGGGGAAGATGGAGCTTAGAACAGGTGGAGAGCAGCAGGTGGGACCCCTGCTCAGCCTAGATGCTCCTGACCGCCCCCACCCACCCACCTTTCCAGGCTGGAAGCTCGGGCACAGCTTGGGGCCAGCCCCCACCCCACCCCACCCCTGCTGCCCTGGCAGGAGGGAGGGAGGCCTAAGACAGGCCCAGAGGTCTGGGATGCTGAGGCCTGCCCAGCTCAGCCTGCAAGAGGTGGCAGCAGGCTGTATTTTTCCCTTAATGTGACAGACACTTAAAGCAAAGAAGGGGACACACAGCCCCATAAAACAGCGGCCCGTCTCCCAGGCCCTATTTTATTCATGGCAACAGAAATAAAAGTGCCTTTTATGGGGCCTCCTGTTTCTGGCTCCACAACTGCACAAAGACATCATTTACAAGGAAGCTAACTAATGCCCTTAGGAAGTTCCCATGGGGGGACGCCCACATGGGCCCTGGCTCCACCCCAACGATGATGGTGTGGGGCTTCTAGGGGTAAGCAGAGCAGACTCTCAGGACCCCAAACAACCCAAGGATGGTGGTAAAGGTCCCGGCAGCCACCCCCTGGCCAGGGCATTCCCGGGCGCCTCGGTCATACCCACTGAGCAGAGGGGACCTTCGTCCCGCCCCAGCCACGATGGAGGGTGTGGGGGCACACTGGCCACACTGAGCGAGGCCATCTCGTTAGACCCCCCGGGTCGCATTCCCAGGCAGGCGGAACGGGGGTGCCAGTGGGCTCTCCCCATCTGACCTGGACATAGAATGGCCGAGTTGTTCCATCATTCGTTAGCCCATCTGTTGTGCAGTTACTGACCCGGGTGCTGGGGCAGACCCGCCCCACCCCCACCTCACGGCACCTGATCCTGAGTGTCCTTGCAGGGGGCGGTGCCATGGAGAGGAGGCGGCCTCTGCCAGGAGGAGTGGCAGGGGCTACAGAACTTGACGCCATCCCTTGCGGGGAGGGGGGTGGGTGCAGGTGGCCATGGGGACAGGTTGGGGGCTGCACCAAGCATGGAGACCCCAGCAGGGCAGGGTGGACGCTGGAGGGTGCATGACTTAAGCACAGGGTGAAGAGACCTGGATCAGAGCTTGGGGTCTTCAAGGGGCTGGGATAGCATGGTGGGGGCACCCAGGGAAGGGTCTTTGCAGGCAATATCTGGAAGCTGAGAGCATGAGTGCTGGTCAGACGTGGAGGTGAGGGGGAAAGGGGATGCCCACCCAGGGGCGGGCAGGGACCACAGGAGACCCACGAGACGTGTGGTTGGAAAAGGGGTTCTGAGCTGCAGGAAGGACACCTGGAAGGGCCTGTCCAGTGGGCAGTGGGCGGACAGGACTGGAGCCCAGGAAAAAGACTTGCCCTGCAAAGGATGCAGATGGAGACCAGAGACTAGGAAGGAGTGTGGGGTCCGGGGGCTCTGGGGCAAGAGGGCAGAAACCAAACATAGCCAGCAGTCAGTGCGAAGGAGGGAGGGCAGTGTCCAGAGGCAGGAGGAGAGCCCACAGAGCGTGGTGTCAGTGAAGAAGGGGCCTCGTGCCAGCCCATCAACCGTGAGTCCGAGCACGGGCCTGTTGAGTGTGAGTCTGAGTGTGAGCCCGTCTAGTGTGCAGGCCCATCTGAGTGGGCACATTCAGGCCTGGCCTGCTGCCAGACAGCAGGTTAGGACCCAATGACCTTGGCTTGGACACGGAGCCCCCATTTTGCTACAAAAGGGAGGAAATGCTGTCTACAGGCTGTGGTCTACTCACCGCAGAGAACTGATGAATCGGAATCGACTCATGGTAGCTTATCCATCACCTGGAGGCTTTGCCCTCACTCTCCTGTCCCACTTACTGTCTTTCCTGTAACTCCAGCATCAGTATGGACACAAGCCCCTCCCCTCTCACGCGTCTCTCACCAGTTCCCAGGACAAGGCCCATGTGCTCTTTGAAACACCAGCGACAGGCTCTCCAGATGGCAGGCTTCTGCCGGGGATGGAGGCTGTTGCCCAGGAGGACCCTGTGGTCACTTGGCCTCTTGACCCTAGGGCCCCTGTCCTGTCTGGGGCAGACCCTCCAGCACCCACTGGTTTTACCGCCATGTGCCCTGGACCAGGTGTCAGCCAGGCTTTCCAGAGACAGAGACCAGTGGGATATATCTGTGGATCCAGAGGTTCATTCCACAGAATTGGCTTGCATGCCGCGGGGTCAGCTGGATAGCTGGTGATCCACAGGGCAGGTGGCAGGCTGGTGTCTCCAAGTGGAGCCCCCTCCTCCTGAGGGGCCTCCGTTTTGCTCTGCAGACCTTTTACTGCTTAGAGGAAGCCCTACTTTGCTGGGGGCCACCTCCTTTATTTCGGGTCCACTGATGGTAGACGTGACCCCACCTGCTAAAGACACACCCGGCGAAACCTGAGCAGGTGTGGTATCACACCTGTGCTTCACCAAGTCCGACGGCCATCGCTGTCAGATCCTACGCAGGGCAGGGGCTGGCCTACCTGCTCTGTGCAGCCCAGAGGGTCACCACAGAAATCGGGTCCAACGGGGAGCCCCCCGGCCCAGCGCAGACTGCAAAGAGCAGCCACCAACGGAAGCCACAAGGGCCCAGGGCAGGCAGCAGGTGAGCGCTCAAGCCATTGAGCCCCCTTCCCAGCACAGCCCCCAAGCCGTCAGCGCACTTTCTCCTTCCCTTCTGTGCCAGCACGGCAGGCTTTGGCGTCCCCCACCAGCCACCAGGACCTTCCAAGGTCATCAGTGACTCTCCTCCCCAGACCCAGGGGTCAGCCCACAGGTGCACTTATGTTACCTCTCAGCAAGCTGGGGCCCAGACACCCCGCCCGAGGCATCTTCTTCCCTGGGTTCCAGAACCTTCCCCTCCTGGGAGCCCTGCAAGCTCAGCAGCTGCCACCTCAAATCTGGGCCTGGAGCAGGAAGACAGGGAGGAAGCATTTGGTATGCCACCCGCCCCCTGGATGCCACACGGATGCACGTGGCGAGCTCATGGTGAGCGTGTCACGGGATTGGTCAGGCCTGGCCCAGCAGCTGGCAGGACCCACCCTTCCTTGGCCGCCTGCACCTGCCACTTCAGGGTCCACCCCTCCCATAGCCCTGTGTCACCCCACTGCTATCTCAGCCTGCACCCTCCCCCAACCCCGGCCCTGACATCCAACTGCTTGCTCAGTGAGGCCTCTGGCCATGGAAAGAAGCACATGTGACAAAATCTAACTGTCCATCCACCCTCGTCCCCTCCCCCCTTCCCTATCCCAAGAAGAGGCTTGGGCCATCATGGGTTCTCACCCAGGCTCAGACAGGGACTGTCCCCAGGGCCGAGCCCTGTAGGGAGCTTTGCTAACAACTGAAAGGGAGACATGAGGAGAGGCCAGACACGGCCTTCCCTCCTGCACTCCCACCCGGCAGGCCCGCCCTGCCCCAGGCCACAGGCTGCACCAGCCCCTACCACACATGGCCACCCAGACTGCCTGCCGCCCCAGGCATTTCCCCCTGGTCCACACAGGCTCAGGCCACTGGCTCCAAGGCCAGTCGATGGACACTGAGGTCCCACCCCATGTGTGCACAGGGGACCCCACAGATGGACAGTCCGGGACTTGCCAGGCCCCTGACTACCCAGCAGGACAGCAGGCCCCCCAGTCACAGCCATTAACACTGCTCTGTAGCCAGGTCCGCACCCACCTCCTGCGACTGTCTGCTGGGTCTCCCGCCCAATGCCTGTGGGCACCCTGGTCTTGACCTCACTGGAATGTGCTCCTTGCCTTCCAAAGCACTGTGGTTAGCCTGATGGAGCTGAGAAGAGGCCACCAGGCCCATCAGAAATGAAGGTCATAAGCACTTCCAGAAAACCCGCCAGAGCTGCACTTTAATTCTGCAACAGCCCAGCAGAGAGGTTGCATCATCCCGATTTTCAGACTGGCAAATTGATTATCACAGGTCCTACTCATTAGAGACCCAGCTGGTTCCAGCCAACTCCATAAGAAGAAACACCTCAAAGACCAGGCAGAAACATCCAAATGGATCCAGAACCCTGACCCACCCTGCGGGTGGCCAAGCATCCTGCAGCCAAGTGGCTTGGTCAGAGTGGAACTGCCCAGAGACAGAAACTCCTTGCTTTCCAGGCCTCTACCCACCCTCTGCCCACCTCTATCCTCCAGAAATCCTGCACAGCCTCAAGGCCCCAGGGCCACGAGAGAAGACCCTGGAGGAGGGAGAGGTGATGGCAGGGGGCTGTCAGACTACCCATCCCATGCCTCCCTCCCACTGTCCCCCTCTGCTGCCTTCCTTTGAGTCCCCCAGAGTCTGCTTTCCAGCTGAAGCCTGACCTGCTGAGACTGAATGCAAGGAGAGCTAGTCATTTGTGTGCACCCAGAGTTCAGAATGTTTGTCAAGTGAATGAATGAGTGGCCTGAAACACTGCCTTGAGGATAAACCTCTGATGCAGGAAACTTCCCAAGAGCTGTACAGTGATGTGCATGGAGGGAGTCGGCCCTGCCCGGTGCCAAGTGTCAGCCCTGCCCGCCAGGTGGTGGTGGTGGTGACTACAGTAGTATTATCATCATCATTATTATTTTCTAGTGGCTCACCTATTTTAAGGACCCAGACTGTAGCCTTCAAGTGTGGGCCTGTTACAGGAGAAATGAGCCTGAGGGGTCATTTAAAAGCCAAACATGGGGGCACTCTCCCATTGACCCTGGGGGAGCCTGTTAAGCAGGTGCCGGGCCCAGGAAGGGAAGCTGTGGGGAGGGAGAGGGTGTGAGGATGAACAACTCCGTGTGACACAGGTTGATGCAGAACAGGGCAGAGGGGCTGAGATAAAAGGAAGACGTCTGTGAGGGTACTTTGTCATATAATTGTGGCACTGGAGTTATGTAAATGCTTTACACAATAAAAAAGTTTATATAAAAAAGGAGAAAATCAACCCACAAAAGTTTAAAGCAAACTGGAACTAATGAACTTACCACACAGAAAAAAGAATTACATTAAGTGACTGTAATGCACAATATTTTTATATGTATGCCCAGCGAGACTTATTCTAAGGACAAACAAACAAACAAACAAAACTGTATAAAGAAATCTTAAACTGCACTTGGAGATCCTCTTGCTAATAGAAACATTGGCACTGGGGCGCCTGGGTGGCTCAGTCATTAAGCGTCTGCCTTCGGCTCAGGTCATGATCCCAGGGTCCTGGGATCGAACCCTGCATCGGGCTCCCTGCTCCGCGGGAAGCCTGCTTCTCCCTCTTCCACTCCCCCTGCTTGTGTTCCCTCTCTTGCTGTTTCTCTCTGTCAAATAAATAAAATCTTTAAAAAAAAACATTGGCATTACTATTTTGAAATTACTATAGATATATCCTAGGATGAAGCATGTAAGTAATTATAGTAAGGTCATTAGGAAACAAGATTTTTAGCATGAGAGAAAAAAAAGAGATGAAATTGCAAATCAAAGAAATGAAGTTTAAAACTGTAATCTGAATAAACCATCTGAAAATAAAATTAAGAGAACAATTCCATTTACAATAGCATCAAAAAGAATAAAATACTTAGGAATAAATTTAACCAAAGAGGTGAAACACTGGTACACTGAACATTACAAAATATTTGCTGAAATTAAAGGAGACCTAAATAAATGGTAAAATATCCTGTATTCATGGAGTCAAAGACCAAATATTGTTTTAAGATGATAATACTCCCCAAATTGATCTTCAGCTTCAATTCAATCCCTCTCAGAATCCAAGCTGGCCTCTTTTTACAAATTGACAAGCTGATTCTAAATTTCTTATGGAATTGCAAGAGACCCAGAATAGCCAAAACAATCCTGAAAAAGAAGAATAAAATTTCAAAACTTACTACAAAGCAATGGTGATCAAGACTGTGCAGTCCTGGCACAAGGATAGACAGAGATCAACAGACTAAGACAGAGTCCAGAAATAGAACATGTGTCCATGGTCAACTGACTTTTGACAAGCGTACCAAGACCATTCAGTGGGTGAAAGAGTCTTTGAACAAATGATGCTGGGAAAACGGGATATCCACATGCAAAAGAATGAAGCTTAACCCTCACTCCACACCACATACAAAAATTAACTCAAAATGGATCAAAGACCATGTAAGAACCAAAACTATAAAACTCTTAGGAAAAAAACATAGGGGTAAATTTTCATGGCCTTAGGTTTGGCAGTGGTTTCTTAGTATGATACCAAAAACAACAGCAATAAAAGAAAAAACAAACATATTTGACTTCATCAAAGTTAACAACATTTGTGCTTCAAAGGGCACCATTAAATAAGTGAAAAGACAACCCAGAGAATGGAAGAAGATATTTTCAAGTCCTAAACTGATTAGGACTTTGTATCTCAAATATATAAAGAAACTTTAAAATTCAGTAATAAAAAACCAAATAACTTTATTTAAAAATGGGCAAATGATCTGAATAGACTTTCTCTAAGGAGCATATACAAATGGCTAGTAAACACATGAAAAGATGCTCAACATCATTAGTCATCAGGGAAATAAAATCAAAGCCACAATGAGATATTGCACACCCACTAGGATGGCTAAATCAAAAAGCCAGATAACAAGTCTTTACAAGGATGTGGAGCAGTTGAAACTCTTATACAGTGCTGGTGGAAATGTAAAATGATGCTGTCATTTTCATAAACAATTTGGTAGTTCCTCAAATTATTAAACATAGTTACTGCATGATCCAGCACTTCTTCACTTCTAAATATATATCCAAGGGAAATGAAAACATCTGTCCACATAAAACTTGTACACAGATGTTCATCGTAGCATTATTTATAATATCAAAAGGTGGAAACAACTCAAATGTCTGCCAACAGATGAATGGATAAACAAAGTGTGGTGTATCCACACAATGGAATATTATTGGGCAATAAAAAGGAAAGAATTCCTGAGATGTGCCACTGCATGGAGCCCCAGAAAGAAAGGAGTACGTGCAGGAAAAAATACTTGAAGAAGTCGTGGTCCCAAACTTCCAAAATCTGATAAAAGACATAAATTTATAAATTCAAGAAGCTCAGTGAACTCTAAAAAGGATAAACTCAAAGAAATCCATGCCCAGAAATATAATCAAACTATTGAAAACCAAAGACAGTGAAAAAAACCTTTAAAGCAGCCATTAAAAAAATGATAAATTACACACAAGGGAAACAATGACTGGAAAGACTATGAATTTCTCATCAGAGACCATGGAAACAAGAAAGCGGTGGAACATTTTTTTTAATGCATTGTTTTTGTTTTTAAGTAAGCTCCATGCTGGGTGTGGAGCCCAATGTGGGGTTTAAACTCATGTCCCTGAGATCAAGATCTGAGCTGAGATCAAGAGTCCGATGCTCAACTGACTGAGCCACCCAGGTGCCCCAGGAACAACATTTTTAGAGTACTGACAGAAACGAACTGTCAATCAAAAATTCTCTATCTATCAAAAATCCTTCAGAAATTAAGGCAAAATAAAGACACTCTCCAATGAAGGGAAATGAAGAGAATTTGTCAACAGCAGACCTGCTCTAAAAGAAATTCTAAAAGGGGTTCTCCAGGCAAAATGAAAATTGCACCAGAAGAGAACTTGAAACTTTAGGGACAAAGTGAAAGAAATCATAAATCTCTACATGAAACTCTGGTTTTAGTTCTTACTTCTTTAACACATATATGAAGGCTGAAACAAACGTTATAGCATGGTCTGGGGAATTTTCAATGTATGCAGATGTAATAACAAGACACCCCCAACTATAAAAGGAGGATAAAGGTGGTTTGAGGACCAAGTTTTCTGCATTCCACTGGAAGTGGCAAAATATTCACTTGAAACAGACTGTAACAAGCTCAGTGTCTGTCCTATAATCCCCAGAGCAATTGCTAAAAACATAATTATACAAGGAAACATAGGAAAATAAAAACAACCCACCCAGTAAAGTGAAATACTAGAAAGAGAGAGAGAGAAGAAAGAAAGAAAGAAAGAAAGAGAGGGAAAGAATCATAAAGAAGGCATGAAAGAGAAAAGAGAAGAGGTATGAGATGAACAGGCAAAAACAGTAGTGTTAAACCTGAATCCAAACACATAAATAATTATATTAAATGTCAATGGCCTAAACCACCAATTAAAGGACAGAGATAGTTACACTGGACTGAGGAAAATTCAACGTGTTGTCTACACAAATCCACTTTAAATATAACTATATAGGTAAATTAAAAGTTAAAGGGTGCAAAAGGATAGACTGTGGAGACACTAATCAAAAGAGAGCTGTACTCATATACTGTATGGGTACATATATACTAATACCAGATGAAGGAAAATCGCCAGGAGTAAATGGAGACATCACATAATCATAAAAGGATCAATTTCAAGTAGATATAAAATCCTAAGTGTGCGTTCAGCAAACAACAGACCTTCACAATACATGAAGCAAAAACTGATAGAACTGCAAATTGGAATAACAAATTCACAGTGATGGCTGTGACCTCAACCGTCCTCCGTCTGTGTCAGCAGAACAAGCAGCTAATCAGCAAGGAGGTAGAACCGAGCACCACAACCACCTGCTCCTAAAGGGTATTACTGAACCCTCCACCCAACAACAGCAGAATACACATCCTTTCCAAGTGCGCATGGAACATTCTCCAGAAAGATCAGATCCTGGGTTATAAAACCAACCTAACAGATTTAAAAGAATTCAACATACACCAAGTATGTGCTTGACTACAATGGAATTAAAGTAGAAATCAATATAGAAAAGTGTTTTGAAAACCCCAGAGGCTCAGAAGTTAATGCACTTGTAAATAATTCATGGATCAAGAACATGCCTCAGGGGAAACTGGAAAACATTTGAACTAAATGAAAAGAAAGTTTTCAGTATCAAAATTATTTGTGGGATGCAGTTAAAACAGGGCTTAGAGGGAAATTTATAGTATTAAATGTTTGCATGGAAAAAGAAGAATCCAAGCTTCCTCCTTAGTAAACTAGAAAAAGAAGAGCAGAAGAAAACCAAAACAACCAGAAGAAAGGAAATAAGAAAGATGAAACCCAAATCGGTAAAATTAAAAACAGAAAAATTTTAGGTAAGATCAACGAAGTAAGAACCTGGAGATATTGTAAAAAAAAATTAATTTCAGTTTTGAGTTATTGATTGCTAGTACGTAGGAATTTGACCTTTTATAAGTCGCATCCTCTGACCTCCCTAACTGGTCCTGGGAATGCGTTGTAGGTCCGCCCAGGTTTTCCAGGTGGATTCTCATGTTGTCTGCACATAGTAGGGACAGTCTGAGTTTTTCCTTTGCACTCTATATGCCTTTTACCTCCTTTTCTCCACTGAAATATTTGCAGGTGAAGGGACCTGGTGTGTGGAGATGTGCTTAAAAACATCACAGAAAGAGAAGTGTGGCCATGAGGACATGGGGTCATGGGACACACTGATGCCCGCTGAGCCCGAGTGGCAGGGCTCCTCTCTGCATTTCTGTGTGTGTTCAACATGTTTTATAATAAAGGGTTTTTAAAAACCTAGTACAACAAGGCCAACAGTTGAACAAATGGAAAAGGGACAAAGGCAGTTAACAAAAAATTAAAAACACACATGACCAATATTCACTGAGGAAAACTCGCATCCTTACCAGTAAGTTCCAGCGAGAGAGAGGACCTGCCCACCTTGTGCGTGGATCTGCGGGCCCCGGGTGATGTGTTGCTGGGGTCACTTATCCAGTGCCTTCCCGCTAACCCAGGGACTCGCGTGTGTTTCCTCCTAAAGACGGGATGGAAATCTAAACAATCCACACGGCAACGTGTTTAGAGTAACCTGAAGCTAGCCGAGTGATAATTAACTCAGGTCTCTGGACGAGGTACCAGGCACGTACTGTGGGGCGGAGAAGCAGAGACCCAAGGGCACACACAGCGCCAACGTGCACATCTTTAAAAAGCAGAAAACACGGTAAAAGGAAACAGGCAAGATGTGCACTGAACTCTTGCTGTGGGGCGGGATTACAGAGGCTCCAGCCTCCTTGCTCGTCTCCTCGGGTGCACGTTACCTTTATCATCAGAAAAGATATATATTGTCTAAGAACACAGAGATAGCAGGATCCTTCCCACGGCCCCACAGCAGGGCTGGGTCAGGTAAGCAGGAGCCCACGTGGCATCCCGCCCCCCCAGTCCACACACCAGGCTCCTGCCCATTTCAGCCCCAGCACCCCCCGCCCCCCCGGGCCTGGGCTTCTCTGCTGACAATACCCGGGGCTGTCTGTCTCCAGGGAGCCGGGATCTTTACATTTTCTGCAGGCAGTGCACCCTCCACCCCACGCCCAGTACAGTGGGCAGCCCGGTGATGAGGGATTGGGGATAGGAACAGGGCCAACCAGGCAGAGGCCTAGGGGCCAACTGATCGGCTCCAAGCCACCGCCGATCCTGCTTCCAGGACACTTCTGGGCACCAAGCCCCACGCTTCCCGGGGCCCACCCTCTCAGGGCCTGCCTCCCGAGAACCAGCTCATTCTGCGGTTTTGGTGGCGCACCCCGGTGAGGGAAGGGGCTGCCCTGCTCAGGGCTGACTGCCAAGAGCAAGGCTTCCTGCAGCCCACGAAGGACGAGGGGAAGCGGTGGATTGCTGAGCAGCCCGCAGCCCGCCGGCACCTGCCGAGCTCACTCCCGGACAATGGTTTCTGTCCTGGTCTTACACACGGGACAGCCGTGTTCACCAAAGGTCGCTCTCAGGAGCAGCAGAACGGCGTCTGTCAGCCCTCCGTTCCACCAGCAAATAAATAAAGCAAGCCTTTTGGGGGAAGAGCTGAGCCAGGGCCTTTAGGGGGTGCTGCCGGAGCAGAGAACTGAGTGTCAGCGAGAAGCCGGCCTTCAGAGCCAGGGAATGGCCAGCGCAGAGGCCCGGGGGCCCGAGTGAGCTTGGCCCAGGGCACAGAGCAGGGGGTGTGCCGGCAGGGGTGTGGTGAGCCCAGCGAGAAGGGGGGACGCAGGTGAAGGCCTCTCTGACCGCGGCCACAGGCTTGGGTTTTGTTCTCTGTGTATCATCCAGAAGACACTGGAAGGGCATGAGGTGAGCCCTGCACCCATGCCCTGAGCATGGTGACTCAGGGAACCCTCTGCTCCAGGCCCTCACTGCAGAGAAGATGGGAAAGCAGCTGCCGGGACCAGGGTACCCCACTGCCCATTCAGAGACCCATTCTACAGCAGCCCCACTGCCTGGGACCCCAAAGACCCCTGGTTTGGAGGGAGCCGCCGGCAGGGACAAGGCCCACAGGGCAGGCGGCAGCGCCTGGAGCCTGCAGCCGAGGCCTCCCAGCACCTGTCCCCAGATTAGATTTCTCCTTTCTCATTACCACCGTAATAGGTCCTTCAGACCTCATTCCAGCCCTAGATATTATCTGACCCGTATAATTAATTAATTATAGCCCAAATATTATAGATTATTAAAAATAGCATAACTAATAGTGTAATATCTCAAGCTGTCGACTTTAATAGTCAACATTGTCTTGGCCGCGCTTATCAGCCCGGGACACCCGGTGAGAATATTGATTCCGGGGTAATTTTAGCCGTCATCTGCCATCCTGACGGGGATTGTCAGGTCCTCACCCAAGCCGGGGCTCATTTGAAATCGTTAAACCGCCGCGCGGCTCACAGTGGATCTTAATGTTCCCTTTTTCTCCCCTTCAATATGTTTCAGCAACAGAGAGGAAAATAAATAGAGGAAAGGGAAAGCGAGAGAGAGAGGGAGGGCGGGAGGGCGAGAGTCCGCTCTCAAGGGGAGGGGAGGGGCGACGGATGTGTGTCTCTCCCCGGGGACCCTGCACTCCCCGCCCCCGCCGCCCCCAGCCCGCCTTTCCCGGAGACTCCGCTGCCGGCCGAGCTGTGCAGGGGGAGGCTGTGGGGGGACAGGGCGGAGCGGCTGAGAATCAGGCTCCCACAGGACACGCGTGCGCTGCAGCGCCGCCGGACTCCGGCGACCCGACCCCTGGGGAGCCTCCGCTCCCGCCCGCCGCGCCCCGACGGCCCCCGGGCCCGCTCGCAGGCACCGCGCACTCGGGCGGCGGAGACGGAGCCAGACCCACGCTGGGCGCACGGCGCAGAGAGCCCCGCGCACGAACGGACACACGCGCGCAGTCACGTGGACACGCACGCACGGAGCGCGCACATGCGGAGCCGCACGTGGGCATGGACACACGGCACGTGCGCGTGGAGGACACGGACACATCTCACCAGCGTGCGCTCACGCACTGAGGGCCTCCCGGCTGGGTGCCCGCAGCTCCAGGGGCTCCGAATAGCGAGGGGGCCCGGGAAGTGACCCTGGGGAGGGGCCCCCGGGGGTTGCAGTTCCAAAAGGCGTCAGCAGGGGGGCCTCGGGAGAGGAGGGAAAGTACAGCCCTGAGCCCCTCCGGCCCTGAGCCCCCAACCCAGCGCCACCGCCACGTCGCGTCGTGCGGGAAGGGACGGCCGCTGACAGCAGGCAGGCCGCGGGGACCCTCAGCACACACACACGACCCCCCAACGGGAGGGGCCGGGGCGGGCCCAGTTTCCAACCCTGCCCATCCCGGTCCGGCCCGGGCTCACCGCCCCTCAACCCGCGCCCGGCGCGCAAGCCCCATCCCGCGCGCGCGCACACTCCCGCGGGCACGCGCTCACCCCACCCTCACCCCACACGCCCTTCTCCCACTCCCCCTACCCCCTCGGGCACCCGCTCACCTCCACCTCCCACCTCCACCACCGCCTGCCCCTCCCCCACTCCTCCGCATCCCCTCGGGCGGCCCAGGACAGCGGTGTTCCGGAATCGCTCCTCCAAGTCTTCCCTTGGAGTGTTACTCAAACTTCTAATTATGATTCACGCGTGTGATAATAATTTAATAATCGGGGAGCCATGCAAGCGGCATTAACCTCAATTAAGCTCATTACGCGGCCTAACGCCCCCCACCACGTGCCCTCCCGACCCTGAGTGAGCGCCGCGGGTGTGACTTGGGCACGTGCATGCTGGGCACGAACAGTTTCACTGAAAGCATTTATTGAACACCTTCTGTGTACCTGGCCGGGACCCCTCCTCGCACCCTGATCGGGTTCCCTGTGCCCCCTCCCCTCTTCCTCCTTGGACGCTGTCCACTCTTCTGACTAGGGAAGGCCCATGTCCTCCATGCCTAACCTTCCCACCCGACCTCATGACCGCCCTCCCTCCCTCACGGCGCCTCAGGTGGAAACTGAAGGACCACGGGTGACGGCCAGCTCTCCCTGCTAACTGGGCAACTGCCCAGCCTCCCTGATGGCAGACCTGCCCACCTGGCTCATTTTCTTTCTTTCTTTCTTTCTTTTTAAAGATTTTATTTATTTATTTGACAGAGAGAGAGATAGCGAGAGCAGGAACACAAGCAGGGGGAATGGGAGAGGGAGAAGCAGGCTGCCCACCGAGCAGGGAGCCCGATGTGGGGCTCGATCCCAGGACCCTGGGACCATGACCTGAGCCGAAGGGAGATGCTTAACGACTGAGCCACCCAGGCGCCCCTCACCTGGTTCATTTCTACCCCCACGCCCACCACAGGGTTCACCCTGTCAGAGGTGTGCCATGGAGAGTAGCTGAATGTATGGTGGATGAAGGAATGAGCTCCCCCTGGGATGTGGGGTGGGGGGAGAAACACAGTACCTGAGACTGGGTGACTATGGAGATGTCCAGGAAAGAGTCCTGTGACTGTGGGATGGGCGAGCAGAGAATAGGTCAGCTGCAGGACACATAGAAGAGAGCCAGGTAACATGGGACATGAACAGACAATGGGTGGGGACTGCTGAGGCCACGTCTTCTCAACTCTAGGATGTCATGGACAGTAAGGTGCCCCATTTGTATCAGTCAGGTTTCTGCTACAACACTGCTGTGTAACAAAAAGCCCCAAAGCTCTCGGTGGTCCACGGCCATTGTCACCCATTACCTGCTTGTGGACCATGATCAGCTGCCATTGGCTGCCCCCCACTGGGCTCATAAGGTGGGGTTCAGGTGGGCTCCAGACCTTTATTCCTAGTCCCAGCTGACTGTCCGGAGCATGTTCTCTTCACAGAGGAGAGCGGAAGCTGCAAGGGGCAGAAACACAGATGCTCTTAAGGCCTGAGCTCAGAGTTGGCTCCTGGTCACTTCTGCCCAGTGCAGGTCATGTCGCCAAAGTATACTTTCAGTGGGTGGGAAGTATACTTTCCCCATTGGAAGGCCATGGCCGAGTAAGAGGATGAAGGGAAAGAAAAACTGTGGTTAAGTTATCCAATCTATGACATTTCTGATCTAATCAGAGTTTTTCCAGTTGGGTGGGGCTGAGGGGTGGGGCAGGGGAGTGAGGGACAAGAAGCCTTCCTGTAAATGTCCACATGTCCACAGACACATCCTGACTTCTGAATTAAGCTGTGCACGGAGACACACAGCACCACAGGGGTAGTAAGTCCTCCCTTGGGCAGGGACTTCCCGGGCCAGTCTCCACCCCATCCCAACCTGTCACCCCTGGTGAGACTCAAGCAGAGTGAAAGGCACAGATTCAGGCACCTGGGATTTACTGAGGAAGGAGAAATCCAGGAGGCAGTGCAGGAAAGGCAGGGACAGGACAGAGCAAGGATGCCTTCTGCTGAAGTCCTGCCTTGGCCTGATCTGTGGGGAGCCCAGGAGTATCAATCCTGACCGCTGTCTACCCCTGAAGGAGGGGCAGGGTCCTCCCAGGTGTCTCTGGGAATGAGTCTCCTATCAGCCAAGGACAGTTCTCCTGAGTAGCTCATGGGTGTGCACTTGAGCCCCTCCACTCTTAGCAGCAGGGGCCGGGGTCTGGACAAGGATCTGGGTGGGGTTCTGGTAAAGGATCTAAACAGGGATCTGAATGGGTATCTGGGCAGGTTCTGGGCGGGACACCATCTGCATTCACTACATCAAGGAGAAAATTGATCAGTGCCAGACCCCTCTGTGGTGGAAGACAGAGCCAAGGTGGCCAGGGCCCTGACTCTCCAGCCAGGGCCATTTCCCTATTCAAAGGGGCCAGAGAGCTAGAGCAGGAAGTCAGACCACTACTGGGATGAAAGGAGAGTGGGTGGGCTGAAATGCTTGCTCCACCCCCTCTGCACTTGGCCTTCCAATTTTCCTTGTCAGTGTAAACATGTTTTTGCATTTTAGATTCTGCCTTTACTTTGATGGGGGACAGAGAGCTAAGTGAGACACATGCACAATGTCCAGGAGCCCAGAGTCTGGAACCAGAGCCACAAGTGGATGGATAAATGTCCCATGATGTGTTAAAACAGGACAGAGTGAAGCTCAGGGTGTGGAGGGATACTCAGGATGGCGCCTCCCTTTTCCCCAGGGAAATCAGATGGCTTCCAGGTGGTGCTCCCACTAAGATAAGTAGGAATGATGCATGTGGACAAGTGGCCAAGGGCACGGCTGAATGAGGGAACTGCAGGTGCAGGCACATGGCAGGTCAACCATCGGGCTCAGGAGCTCTGGGCACAGGGTGCAGGTTTAGGGACTGTGCAGGACAGCCTACAGGAGCCAGTCAGGAAGTCCTTCGTATGAGGCTGCAGAGCCCAGATGCCAGCCCTGGATCGTGGCAGCCTTCAGGTGTTTCTGGAAGAGGAGTGTGATCTGATTTATGCTTTAGAATGATGGAGGATAGACCAGAGGGCTAGGCAGGGGCAGCGAGAAGTGGAGGAGGAGGTCATCAGCAGGAAACTCTGACACCCTGTGCCCAGAGCATCCCCAGGTGCTCCACTCACAAGGGGTCTTCAGGCCATTCACCTCCAAACAGAGGGACTTAGAGCATTCCACTGGGTAAAAAATCCATAGAAAGCCCAGACTACTGTGGTGATTACTAATGGGAGAATGACTGCCCTTCAAACCCTGGGAACTGACAGGACTTTGGGGGGGGGGGGCGGACGGAAGGTGGCCATCCTGGGCATGATTGAACCTGGACATCCTTGTTACCCCTGTGAGATGGACCAGTGGCAGGTAAAGCAGCTGGAAAGACCAAGGGCAGCAAGGGGCATCCTGAAGAGAGAGGACCCCTCTGGGCACCCCACATGGACTGCCTTCTCTTTGGAACCTGGTTGTTGATTATCTGTCACTTTGCACATTAAGAATGCTGGCATCAGTAAGACCCAGCATTCACATCAGAGTTCCACCACATACTGGCTGGATGACCTTGAGCACGTGATCAATCCTCTTCATCCTCAGTTCACCCATCTGTGAGGTGGTAATCCTCACCCCTGCCCTATCCTCTGGTCAGAAAACCCTTTGGAGCTAGGATGTCCTCCGAGGCCAAGAGAGGAAGCTGGACACCACCTCCCCCGTGCTGCCATGGGAGTTGGGTGTCCTGCTCTCCACACACAGCCCGAGAGCCACTCCCAGTTTTGATGATCTGGGATTTTGTTTTTGTCTTAAGTTTAAAGGGTTTAAACCTCACTTTTGCATTTGACCGACCCCTTGCCATGAACCAGACCCAGCGCTACGTGCTTTTCATTTTGAACTCCACGCAGCTTACAAAGAGAAGCATTCACACCCAGGCAGTGAAAACCTTGTAAAACTCCCTGGCCGTTTGGATGGTTCTGGCTTGGCCATGGTGAATGAGCTGGAGCGCAGCATATCCTGTGCCAGGACGCCACACAATACACAACCTGCCGCCCTCTTCCTCCTCTGGGGTATCCCAGAGTTTGGGGGAGAGAGCCAAGGACGGGCCACAGAAGCGGGTTGATTATCAGGGAGAGCAAAGACGCCTGGAGGCTTTTGCGCTGTCCGCGGTGCTGAAAGCGGGCGCAAGCGCAGTCCGGGCAGGGCCGTCGGGAGTGCTGTCCGTGGTACTGACGTGCTTCGGCGTTGTCCGTGGATCTGAAGATGCCCCTGGTGCCGTGGCTATTTCCTCTCTTCTCTGGTGTTCTGAGTGTGCGGTACCCTTGCTCGAGAAGTTAGGAGACCCCAGAAGAGGCATATCTTAAAAGATGAGTAAAGAAGCCGAAAACTGGAAAGTTCCCCTCTTGTTTTCCAAACTCTGGGTGAGCAAAAGGGTTCACCACGGAGTGGAGCGGGTGAAGAGGCAAGAGGAGGGAGCGTAGAAGCCTTCTGTTGTCCATCTCCGCCCCTACCTCCTGCATCCTTCCCACAGGTGTACAGGAGGATGGCCCGATCAGAGACAGCATTATGTCATCAGCAGGACCCAGTATGGACTCAAAGAGTCAGAACACTAATTTGTAGATGGGGGTGATAATTTCTTCCCTGCATATTTCACAGTGATGTTGGAGGAGTGCTGGACAGTCTGGGGTGGGGTGTGCTTTGCATGAAGCAGACATTATACAAAGTGGGGGTTATCCATCCATGTGCCCTATAAACCCCAGAACATTGCTGCCCCTCCATCCTGTCCAATAAAGCTCTCCAGGTGCAAGAGAAGGGAGGCCCCTCCACCCCCATGTACAATGAAGGCTGTGATTGTGTTGTTATTCAACTCACAGGGGAGGTATAGGGACCTTAAAGATCACATAGAATCCAACCCCCATAATTGACAGAAGAAAACATTGAGGAGGGAGTTCATAAACACATGATAAATTAGTGGCAGGGGTGGGATGCCCCTCCTGCTCTTGTGCACCCCAAACTTCCAAAAACTCTGATGTTGGGGAGAGGCTATGGCCATGGATTGAAAGGGCTGGATGTTTAACTCTCCCCAATCCTTCTCCCTCAAAAACCTCCCCTTCCTCTTCGCATAATCTCAGCCCTCACCCACTACTTTTCCCTAGGCCACCTAGATCTTTTACCACCAGTCCCTCCCTCAGATTTCTATACTTGTTCCATGTTGGTTCCTGCTTTGGTGCAGCCCCTCCCCCAGCCTGCCAATGACTCCATCTGGTCCTGCTGATGTGCAGTGAGTGGAGGCTTAGCAATGAAGGGGTGTCTCCTGTCCACTGGGTAGGCAGAGGCATCCCTATCTCAGGCACTGATTTCACCTGTCAGTGCCCACCTGGGGCCCCGCAAGTGAAGCTGGTGGCTTGGAGATAACCCGATATGGCAGATGGGCAAAGATTGCACAAATGAGGGTCTAATTGACAATCAATTGTGATTAGGAGTAAAGGACGTCTTTATAGCCCTGGACGCTCTGAGTTGAAGTTGGGGGGAGGGGAGGGTCGTTCCCAGGTATCTGAGAGAGTAGGACGGGTGCTGTGCATCCCCATGACTTGGGTTGTTTTTTAGAGATGGGGGAGGAGTGGGGCAGGAGCAGATGCCATGATCTCCCTGACCCCTGTCCTCACATAGCACCCCCTCTTCGCATGGGAACATGACCCAAGGTCCTCTGTATAGCGCTGGAGGCCTCCCCTCACACTCCATTGCCCTGCCCCTGCTCCCCGGGTCAGACTCTGCAGTTCATTACTCTGACTGCTGCAGCTCCCATTAGACAGTTCAGGGCAGGGAAGACAGGGGAGAGGAGAACCAAGGAGGAGAATCTTGGCACCTCAAAATTCCTGGACAGTCACAGCATTTTTTGTCCAAGTAGCACTCAGCCCTGAGCCAACCCCCACCTCTCAGCAGGGAGCACATCCTGCTGTGCTGAGTGTGTGAATTATGTTTGGTTGTATATTACAACATGTTATTTCATTATGCTTATTACATATCATATTTAATATACTGTATTCTGTTTACTATGCTTTAGTGATACCATACATTATACTACATCTACATTATATAAAATGCTATGTGTGTTTGTGTTGAATGAAAGTTGTACATATTTCTCTTCCTCACCTGCAGGTGTCTGGTGTGCATAATGGGGGTGAGAGCAGACCCACACCCAGCCCCTGCCCCACCCAGCAGGTGACCTGTGGAAGACAGGTAGACCCTGTGGGGCATGGAGTGTGAGCATGCACATGAGGGGGTTGTGATGCTCTAGGTCACACTGAAACTCAACCACCCAGAGCCAAGTCAAAAGTTTGCACTTGGGACCTGCCCTAGGGCACCTCATCCTTGCCTCATGGGAGCAGAGTGGCAGCTCAGGGACTGGGCAGGTAGGGGCCCTGTGTGCCCTCCTCATGGAAAGACTTAAAGAGGGGACCAAGACAAGCGCAGAGCTGGTGGGCGCAGGTGAGGCTGACTGCAGGGTAGTGAATGTATTTGTGGATCATGGGCCTGAGATGGTGTTCCTAGGTGCTCATCAATGAATCTGAGATTGTATGTGGTGCGTGCTGCTGAATGAGTGTGTGTGTGTGTGTGTGTGCGCGCGCGCGCGCGCGCGCGCGAATGGGGTGTGCACATCTATATTCAAACTTAGCTGGGGGAGGGGTAGAGAGAGCCTAAGAGTCCCACCAGGAAGGTGGGGGCGGGAAGGAGATAATTACCTCCCTGTGATGAGAGATTATCCACCCTCCTTCCCCCAGAGGTGATTTATAATTTAAAGATAAAGAATAATCAAGTCCTGGCAAGGAAGGACACAGTGTTGTGGGTCTGATTAGAATCTCGGGATGGACCAGCATGCGGGGGAGGGGATGGGCTGGGAGAGGGAAGGCCTTGCCTCCCCCCCAGCCCCAGTCTCCCTGAGGCTCAGCATGTCCGAGCTTGGCCCAAATTACAGCCGATTGGTCCCCCATTATTTCTCCCAACTTTTAATTTCTGCTTCCAAAGGATCATTGCCCGCGGTAATTGCAAAGGACCCGTCCTTGTGTGCGGAGCAGGCTCCGGGGACCGCAGCGTGAGGTGGCGCGCACACCGCTCGTGCACACGCCCGCGCGCACACTCACACCCATCACATTCAGCCTCACACCCTGAAGACCCTCGCAGGCACGCTCCCACCGCCGGCTCCCACCTGGGTCCCACCAGCGGCCCCAGCGCTCGCTGGCTCTGCGGCGGGAAGAGGGGGGAGGGCGCTGCCGAGGAGCAGAGGCGGTCTTACCCTCGGACGCCGGACGCAGGCAGGTCCTTCCGAGGGCCGCAGGGCCCTGCGGTGCAAACATCGCAGCGGTAGATTAAATACGCGCAAATAAAGACCCGGACCGAAGGGCTTCTTATTTCTCCCGGCGTAGGGATGGAAGAGTTTGCCGTTGTGTCCCCTTACTTAAAGGGTATTGATTTTTATGTAGGCCGCCTGCTGTTTGTAGGATTCTTCGGTCCCCATCTTGGAGGCCGTCCAGCCTCCCTCCTTTTCGATCCCACTTCTAATGAGCGACCCAGGGGCCGCCGGCCCCGCCCCTCGCGGGGACACAAGGCCGGGCCCTAGTTTGACGACGCGAAGGGGGCGGGAGCGGGAGGGGCTGGAGGGACAGAGCCCCTGAGCAAGGGAGACCCCGAGACGCTAGAGGAGACCCCGAGAGGAGCGACCGGGAGAGGCGGGACCGACGTCCACGGAGCGCGTGGGAGGGGGCTGGAGACGCGAGGCAGACGCCCGGAGTCTGCCCTCGAGGACCCACCCCCGCCCCAGCCGCTGAGGGACGCCGGAGCCTCGGGCACCGCCAGAGTGGCAGGACTGCGCTCCCCGGAGCCGGCCGAGAGGCCGCCTGGGCGCCGCGTCCCGCGCCGGGATGTCCCAGCCAAGTCTTAGCGCTCGCCCGCCCGCGCGCCCCGGGGCCTCCGCGGCCCTTCCGCCGATTGATCCCGCAATTATTTAAAAGCCAGGGCTGTCTCCTCCCCCTTCGCCCAGGAGGCAGGCGCACCGCCTCTGGACGAGCGGAGGCGCAGCGACGCGCCGCTCACCGCCACAGCGCTCGCGGCCCGCACTCGGGCTGCGGGCTGCGCGTCTGTCGGTCGGGCCCGGGGCTCCGTCCGCGTGTCCCGCGCGGGGCCCGCCTCCTCCGCCCGGGACCGTTCGCAGCCAATTAGGCGCGCGCGCTAACGAGGGCGGCGGGGCCCCGCGGCCGCTGCGGGCGCACGTGTGTGCGGCGTGTGGGCGCGTGGGCGCCGCCGGCCGGGCCGCCATAAATGCGCGGGCCGGGCGCGGCGGGCGCCTGAGGCGGCGGCGGAGGCAGCGCTGGGCAGCCGCGGCGAGCGCGGGGCACGGCGCCAGAGCCAGCCGAGCCGCGGCCGCCTGCGCGAGG
>NW_023270323.1:80907799-80947396 GCF_011800145.1 Mirounga leonina
CCCCGGCCCCCGCGGGAACTCGCCCGGAGCCCCGGGCCCGCCTGGGGCCGCGGCGGCGGCGGCGGCGGGGGGCGCGGCGGCGGCCACGAAGCCCAAGCGGAAGCGCGCGGGCTCCGACTCCAAGTCCGGGAAGCCGCGGCGCGCGCGCACCGCCTTCACCTACGAGCAGCTCGTGGCGCTGGAGAACAAGTTCAAGGCGACGCGCTACCTGTCGGTGTGCGAGCGCCTCAACCTGGCGCTGTCGCTGAGCCTCACCGAGACGCAGGTGAAGATCTGGTTCCAGAACCGCCGCACCAAGTGGAAGAAGCAGAACCCCGGTGCCGACACGAGCGCGCCGACCGGCGGCGGCGGCGCAGCGGGGCCGGGCGCGGGGCCGGGCGCCGGGCTGCCCGGCGGCCTCAGCCCGCTCAGCCCGTCGCCGCCCATGGGCGCGCCGCTCGCCATGCACGGCCCCGCCGCGTACCCGGCGCACGGCCCCGGCGGCCTGGTGTGCGCCGCGCAGCTGCCCTTCCTGTCGAGCCCGGCCGTGCTGTCGCCCTTCGTGCTGGGCTCGCAGACCTACGGCGCGCCCGCCTTCTACGCGCCGCACCTCTGAGCGCGGCGCGGACTGGGACCCGAAGGCGCCCGCCGCCGGGGCTTTCGCAAGGCCTCCGTCGTGGACTCTGCACATAGCCGGTTGCTACAGAAGAGTTTTAAATTTATAAATGACTGTACGCGTCGGGCCGGGCTCGGCCCGCTCGGAAGCACTTTGCTGAACTTTGCTCAATCAATAAACCGCAGGAGGCTGCACCCGCGTCCCTCAGGCGCCCGCGCTGCCCTCGCCCGTCGGTGGGGACTTACTTCATCGCTACCGAGGTGCCTCGGGCTGCTGGACCGGGCGCTGGGTTCAGGCCCCAATTTCCCCGGTGTCCCGTGGCCAAACTCTGCAGTGCGGTGGCGCCTGGGCTCCCCACCTCCCCAGCACACACGCACTTGGGGCTGAGTGTCTGCTGTCCAAGAGTCCCCGGTCCCCGCGTCTCCCCTTCCCCCACCCCGGACCCCATGGCTTCAGGGACATCCCCCCTTCCTCCTCTGTGTAGCCTTAGGGGGCTCTTGGGGGGGAGGAAGCCTGGCGGAACAGAGTCGGGGCTGGGAGCAGCACTGTCCCCTGGGCACCTACCCCTGTCATCCGCACCCAGAGCACCAGGCCGGGGCAGGGGCGGCTTGCGTTGGGCACATGTGCCCCCAGGCCTGGCAGGGATGAGCTCTTGTCGATTCCCAGAGGAGGGAAGCTGGGGCTCCCCAGGCTCCAACGGCTGGCCCAAGGGCGCCAGAGCTGGACTGCAAGCCCGGCCCGCACGAGTCCAGCGCTCCAGCCCAGCACGGCCACCTCTTCTCCAAAGACTGGCGGGTCCCGCGCTGGGCGCGGTCTCCACACGGGTTCCTGGAGCCCTGGGAACGCGGGGAAGGGAGAGGTGGCGGCACTGAGCCTGTGGCTGCCCGACACGAGAGCCAAGGCTGCGGGGACACAGGCCCGGGGGCGCGGTGAGGAGGGGTCCCCACAGCAGCACCGCCTGGACTTGAGAAGAGCTCAGAGGGGTAGCAGGATGCCGGGCGCTGTGGGGCCCGTGCTCCCGCCCAACCCTGCGGCTGGTCCGCACCGAGCCCTGCGACGCAGAAGGAGCCGGCTGCGCTTGGGAACGCGTCTTCTCTAGGTGTGCATCCCCTCCGTGTGCGAGGAGCCGGCTGAGATCTCAGACCTTGTCCCCGCACTAGGTAGCCCGCCAGCATCCACTTCGGGGAGGGTTGAGGCTGGGTTGGGAGCGAGAGGGCCTGCGAGGGTGGGTGGCTGCACCTGCCTGGGCAGGAGTGGGGAGAGCGACCCCTCTTGCCTTCCCCATCACCAGTGGGTAAAGGGCCGCTGAGGGGCAGCCCCCAGCCCATCGGGCAGCTGGGGTGGGGCTGGGGGTAAAGGTAGCTGGGACCACCCTGCCGACTGCTACGGCTGGCCTCCTGCAGGCTGCTCTGCTTCAGAACATCCGGTCCCCCCCTCCCCTCCTCCCCCCCTCCCCCGCTCTCCATCCTCACAGCACTGGCACCAGGAAATTTTCTGCTAAGTAACCCTGCTGACGTTGTCAGCCCCACGAGCGGGGCTCTCCCCCTGGCAGAGCTCAAGTCTGCTGAATCTAACAGGGGAAGGTACAGGGCTGGGGACACCCCTGGTCCCACCACTGAGGCCTGGGCATCCAGGCTACAGGCAGCTGACAGAGGAGACCCAGAGCTCCAGAAAGTTCCAGAGGGCTCTTGGCCTAAAATCAAATCACCCACATTATTGTGCACTTAGCCCAACCGGGCTCGAAGTGCGGCCAAGCAAGAAGCTACAGCCTCCACCTCCTGGGAGCAGGGACGGCAGCCCCAAAGGTGCTGGGGTCTCCCCAAGCCCACCTTGCTTGAGCTCAGCGGGGCCTGCTGCATCACAGCCCTCAGAGGGAAAGGGTGAGGTAGACCAGGTACAGCCACCCTGGGAGTCTGCCCAGTGCCTGCGTGGTGCTCAGGCCCCCGCGAGCCGCCACTCCCAGCCTGAGCTGGAGGCAGAGGTGAGTGGTGGCTTTCCTGGCCCCTTATCACTGTCCCCCACCACGGGGGCCCCACGAAGGGCTGTCTCCGGTCCGGGATCTGAGTGCACTCTGGGACGGTCCCTCCTCAAGCTCCTGGGACCAGTCCTGGCTGCAGTCTGCATCCACCGGCATCCCAGAACACACCCAGGTCGTCTCTGTCTCCTGTCGAGCAAGGCACAGGCCCTGCAGGTGTGAGCCCAGACACATACAGGCCTACCTGAAGGCCTCGCGTCTCCTGCCCAGGGACTGCTGAGCCCAGACAGAGGCAGAGCTCGCTCCCCGTGAGGCCACTCCCCACACCACTCGGCCCTCCTCTCTTCCCTCCATGCCCACCCACAGCTGCCTTGCTATTAGGATTGGCTTTGGCTGCATGAAAGAGAAAATCCAAATGAACACAAGTAGAAAGGAGATTATTCATTTTCTCTTGTGTGAGGGAAATCTGGTTACTGGCAGCCCCAGGCAGCTATGACACCTACACAGAGTCCTTGGAAATCCTCCTCCATCCCACTGTCTGCTACAGCATCGCTGGGCTGGGACTCCATCCTCAGGGACCCAGATGAAGGGCGACGCTCCGGCCATCACATCCCCATTCCAGGCAGCGGACGGGAAGGAAGGGAGAAGAGGGGGAACACCCCTTTTCCTTTTAAGGCGCTTTCCCAGAAGCCCACGTAACACAGCTGCTCACAACTCATTGGCCAGAGCTTGGTCACATGGCCACTCCCAGCCAAGGGAGGCTGGGAAATGTAGTTTTTAAAGCTGGTGGCGACTTACTCCTCGTCAAGAGGGGAGAATGGGTATGGGGGCTGCTAGCGGACCTGCCACCCTCACAGCTTTGCCCGCCTTCCTGCCTACCTGCCCCGCTCAAGTCTCATCAGCTTTGCTCCGCCCCTCCTCTCCGGCAGCTGGGCCTCACCCTCGAGAGGGCACTCACCCCGCCGGCAGCCGGCCGCCCCGCCCCATCGTGTCCACCTCCCTCTCTCCACGGCCGCCCACTGCCGGCTCAGGCCATCTGCCCGCGCGCAGGGCGCCCTCCCTCCTCACCCACCCTTCCCCGCTGGGCCGTGTCCACACCCTCCTTCCGCTCCACCCTGGGGAGCGTCCAGCCGCCCCCTTCCAAGCCAGAGTTACCCAAGGAGCTGTCTACACTCGCTGTCTACACCGGCCTCTTCACCAGCTTCTCCACTTGAGCCCGCGCGGCCCCCGCCCCGCTGCCTGGCCAGTTCTGCTGCTGCTCCTTCGCTCCGCCGCCCCCGCTGGACCCCGGGCTCCGCGGACCCCTCGCGCCCCACCTGCAGTCCCGCAGGGGCGAGGATGGGCCCAGCTCCGCCACCGTCGGGGAACTCGGGGAACGCGGCCCCTAGCCCCACCTCACTCCCCATCCCCAGGACCCGCTGCTGTCCTCGCTCTCCCGCCTGCCCTCCCCTCCCCGGTCGTCGTGCCCTGGTCCACGTGGTGCCCTCCCCACACAGCTGCAGAGGAACCTTCTGTGGCCGCCTCTTCAGCCCCGTGGCCCTCCCCACGACCAGTCACTGCCTGTGCCCTCCCGCTCCTCCTCCCTTACCTGCAGAGTCGCTTGTGACCACTCGCCCCCTGCTCCCAGCAAGCCAGCCTCGTCGTCACATCCCCCATCCCCAAGTGGCATCCAGGGCCCCATGTGGAGTCCCCAGATCTCTGCCCTGGGCCACTTGAGGTTCGCATGTCTCTCTGAAGTGTCACTCAGCTCAGAGGGACCTTCCTAGGCTACTCGAGGGATCTGGTGAGGCTTCCTGGAGGGGGTGGTATTTCCATGGGGAGGGTAAGGGGCATACAGCCTGGGACAGCCTGGGGCACCCAGGGGCAGCAGGTGGTAACAGCTGGGGGGGAAGGGGGGTCAAGTAGGTCATTCTCAGGGACGTAGGGACTGTCACACATAGACACTGTCACACACAGGTCCATGAGGAAGGGGGTTCTCTTCCATTCCGGGGCCCCATCCCCTACAGGCAGGTGACAACTCCAGGACGCCACATCCCACTCCATCCCAGACAGCCCTGTGTGATGGCCCTTTCAGAGCAGCCGGCTGAGGGCTGATCTATTCACCCTCTTGCCTGGGCATAGGGGCTGCTGGTAGCTGGATGCCTATCCCCAGCATAAAAGACTGCATTTTCTGCTTCCTGGGCAGCTGGACACTGCCATGTGACTGGACAAAGCAGCAGGGCACCTGAAAAGGCTCTTCACAGGAAATGGGGGTATACCCCCTCCCCTCCTTCCGTCCCCATACCCTGCGATGGCTGGAGCCCCAGCAGCCAACTTGGGCCAAGAGGTAACCTTGGGGATGGAGGCCCTATGCACTAATGCCAGGAAGAGAACAGCCCCAACAGCACTGTGGGTGTCCTCTCACCAGCTTGGGGCACCCACCTTAGAGCTCTTCATGCAGAAGCACACATAAATCCTGTGTTGGAGTTAGCTAATTTTGTGACACCCTGTTTCTGTAATAGTCCATCCAACCCCAGTCCTGAGTCACAACTCTGGAATGATGCTCCCCGGGCCCTGCCAATCCTCCCTCCTGCCGTCTGGTCTGGATGGGGACAGCAGGGCCCCTCCATCCCACGCTCCACCAGCAGCCCCTATGGCCCTGAGTTAAGTTTCACAAAACACCCCCCTCCCCCACACCTCTTGTTGTCTAACTGCCTCAAAGTGAAAGGAAAGCGGTCTCTGACGTAAAAACATAGCACAAAGCTACGGTAATCACAATGGTGTGGTAACACGCACATAGGCAAGTTGATGGGGCAGAAGAGAAAGTTCATAAGCAGAACCACTGTCCATGGGTATCGACATAAGAGAAGGTAGTGCTCCACATCCGCTAAAGAAATACTAATTTGTCAAGAAATGGATGACAGCTGGGCAGCTATTTGAAATAGAAAACTGGATTTCCTGGATCATGTTTTATATTAAAATAAGTGATAAATAGATCAGTGAGATTTAAATGTGGAAATGAAACCCATAAAAGTACCAGAGGAAACACAGGAAGAATTTAATATAATCTTTGGGGAAGGGACACAGAGACTCAGATACATGAACATCCACGCGGCAAAACATTAGCAAAGTCAGCAGACAGGAAATATTTGCAACCTGTCACACAGAGCTAGTTTTCTTAATGAATAAAGAGCTCCTACACTTAAATAAGCCGATAAACCAACAGGAAAATGAACAAAGGCTATGGATGTACAACTCACAGAACAGGAGCAACAATGAGCACTTTACCATATGAAAAAATGCTCAACAGCTCACTCGTAAGAGACAGGTCGATTATAACCCCGAGATGCCAGTGTTCCCCAGGGCTTGGCAAAGATCAAGATGCTCGCCACCACACAGAGGGAGGGAGGGTTCCGGAAGTCAGTGTTCTTGCAGGTTGCTTCTGGGAAAGCAAGCTGGAATCCCCGGGACTCCGGCCCACAGACACACATGGCTGTGCGTGAAGACGCATCCGTACAAGTGCATCCTTGGCAGGACCACTAGGAACACTAAAGGGCTAGGAAGGGCCTTCCTGCCCAGCAATCGGGACTGCTCAAAATGCCACAGAACCCGGGGGAAACTGACAAAATAAACTTTTTCAAAACTCTGGAAATTAACCAAAGACCCGTAACAATCCAAGGAGAGTTTACCCTAGAAAAATGGCTCAATCTTGGTGGAAAGGGCAAACCTGGTGGCATTTTCAGTTACTGTTCTCATTCCCTCTCTCCAGCTCTGCAGTGGCCTTTATACCCAGCAACCTTGGGGCCACAGTAGCCTGGAGATCAACAGCCTGGCAGCCACTGGGAGGGGAAGACTGGGTCCCAAAGCCCCTCCTCCCTTAGAGACTTGTCACTACTGGAATCATCAGGCTGCTACCCAGAAAAAACCCATTCGCCAGGCTTGTCTTTTTTTCTGCCCTGACAACCGGCTCAGTGCGGGTCTGTCGAGAACAATCAGGGATACTGTTGGACAACGAGCAGTCTGCAGTGGCAACTTCCGCTTGGCCAAAGAAGAGGCTGGTGAAAAATCTCAAAGACCTGAAGAGTCCAGTCCGTAGCTCTCACCTCTGGCTGAACTCGAGGCCAGGAAGAAGCAGGAAGTGCGAGCTAAGGCAGAGGGGGCAACTACCTGGCTGAGGGTTCAAGGTGTGCCCAACACACACATGGCTTTCGGCCAAAACCCACAAGACTTCTTGGATCAAAGCATTTAAGGAAGTCTCTGTCCAATCATGAGCTGATCACTAAGCTGACCAAACAGAGACTTCGGTGGCCAAGCATGACAAAGAATACACATTTTTACATAGTTCAGAAAAGACACTAAACAAATGGCAACAACAAATTGTGGGGAGGCGGGGATCTGATTTCCAGAGTTGCCACCTTATATCATCTAAAATGTCTAATGTCAACAAAAAAATTATGACACACAAGGAAACAGGTAAGTATGGCCCATACATAAGGAGAAGAGTAGTCAGTGGAAACTGTCCCTGAATAAGCCCAATGCTGAACTTATTAGACAAATACTATAAACCAGTTCTTATAAACATGTTCAAAGAAGCAAAGGAAGCCATGTCTAAAGAATTAAAATATGAGATAATGTTTCACCAAATAGAGAACACTGGTAAAAAGAAAGAAATTATAGATGAGAACCAAATAGAAAATTCTGGACTTGGAAAGTACAAGTGAAATGAGATATTCATTAGAACAACTATATATTAGATTTTAGTTGGCAAAAGAAAGAATCTGTGACCCTGAAGATAGATCAATAGGTCCATTCTGAGGAACAGAAAAAAGAAAGAAAAAAAAGAACAGGGCCTCAGGGACCAAAGAGACACCACCGACCACCGAAATACACATAATGGGAGTCCAATGACAGGAGAGAGAGAGAGAAAGAGGCAGAAAGAACCTTTGAAGAAATAATGGACCCAAACCTCCCAAATTTGATGAACGACAACCTCTACATCCAAGAAGCTCAACAAATTCTAAGGAGGACACACACAAAGAGATCCATAACTAGACACATAGTTAAAACTGCTAAAAGTCAAAGACAAAGAGCGTTTTAAAAGCAGCAAGGAAAAAACCCAACTTATTGTATACAAAGCATTTTCCAAAATCCCAACTTAATAACACTGGCTTCTCATCAGAAACCGTGGACACCAGAAGGCAGTGGGATGATACATTCAAAGGGTTAGAAGACAAAGACTATTAACAACATATTGAAATCTAGCAAAGCTATTCTTCAAAAGTGAAGACGTTAGGACATTCCAGATAAACAAGAATGGGGACAATTCACTGCTAGCAGACCTATCCCTCAAGAAACACTGCAAGGAGCCCTTCAGACCAAAGTGAAAGACATTAGTCGAATCCACAAGAAGAGACAGACGGTGCAGGTAAAGGCAACCACAGAGCCAAAGAGCAGACAGAATAAATGTATTTTTGTTCGTAAATCTTTTCTTTTCCTATCTGACTTTAAAGAGCTGCATAAAGCAATAATCACAAAACTGTGTTGATGGGCTCACAGTCTATAAAGTTGTAATTTGTATGACAAAAATCACACAAAGGCACTAGGAGGGAACATACCTCTATTAGAGCAGAGCTTTTGTACACTCCTGAAACTAAGCTGGTATGAAGCCAAACTAGACTGTATTTACTTGTTCACTGGAATCTGCAGTACAACCACTAAAGAATTCCCCCCAAAACAAAAATTCAGTGAAAGACACAGGGGAATTCAGCGAACATCCGTCTAACACACACACACACACACACACACGGCAATGGGGAAAAGAGGAAAAAGACATGTAGAAAAACTGAAAAATGACAGACATAAATCTTCCCTTATCAGTAAGTACATTAAAGGTAAACGGACTAAATGTCGCACTTAGAGGCAGAGATCAGCAGAGCAGATTAAAAGCCACAATCAGCTGCATGCTGTCTTCAAGGAGCATGTTAGAATCAGACACAACGAAACTACACGGGTGGAAGAAGACGTACCACACAAACAACAGCCACAAGGCATATGGATATCATACAAAAGAGACTTTAAGACAAAAGCTGTTACTAGACACAGAGAAGACCCCATTACAAAAGGGTCACTCCATCAGGAAAAGTAACAGTACAGAGAACAACCGGGTGGAAGGTCAATGGGGAAAGAGAAGACATGTGACACTATGAACCACCTTGACTTAACACGAATCTACAGAACACTCAACAACAGAACAGTTCTCAAGTGTACACGGGACATTCTCCAGGATACACATTTAAAATAAGTCTTAAATTTCAAAGGACTGAAATCATATACAATGTATTCTTTGGCCACATAGAATGAAATTAGAAATCAAATAACAAAAGAAAATTTGGGAAATTAACAAGTATGTGGAAATTAAACCAACTCCTGAATAATCAATGGGTAAAAGAAATTCAAGAGAAATGAGAAAATACTTGGGAGATAAAGATGAAACACAACATACCAAAACTTACACAGTGAAGCTAAAGCAGTGCTTAGATGAAAACTTAAGAGTTGTAAACACCTACCTGAAAAAGAAGCTAGACCTCAAATCAGTAAGCTAATCTTCTATCTTAAGAAACTAGAAAGAGAGAAAACTAAACCCAAAGCAACCCAAAGTAAATAATAAAGATCAGAGCGGAAATTAACAAAACAAAAAATGGAAAAAAAAAAAAGAGAGAGAGAGAAAAATCAACAAAACCAGAAGTTGGGTTTTGAATAAATCAATAAAATTGATAAGCCTTTAGTTAGACTGGCCAAGCATATTTTAAAAAGTGAGAAAACACTCAGATTTCTAAAATCCCAGAATGAAAGAAGAGGCATTGCCAGCAACCTTAAAGAAATAAAAAGAATTACAAAGGAATACTATAAACAACTGTATGTCAACAAATTACAACCAAAAACCTACATGAAACAGACAAATTCCTAAAAATACAGACACTACTAAGACTGATTCAAGGAAGAACAGGAAATCTAAACAGATCTACAATAAATAAAGATAATAAATTAATTTTTTAAAAAGATTTTGTTTATTCATTTGTCAGGGAAAGAGAGGGAAAGAGAGCACCAGCAGAAGGAGTGGGAGAGGGAGAGGGAGAAGAATTCCCACTGAGCAGGGAGCATTTGGGACTCGATCCCAGAACCTTGGGATCATGATGTGATCCAAAGGCAGATGCTTAACCGACTGAGCCACCCAGGCACCCAAGATAATAAATTTAAAAAAAAACAAAAAACAAACAAAAAAAAGACTTCTCACAAAGAAAAGCCCAGGACCAAACGACTTCACTGGTGAATTCCACCAAATGTTTAAAGGATTAACACAAATCCTTCATAAATTCTTCCAAAAAACAGACAAGGAAGGAACATTGCCCAACTCAATCTATGAGGCCAGCACTACTCTGATACCAAAGCCAGACAAGGACATCATAAGAAGAAAAGTGTATGGTAATATCTCTTATGAGCAGACACAAAATTCCTTAACAAAATACTAGCAAATCAGGTCATTGGAATCGCATAATATTAGCAAACCAAGTGCAATAACATAAAAAGAATTATATATCAGACCAAGTGGGATTTATCCCATGAATGCAAGGGTGGTTCAGCATATGAAAAACAATTCATGTAGTATACCACAGCAACAGAATAAAGAACAAAAACCACACGACCATTTTAATAGATATAAAAAGACATCTCACAGAATTCAACATCAAGACAAAAACACTCAACAAACTAGAATTAGAAGGGAACTTTCTCAGCCTGGCAAAATGCATCTACAAAAACCCACAGCCAACACCATTCTCAATGGTGAAAAGACTGAAAGCTTTCTCCCCCAAACCAGGAACAAGATGAAGATGTCTGCTCTCAGCACTGCTATTCGACATTGTACTGGAGGTTCCTAATTTGCCAAGGCAATTAGGCAAAAGAAAGAAAGGCATCCAAATTGTAAAGGAAGCATTCTATTTGCAGATGACATGATTGTACATAGAGAAAATCCCAAGGAATCTACACACACACACACAATTAGAACTAACCGAGCTCAGCACAGTTTCAGGCTACAAGACCAACATACAAAAATCAGTTGTATTTCTATACATTAACAATGAACAATCCAAAAATGAAATTCAGAAAACAATTATATTTACAATAGCATCAAAAAGAATAAAATATTTAAGAATAAATTTAACAAAATAAGTGCATAACTCGTACACTGAAAACAACAAAAAACTGTTGAAATAAGCTAAAGAACAGTCAAATAATAAGAATATCCCAAGTTCACGAATCATAAAACTTAACATGAAGATGACAATACTTTCCAAAGTGATCCGCAGATTCAACAAAATCTCTATCAAAATCTCAGCTGCCCTTTTTTGGTAGAAATTAACAAGCCGATCCTAAAATTCATTTGGAAATGCAAGGGACCCAGAATAGCCAAGATAATCTTGAAAAAGAACAAAGTTGGAGGACTTACTTTCAGGGCTCAAAACTTACCACAAAGCAAGATTAACCAAGACACTGCAGCATTGGCATAAGGATATATATAGGTCAGTGGAAAGGAACGGAGAATCCAGAAATAAACTCTTACATTTATGGCCAACGGATGATCAGCAAAGGTGTCAAGATAATTCGGTGGGGGAAAGAATAATCTTTTCAACACATGGTGCTGGGACAACTGGAATCCACACACAAAAGAATGAAGTTGGATCCCTACCTCACACCATATACAAAAATTAACTCAAAATGGATCAAAGACCTAAATGTAAGAGCTAAAACTATAAAACTCTTAGAAGAAAATGTAGGAGTAAATCATAATCTTGGATCAGGCCAGGTGCTCAGGACACCAGACGCACATGAAACAAAAGAAAAAATACGGGATGTCATTAAAATTAACAACTTAGTGCTTCAAAGGGCACCATCGAGAAAGTGAAAAGAAAATGGGAGAAAATATTTGCAAACAACATAAAGGTCTAGAATATATAAAGAATTCTTTTTTTTTTTTTTTTAAGGTTTTGTTTATTTATTTGAGAGAGAGAAAGAGAGAGAGTGCACAAGCAGGGGGAGCAGCAGAGGGAGAGGGAGAAGCAGGCTCCCCGCTGAGCAAGGTGCCCCATGCGGGGCTCGATCCCAGGACGCCGGGACCATGACCTGAGCCGAAGGCAGATATTTAACCAACTGAGCCACCCAGATGCCCCTAGAATATATAAAGAATTCTAACTCAAACAATGCAATTGAAAATGGGCAAAAGATCTGAATAGATATTTCTCCAAAAAAATACACAAATGGCCAATAAACACATGAAAAGATAGTATCAGTAGTCATTAGGAAAATACAAATTAAAATGCAAATCAAGATACCACCTCAGGGGCACCTGGGTGGCTCAGCTGGTTAAGCGTCTGCCTTCGGCTCAGGTCATGGTCCCAGGTTCCTGGGGTCAAACCCCGCATCGGTTTCCCTGCTCCGCGGGAGGCCTGCTTCTCCCTCTGCCTCTGCCCCTCCCCTCTCTCATGTTCTCCTCTCAAATAAATAACATCTTAAAAAAAAATAAAAGATACCATTTCATACCAAGATGGCTAAGATGAAACACAGATAACGTATTGGCAAAAACACAGAGAAACTGGAACCCTCACGCACTGGGAAGGTAAGTCAAATGGTGCAGCTGCTGGGGAACAGTCTGGCGGTTCATCAACAAGTTAAACACAGAGTTGCCAAGTGAGCTAGCAATTCCACTTCTAGGCGTAAACCAAAAAGAAATGAAAATCCACGTCCACACAAGACTTGCACACACGTTCACAGACCCATCACTCATCATGGCCAGTGTGAGAACAACCCAGATGCCAGTGATAAACAGATGAACAGTGTGCTGTGCCCACACTATGGTGTCATCAGTGGGCAGTAAAAGGGCACAGGGCTCTGACGCATTCCACAACATGGAAGAACCCAGGAGACACTGTGCTAAGTGGACGAACCAGACACGAAAGGCCACGTGTTGCTAGGATGCCGTCCATCCAGAAAGGGCCAGGGGCTGGAGGAAGGAGTAGGGGAGTGACCGCTAACAGGGACAGGCTTTCTTCTGGGGTGATGGAAAGTTCTGGAAACAGGTGGTCCAGGTTGTACAACATACCTCATGCCACACTAAGTGGTACACTTTGAAAGGGTGAATTCTAGGGTGTGGAAGTATAAAGCTATTTTTGAAAAACAAAAAAGTAGAGAAGTAGTTGTTGACATTCTAATGCAGAACCATCACCAAAACGCTCTGTGAGCTGGAAACGCAAGGTGCGACGCTGAACGGTTCACTTCCCAGCTTGTCTTAAAAACAGTGTTTACATAAAAGCATGAGGGTTCCTAGAGTCCCCCCCGAGTCCCTCCTACTGCCCAGGGAAAAGGCTGGGAAGTGGGGCTTGGGGTGACATGGGGACAGGCTTTGCCAGATGCCCCACTGAGCCACGCTGCCCACGTCACCTCCAGGCTCTCGGGCGGGCCAGACCCATAACCCGGATGGCTGTGGTTCCCCAGGGCAGGGGGAGTCCATACCTCTGGGGAACTGTGACTAGAATACACACTCTTTCCTCACACGAAACACACATAACAACAGCGGCTGTGGTTACAGCCCAGTCCTGTGTCTGCGCTCCGATCCTGGTGCCCTGGCCGAGGGAGAAGAGCAGACGACCAGAGGGGACCACACACACCCAGTCTGGCCCTCTAAGTCAGTGCATAGTTAAACTGGTTTGCAAACTTCTCGTGCTTCTTCCGGTCCATCTGATTCATGGCTGTGACCACCCTCTGCACAGCGGCTCTGTGGGGAAAGCAAAGCAAGACACGATCAGGGAAGCCCGGCCAGGTCTCTGGGCTCCGACCGTGGTCTGGCTGGGATCAGGTCCTGGTCCCCGGCGGCTGCCACACGCAGACCACTGACTCCCTGCAGATGGGCGACACAGCTCAGAAATAAAAGCAACTGTGACACTAACCCTGTGGGTTCCCTGAGCCCTGAAGGCAGCTCCCAGGATCCCTAATCTCGCCAGCACCAGGCTGCACCCAGAATGAAGGCAGAGCCTGCCCAGCAGGCTGGTGGGGAGCAGCTTCAGGGCAGATGCAACAAGGCAGCGTCAGATGCAGACCCTGCCCAGCTTGCCCAGGCACGTGCATAGCGCCCCAGGACAGAGCCACGGGGCAGCACTGCAGTCCTGCAGCAAAAACACACAGATGGGCTACCAAGCGCGTCTCGCTGCCTGGCCTGGGTGCTGTGCCGCCAAGGGCCTGGACTCAGCAGGACTCCGTACCCAGCAGGAAGCCTCCGAGGCCGCCAAGAGGGATGCCCCGCTGCCCCCAAGTGCCCGTGTAACCGCCGGGTGCAACCCCGGGGCTCGGTCACCTGTGGCCCTCCAACAGGACAAGCTCCTGGGGGCTCCGTGCGGGCACTGAGGAAGCCGCCCTCCTGTGCGACCCCACTCAGGCCAAGCACATGGTGACGCTGGCCAGGAGGACAGGAAAAGCCTCCTTCACCCGCCACACGGAGCTGAACGCCTTCCAGGTGTCTGCTTGAGAAGCTTGGCCCACGAGGACGGCCTGATGGCACCCACAACCTGAGCATAAATTCAACCAGGGAGGCCATGGCCTCACGGGGCTTCCTATACAAGCACCCCAAATGCCTTTGTCTGGCCAGCCCCAGTGGCAGGCAGGCAGTGAGAGTGCTGGCTGGCGGCCTTCCTGCCCTGGCCCTGCCCAATTCCCAACCGCCAGGCACATCCAGCTGGGCTATGGAGATGCTTCGTCCCTTACCCACCTCCCCGGCAGCACTGGCCACGCTCTGCTGGAGCAGAGACCTGTGTGGTGCCTCCCACCCCACCAGCCTTGGAAGGTACTCCCCTGCTGGCTGTTACCAGGTGGACACCGCTGGGCACTGACTACGAGAGCCCTTCTGGGTCAGCTGGGCAAGGGAAGGCCATGGAGCTGGCTCCGTACCAGCAGCCCCCATGGAGACCTCACCCCCCCACCAGGAAATGAGGATGTGCTGGCTGGTCAGTGAAGCCCCTCCGCTAGAGAAGCAGCTCATCCATCCCTTCGGGGTGACCAGCTCCAGGCTCTGCTCCTGAATGGCCCACCCATGGCCCTGCTGGCTAGGAGCACCCGTCCCGCCCGGGGGGCCTGGTGGTCACAGGGAGAAATGCGTAGTAGAGAGGAGCTAGGGGCCCCAGGCCTTGACAGTGTCTTCGAGCTCAGTCAGCCCGCCTCCTGCATCCCCAAATCCAGGGGGGTGGGGGCAGGCATGCCGCAAGGAGCTCTTACTTAGCAAACACCTTCTTGGCGATGCGTGCGCGGGCAGTGTCGGCCTGTTGCTTCAGGTCGGTGAGGCCAGGGTGCTTCCTCCGCTTGCCCTTGCCTCTCCCGCTGGACCCAGACGAGCCAAGGTCCACTCCCGTGGCAGCCTCCACATCTCTCATGAACTCGGGGTCCTGCCAACCTGCAAAAAGACCCCGAGATTTCAAGACACTTCTGTCACCGACCAGAGAGCCTCTCACTCGAGCCCTGACCCCTCCTTGCCTCAAGGGTCGGCTCAGCTTGCCCACTGCCGGCCAGTGACAAAGGGGGCAGACAGCAAGGCAGAGCTCCCCACCCCTGTCCCGGGACCCACAGGGGTCCCGGGACAGGACCCAGAGGCCTCATCTGGTGCATCCACTGACCCCCCAGGCAGGAAGGCAGCTGAGACGGGTGCCCGCGGCAGGCTACTTCCCTGCCTCCAGCTGGACTGGGCCCCAGCAGGCCCCCAATTATGGTGGCCAGACCCATCTGCTGACTGGTGTTTGTGTGCACCAGGGGCGGCCAGGGCCAAGGGGTCAGGACAGGTCGAGCTTTTTTACTGGTCCAAAGAGGACTTGGCAACAGGCTTCAGCAACGAGGGGGTCAGTTCACCTGGACAGCTCTGCTCTTCTTGCCACGTGTGGTCTGCCACGGCCCAGGCCAGGCAAGGTGGCAGGAGACGGTGCGCCAGGTCCCACAGAGCCCGGCCTCGCCAGTGCGCTCATCCGCCGGGGCTCAGGGAAGCTTCCACTGCCTAACGCCCAGGGTGCCCAAGGCCCTGCTACTGCCCTGGCTGCTCCTTCCCATCCTGGCCCCAGGGGGCGCTGCTTGGCCTCTGAAAGGTGGGGGTGGGCTCCGTGAGCCAGGGCGCCGTCCAGCCTGGCCGCCTCCAGAAGGCCATCCCTGTCAGGGATGCGACGGCACAGCCCCCCTCATGTGCCCAGACTTGCGGACACCAAGCCTGGCTCACAGAAGGGTGCCAGGCGCTCCACACTCCGATGGCGCCCCCACGCCCGCGGGAAACCCACGGAACGTGCACCCCAGACAGACAGATGGCTAGGCCTCCCCAAGTTGATTTTTTGAGGTGAAGGAGTACAGGGCTGCACAATTCAGATCCAGGAACGATTAATCTGAGATTAAGGAAAACTGTCTAAACAGTTTATCTCCTGTAATAAGAAGGCGCCACAGTTTAGGAGCCCAGTGAATGGAGCAATTGTTTAAACACCACGGAAAAATACTGGCGCCCGGTAGAGATGGAATGAGCATCTCAGTAAAATGAAGGAGCAATTTAAAAGCCTTTGAAGAAAATCAATAGATGCCGGGGCCACGCGGCCTTCCTGTGCGCTGGCGGGCCCTGGAGCTCGGCGTGCATTGTCACCAAGGTTAGCACCAGGGAAAAGAAAATTGCCCCGCGTGCGAGGGAGGCGGGGATCAATAGTGTAGTTAGTAAAGAGATGCTATTTCACATCTGACTGGCCAGCGCCGGCCCGCGGCCACAGCCCGGTACCTGTTGTTAACAAGTCACCGAGGGCTGGAGAACCAGATACTCTTCAGGGCTGACACAAAAAATACGCACTTAATTTGCTCCCGAGTGTGAGCCACCAGGGGAGGCCTCACCCCGCGGATTAGCAGGTCAGGGGCCCCTCCTTGCCACCGTCCATGGCCCAGGGGGCTCAGACACAGTGTCAGCCTAAAATCTCCCATCTGTCAAAGGGAAAAACCCCACTAATGACGACAAACACGGCCTGGCTGGGACCCTCACGTGCAGGCCAGTGCTGCCCCCACGCACACGTCCGCCTTCCCTTCATCGGGGCTCTGGGTCGGCGATGTGGCTTTCTTGGGACAGCGAGAGCCCCAGGCAGCCAGGACCTCCAGACCCTAGCCCAGGCTTGACAAATCACAGAGACACTGAGACAGATCAGGGATCTGGTGGGTGCCCCCCCGTTCTGAGCATGCCCGCATGCTGCCCAGACAGTGACGGCCCCTTCTGGGGGACACCCCGTGGCCCTGCTGTTCAGGGATCCTTGGGAGTCACATGGTGGCCAGCATGTGGCATGTGCCCAGCACGAGGCGCCGACACACATACTGTGTTGAGACAAGCTCCCCAAGTTGTCCTGCGAACGATGCTTACATGGCTCAAGGCCTGAAGCTAGCCTGCGAGCTAGAACCCTGGACCAGCCTCTGGAGACCTGGCTCCCGAGCCTTGGGGCTCAGGGCCTGCCTGGCACCTCCTCGCGTCCGCCCGGACACGCACACAGCCCGCACGCACACGTGCCCGGAACCTGCTAGGCTGCAGAGCAGAGGATGTGGGCCAGGCAACGGAGCAAGTGTCCACCTGGTGTGAACGTGCTGCCCTCCTCTCTGGAGAACGGGCTTCAGCCAGTAACTTTTCTTACCTCCATTCCCCCGTTTCCTTAAAAACGTGACTCAGAACCCAGAACCCGAACCAGCAAACAACATG
Source organism: Mirounga leonina (assembly GCF_011800145.1). Taxonomy (NCBI): domain Eukaryota; kingdom Metazoa; phylum Chordata; class Mammalia; order Carnivora; family Phocidae; genus Mirounga; species Mirounga leonina. Next base: position 80,925,140 of record NW_023270323.1, read on the forward strand.
CTGGTGGTTTCTGGCCATGACTCCATGTCCCCCAGTGGCAGCGACACGAACACGTGGCCCAACTAGAAGCCCGTGTCCCCTGCGGCACCACTGTGAGTTACGACCATGCTGGAGGCGGCAGGTGGCTGCCAGGGTCCCAGGCCGTCCCCCCACACAGTGTCCACCGTTTGCTCCAGCCCTTAGACCTACCTGCACGCCCTGCCTGTCTCCGCAGCTGCTGCCTCTGTTCCCAGGCCCTATCCTCCGGGTGGAGGGGCCGGCCCGCCTCGTCTCTGGGGACGATCTTCCCATGGAAAGGGCACTGTGACAAAGAGGAGAGCCGTTCTGGCAGCAGGGAGGCTGGGGCCTCCATCGGCCTGGCCAAAGCCACCTCCCTTCACACTCAGTGAATCTCCGGCTCAGGAGGTGCTGTGGGGAGCAGGGACGTGGGAACCAGCGCAGAGCCCCCCGGGTCCTGGATGTCAGACTCCCAACGCCGGCACGAGGCCCGCCAGCCACGGACAAGCCCTCCCTGGGAAGGGGGCCCAGCTGAAGGCCACGGCGGGCTTCGCACCGGCCGGCTGGAGCCCAGCACTCCATCCGGCCGCCCTGCCCTGGCCCAGCGGAGCCCCGCGGCACCCATCCCGGCCCCGGCCGCCGCCTCACCTTCAGCCGGTCCTGGCGCTCGCAGAGCCGGCCGTCGGGCCTCGGGGCGCGGCACTGGTGCCGCACGGGCTCGAACCTGCCCGCGAAGGTGATGCAGCGGTTCCACGGCATCTCGGGGACGCTGGCGCTGCCCACTTCCGCGTCCACCTCGCTGGGCTTCCAGAAGCGGTGCTCAGAGTCACGCCTGCAACAGCCGCCCCAGGGATGCTGCCGACAGTGTGGCTCCAGGCCAGGCAGCCCGAGGAGAGCAGGTCACAGAGACTCCTGGACCCCACCGCAGGCGCCACAAGCCAAACCTCGAGTCGTCCCCTGTCCACAGCCTCCATGGCTGCCCACAGCCCGGCAGGACAGGCAGCGCTAGGGGGCGGGGGCCCGCCTGGGGGGTGCACCTGTGCCCCCTTCTCGTCTGCGGCCCCACAGAGAGCGTCGCAAGCACTGCGAGGGGACAGCTCCCCAGAAAGTCCTTGCAGACCCCAGGCCTGGCCTGTGTGGAGGTCTGAGTCTGCACCGGAGGGGCGAGGACGGATCAGGAAGGGCCTCGGCCCAGGCAGCCACCCTTCACACCTCACGATGCCAGACTGTAGGAAGACCGTGCAGGACGTCTCCCCAGGGAGCCACAGGAAGGTTCAGAAAAAGTCCAGGCCCCCCCCGCCCCCCCGGCCACAGTTCTATGGTCCCAGTAGAGCTTGCGTGTGGTGATCGCCCCTGCAGGGACCGTAAGGCAGAGCCAGGCCCTGGGCCCGGTGGTGTGCTCGCCGGCCAGGGAAAGGCGGGACCAGACACACCCACACTCACTTGAGGATCCTCCCCGCCATCGGCTGCTCCTGGCCCCAGTAACACAGGTCCACCCCAAAGGGCACGACAGGCGCCCGGGCCCACTCCGCTGCCAGCTTCCCAGCCTCGTCCGGTCCCACAGGTGCCCTGGTGAGGCCACAAACGGGACACCCTGACTGTGCACGCAAGAGCCGGCCACAGCCACCTGCCTCCCCCCTCGTCGTCCTCCCTCCCCGAGCAGACACAGAGCCCCTGGGTCAACACACTGGAGCAGTGACCTCTGCCATCTTGGGCCCGGGCTCCAGGGCAGCCTCTGGGACCTGTGAGAAGCCCAGCACCAAGCCCCAGCGGTCTGCAGGGAGCCGGTCTCGGATCTCTGGTCTTCATCCTGGGCCTGGGGATGCCCTGACATCCGCCCCCGTGCCCTGGCTGACATGCCAGCTCTCTGAGGGCCCCCCATCCCGTGCAAGCCCTGCCCTAGGCACAGATAGTGGCAGGTGCTCTCCCGGCCCGGGGCGCACCCAGGGCTGCCCCCGCACAGCCAGGGGGGACTCGGCAGCTTGAGGAGGCAGGTCAACGCCCTGGGCAGAGGCAGGGCATCTGGAAGTCACCTGGGGCTCGGGGGAGGGGGCAAGCGTCCATGCAGCTGATGCAGCTGGGCAGCAGCAGAGGTGGGGTCACGTGCCTCCTCATCCCTCCTCGCCATCTTCCTCGCCTGCAAGCCCAGTGCAGCTGGGTCTTTCTCCAGCCCTGGAACACAGATGTGCTGTTGTTCCCAGCCACCGTTCCCACGAGCCCAGACCAACCCGCGGGGGCATCGTGCTCCATCCCATGGGGACAGCACAGCAGTGATGCACCCACTAGCCCACTGCCAGGCTCCACGCGGCACCTGCCCGGCCGCCAGCCAGACGAGCCCACCACGCTGGCGTCTCCCAACACCAAAGACGAGGCCACCAGGCCGCTGACCTCTGCAGGCCAGCGTCCATCCCCAAGTCCTCAGAACAGGGTGAAAGCAGATTCTTCAACACTATCAGGGCCCTTCCTGACCCCTGCTGGCCCCTCTGTGGGGCGCACAGCCCCCCTGCCCCGTGCAAGCCAGGGTCCCAGGGCGGCACAGGGTGTGGATGATGTCACCACAGGCACGGCACCCTGTGGGAATCGACCCCTCCCCACACTCGCTGTGGGGGCCAAGGGCCTGCACTGAGCACTCTCCCCGCTGAGGGCCTGCAGGCTGAGCGCACTCACACCTTGAGAACTGTGACCTGCCAGGAAGGAAGGAAACAGGCTGAGCGGCATGTCCCAGACAGAGGACGAGACGTCAAGCAGGTCAAGCGTGCTGCACGCTCCCCAAGGGCCTAGGGGCCCGGAGCTTGGGAAGAGGAGGGGAGAGTGGAGACCCCCTGCACAGAACGCGGTAACGACTCGCCAGGCGGAGGTGCACGTGAGTGGCGGGCACCCCGGGCAGCAGGCGGGGGATGAAGCCAGGGGCAGCTTTCACAGCTCAGGTGGGGAGAACAGACGCATGGCACACATGTGTCAGCATCCTCGTTACTGGACCCCAGAAGCGCAGAAAATATAACTGGAGTTTGGAAACAGCTGAAGACATAAGACACCCAATTTTCCTGGAATTTGGGAAAGACCAAAAGGGCCTGCTGAGTGCCAAGAAAGAGACGGAGAAAACACGGCTAGTACAGTTACGAGGATATTTAAGGACACTGAAAATGAAGAGAAAGATCCAAAAAGCTTCCAAAGAAAAAAGGCGGATGAAAGACCTTGAAAGACAAGCATCCTACCAATACCAGCATTTTTAACAGTGACGGTGAAGGTGAAGTCTCCGGAGGTCGTCCTGAGAAGATTGAAGGAAAAGACGTTCACACTCAGAACTTTCTATCTAGCTCACTAGCATCTCGCGGTGCCCGTGATGGACGGCCTCGCACACACGAGACCCCTTCTGGAGCCGCCGGAAGGCCTGCTTTGAAAACACTCCCCAAGGGTGCCTGGGTGGCTCAGTTGGTTGAGCGACTGCCTTCGGCTCAGGTCATGATCCTGGAGTCCCGGGATCGAGTCCCGCATCGGGCTCCCTGCTCAGCGGGGAGTCTGCTTCTCCCTCTGACCCTCCCCCCTCTCATGCTCTCTATCTCATTCTCTCTCTCGCAAATAAATAAAATCTTAAAAAAAAAAAAAAAAGAAAACACTCCCCGACAAAGTAATCGATCTGTCAGGAAGGAAAGCGAGTTTGGGGCAAGGCATGCGAGTGTAAGTGCGAAGTGATGGCCGTGCCTCCCGGCGCACACCCAACACCAGAGCGAGCACGCGCGCGGGGCTGAGGAGGGCTGCGGGGGCAGGGTGGTGCAGACATCCTTACGCTGTGACTGGAACCGTGCACAGGAAACATGGGGATGAAGCTTTCAAAAACGCAGGATAACCCTCAGAAAAATCAATGATCTTACAATTGTATTAATATTTAATGAATGTTTTAAAAACAAACAGAAGAAGCATTAACCTACCAAACAAAAGGTGGGAAAAAGGAAAAAACAAGTGGGTGGGCAGTAAAGTGCCCGGGACATTGAACAACTAGAAACAATTCATTAAATGGATTAAAATCAGCTAAAAGGCAGATTAGTCCTAAAACTTTTAGCAACTTGTGGTCCACACAAGACCCACTTAAAGCAAACAGTCAACAGAACAATGAAGCTGAAGACGGCCACGTGGACTCACCCTGCAAGTGGGACAGAGAAAGCGGGGACGGCAGTGTCGCCAGGACGACCAGGGTTCAAGCTCAGAACGGACATACGAGGAGAGACGCGGCGCACGTGGTAAGCAGCTCAAGGGCTTGCCGTGGCCGGCTCTGCAAACCCTCATAGAACAGATCAAAGAGGTCAAATCCACAGCCGCAAGGGACAGTATCCGCAAAGCCTTCCAGAACACACGCACACCTGACGGGACCACCAGGCAGGAGGACCGAGGGACCTCAGCGTCCCCAGACCACGGTCCCTGGGTCACGGAGCGGTCAGAAGGAGCCGAGCAAAGGGCAATGGAGACCCGGATGTCGAAAGTGACACACACACCCTTCCTGAGCACGCAGACTCGCGGGGTCGAGGGTCCTGCTGAACACAGCTCCACCCAGCACTCTCCAACACCGAAGCATGAATACTGGATTTAGAGAGAAAATCGGGAAGGACACGGCAGCACCGAGGACTAAACACCAGGGAAGGCTTCCCGGCCATTCGGGACTCGAGGAAGAGTCTCGCTGGGCCGGTGCCGCTGGGAGGGGCCGCATCTGCTTCGGGCGTGGGCTCTCTGCAGCAGGGGCAGCCTGACTCGACCTGGAGACGGCCAGCCCAGTGCTTCGTGGGCATCAGCGGATGGGCCGCTTTCGGCGCATGGTTTTCCCAGCACGTGGCTGCACACAGCTGGTTTCGCGTGGGCTCCAGAAGCCCACGGGCCCTTCGCAGGAAACACCTGCCGGCGCCTACTCCAGACGCCCGGCAAGCCTGCCCGCTGCCCTTTCTCAGGTTCCCGCGGCTGGGAGTGGAAGTCGGAGCCGCTCGGGCGTGACGGGTCCCCCAGTGTGGGGACGACAGACCAGGCTCCATCGTCACCATGACACCCTAGCCCCAGCTCTCAAAACCCCCCAACACCCCTACCCTGGATGCTGACAAGAGCCTGTCGCGGTCAGTCAGCCCCACGAGTGTGCGCGCGCATCACACGCACGCGGCCTGGTGCGGGGGGCGGCGGGGGGGAGGCTGATAAGTGGGCCTTGTGGCATTTAGATGGATACAATCACAGCCTAAGGATCAATATGAGAATTCCTAGGAGTTACAAGAATGAAATATATTTTTCATTGATTTGTTGTTTTAAACCATTAAAAAGATGGGTAAGCGTGTTAAAGCAGAGTAAATACTCAGGGCGCTAAAAAAACACTACCATTTTCACATTGTTGTAGAAAATCAATCTCGCTGACATACACTTTCAAAGTAAAACCCCAAAAAGCAGACGGCATGCCTCAGGCCCGGGAGCGAGCGTTCTCCAGCAGAGCTGGAGGCCAGCTGTGCCCAGCCATCAGAGGGGCGTGGGCCTCCCCCGAACAGGAGCCTGGCTCAAATTTACTCCCACATTTGCTTTTCGAAAGAATCCTACAAATGCCCAAATCCCCTTTTTTGTTTAAATTGACCAAGTGGCACCCATTTGCCTGGAGCACTAAGGCAGACAGGGTGGGAGCGATGAAATCGATAGCGGGAAATGGAGAGGCTGCGGCTTCCGCGTGGAGTTAGGCCGCCGAGCTTGACATTATTGATTTTACCTAGTTCAGCTGGCCTTGTAATTAAAATGTAAATTTGAGAAAGAGATTATGTCCTGACAGAAATGGTAGGATTAAGGGGAAGATAAAAGCCCCTCGGTGAAAATTCAGAGAAAGAAATGAGAAAGAAAAGCACCAGCTTCCGCAGCTGTGTGGATTTAGATGAATCTACTGCAGGTTCACCTGCATTTAACTGAAAAAACAGCGGCGGAATATAAACTACGTTATGAACTGACTCGCCGGTCACATTTCCAGGGCCCTGGGGCCACCGGGGCTCACAGTGGGATTTAGGCTGGTGGCTGTCTCGGGCACGCAGTCGACCCCCGGGACCCTCCGCAGCCCACCTGTCTGCAAACACAGATCCACGTCGGCCACCAGCATGACCTTCCAGGGCACAGACAGGATGCTGAGAGCCTTCCAGAAAAACGGGGTGAGCCGGTGGCAGCGAGACCACCAGGGTCTCTGCCTCCCTCCCTGGGCTCCCGAGGCGCCCTCCGGGGGCCAGGCCAGGGGCACCAGGGACTCGGGCCCTGCCGGCCTCAGGAGCACAGGGGCACAGAGGAGGACGCATCCCGCCTGCCGGACCAACACCGCAGAGCTCAGCGGAGGCGGCATGCGCACTGCCAGGCTTGCAGATGTCGGCATCAGGAGTGTCTCCGTGGGGAAGCCGCTCTGCTCCGGCGGGGCTGGGCCCCAGCTGGCAACACCTGGAGGCAGGGTCACCCACTGTGGCGCCACGGCCGGGCTGAGTCCACGCGCGCGTCCTGTGAGCACGGCGGGCCCACACAGCCTGTCGCCCAGTCCCCTCTGCCACTCCTGCCTAGCACCTTGCCAGTGGGAGTGGTGGCAGCCCCACCGTCCCTGCTGAGGGCCACGGCCTGCGTGGCAGAGTGGACGAGGCGCAGACGAAGCACTAGCGGACCGCAGCTGTGCTCACCGCGGTCATCAGAACTGGCGACCAAGCCCGGCCCCAGGCCAGAGACAAGCTCTCCCTCCTGCGGAAAGGGCTCAATGCCCTCCAAGCAGCACGTGCTGAGGGCCAGGGCAAGTGTCCGCAGCTGGAAAGCCTCGGAGAGAGGACTAGCTAGGGTCAGCGTGGGGCTCCCAGGCCCCAGAGGCAGGGCCCAGCGCCTCAAAGCCGGACCTCTGCTGGGCGCGCTGCCGGCCGCAGGAGGCTCTCAGTCACGGGCTGCCCGTCACCAGACTCCTCTGCTGCAGAAACTTGGAGAAGTGACAACACTGAGCGGGCTGTTCCCTGGCAGTCCTGCCCCACTGCCCACTGTCCCAGCCTGGGGCACGGGCAGCCGCGGGAGTGTCCGGGCTTCTGCTGGGCTCCGGCCTGGGCACGGGAGGGCGGTCACTGCTCCCGACAGATGCCTTAGGCAGCCCCCAGGTACTTCGTGGGTGCAGGTGGGGCCTCTGGCCACAGGGAGCCCCTGCTCTGGGGCGGACAGCAGCATGAACCGGGGATGGCAGGCCATTTCAGGTGCAGAAGAACACAGAAGAACAAAGGGCAGGAGGGTTGCCTATCGGTCAGAGGAAGACCCAAAAGCTAAGAAGTGAAGGCCCGCATGGCTGGAGCAGGGGGCGAGGCAGGCACACAGGCCCTGGCCGGCTGGGAGCAGGGGTGGGTCGCCGCTGCTCCCACATCCAGGCTGGTGCCCGGGGAGAGGAACCGGGGCTGCGCAAACGGCAGCCGTCAGGTCTGGAAGTGCCACTTCGGCACGATGCCCCTACTGGGCCACAGCGCCACACCTGAGCTCAGTCATCTACACTCTGGTTAACAAACTCACATTTCGCCTTACAGACTCAGAGAGAAATCGATTGGTCTGTTTTTCCACAAAAGCCACGGGTCTTGTTTTTATTTGCCGCCTGTGTGTGTGCTGGGTAGATCCTGCGGGCCCACACCCCTTCTTGCTAGATGGCCACCGTGCTGGGGTGCAGACACGGGAAAGAAGGAAACCCCAGACAGCAAAGACCAGTCAGAGCTGGGGCTGCACTTCCCAGGAACGGCCCTCCTCCGCCACGAGCCACGGAGGTGTCCTGGGCCAGCAGCGGAGTCCATGACTCCACAGATGGCAAGTGGGGATGCCCCAGCCATGGGGCCCGGGGACTAAGGAGCCCAGCGAACGGTCACCAGTCTCCTGCCACCTCAGGAGTCACCCACAGCACTGTCCCCGGGGCACGCTCTCTGCTCTGGGGTGCCCGCCCCACTCCTAGACTCGCTCCCCAGTGCTGAGACTTGTGTGTCCCCAGCAGGGCTGCCCCTCGTGTGGCGCCAGCCTGGCTGTGCCCACTGATTGGGTGCTGGGGCCTGTGCACCAGGGACAGCGGGAGCCCACTGGGGGGAGGCCTTGGGGAGGAGCCCGACCCGAGAGTACCTGGGGAACAGAAGGAGAGTTGCAAGATTTTCAGTGACAGATCTGCAGTGTCAGCAGGCAGGGCGCCCACCATGGCTGGCTCCCCTGCTCAGTGGGCCCCAGACCCCAGATGTGAGGTCATGCCCTGAGGGACAGCATCTTTAGCAGGACCCCACCCAGCCCCTCCCAGCCCCCCGCACTCACCATACTCCGGCCGCAGGTGGTCGGGGATGCAGGCCTCATACCCCTCCTTCTCTGGGACCTCGACAAAGTCCCCATCATCCTCGTCCTCATCCTCATCCCTGTCCCCTGGGGCTGCCACCTGTGGAAACACCCCCAGACCTACGTATGAGCACAGCACAGAGGCCCGGAGGTTCCCGGTCCTGCCGCAGCACTGGAGACGGAAGATCATCTCTGGGCCTGGTCCTGCTCCTGAGCTCACGCCAGATCCGCAGCTCCACGTCCAAACCACATACAAACCTGCCCCACCACCTGGTGCCCTTTGAAATGCATGGGAGAGGCGCAGGAGTAGGTGTGTTTCCAGAGCCTCAGGAGACCAACTTCACCCAGTGAGAGGCAGGGCCGCCCCTCCCTCCAGGCCAAAGCACCGCCCACCCTTCTCGGGGGCAGCTCTGGGGATGCTGGTGTGACTACGGCACTTCTGGAACATTCTGTCCTTAAGAATGACTTGTTAAAAAGCCACTGAAAAAACAGTTTCCTTTGGATGAGACCCCTTTCCCCACCCAGGTCAGTGTAGTGAGGGCCCCAGAGCCACCAGAGGGGCTGGGGGGCCACCTCTACCATAGCCTGCCCAGAGGGCCTGAAGAACTGCATGGGGCCGGCTTCCTTTCTACGAGACCCGGACCCTCTGCCCCCACCCGCTGGCTGGGCAGCACCCGGCCTCTCCACGGAGGTCCACCATGGAACAGGAGTCGGGCTTCTGCAGCTGGCCCCACATTCTCAGGGACCCCCAACAGCCCTAGGACTGGACTTGAGGAGAGCAGCCCCCACGGGATGGGTCCTTCCCAAGAGGGTCACAGCAGGGAGGAACCAGGAGCGCCCGCCCCACTGCCAACCGGCCCTGGAGTACTGGGGAGCCAGCTCAGCCAGACCAGGGCGCAGACCTTTACCACAGTCTCAATCCCACTGAAGGGAACAGCCAGGACGGAGGCCCCTGTCAGATAAATGCCAACTACTGGGGCAAACTCTGGAGAACCTTGTGACACATGCCTTCACTTCCGAAATCTTTCTCCACAGCACACCTCAGGGCCACCGTCGAGGCGGAGGATGGAGAGCCTGGGTGACAATGGGGGCAGGAGGCCCCCCAGGCTCAGCTGAGTTACAGATGCCGGCAGCCCCCCGCAGCTGCCCGTCGCTGCAGAGCTGGGCCTGGTGGCGGCCACCGTGAGCCGGGGCATCAGCAACCACATCTGGCGTTACCTGCGGCCCAGGGATGCCCGCGGGGGAGCCACCGCTGGCCCCCAAGAGGCACAATCAGATGCAAATGCACTTTGTTTGGGTACACCCCACTGCGGTGCATCTGGGAAGCGCGGGAGACATTAATCATCGAAAACTGTAATTTTTTGTTATCAGTCTAACACTGATCAAAAGGGAAGCCTGTCTCCACCACTGACCTGTGAAACGTCCCAATTATACTCTTTGGAAATGACAGGGGCACTTAACTCCCGAGCTGGGCAAATGACGGCGATCAATCACGTTTGAATAACAATGAGCCACGGACCTGAAAATTATTTTTGTATAGAATCTACCCAGGAATTTATGAAAGGTGGAAAGCAGCCCAAGGTTTTAGGGCATTACGGTTCTCGGCTAGTGCGTATCAAACACTAAACAGAATTTATGTGTTTTAATTTTCTAAAAGGTAGATGTGGACTGGGTGCTACAATGCAGAACAGAGAGCACCGGATTTTAAATATGGGGGTCATTTTCATAAAATATTACGCTTACCGCTCCCACCCCTCAATTTCACCAGGGACTTACTAAATTTTCATTTCCTAAAAAATATTTCGCTGCTTAGCTAACTATTAGGAATTATACCCTCTTTCTCCCCAACTCAAACTGTTTATTCCTGTGATGAAATACGGAGCCCTGGGCTGCTCTTCGTTCTTAAATTAACACCGCTCGAGGCGGGCCAGGCCGCACCCACCTCCAGGAGGACCCATTGGGGCAAGAACTGCCCCCTCAGGGTCCCCGCGGCCGGGGCACTGGCCTCTGCAGCAATCTACTTGTGTGCGTGAGCCGTGAGCCCTCTAGCCGCGGGTGGCCCCCTGGAACCGCAGCGACACCGGGCCAGAGACGGACTTTGCTGCTAACACCGAATCCGCGCTCCAAAGCCTCCAAGTTCAACATGGAGTTCCCAGGGCGGTGTCGGCTCTCTGAACCCCCAGCACCTGGGGGAGGGCAGTGACACCCACTGTCCAGAGGACAAAGCCCCATGACCAAGCACAGTCACACTGCTGTGACACCCATGTGACCTGCTCCAGGGCCTCACGCCAAACGCCGGCTCAGAGAACAGGAACACCGCCACCAGCCAGGCCAGGAGGCCCTCTCTAAAAGCCCAGCAAAACGGCACGGCGGCAGGAAGGAGCCCGGCCGGAGCCAGTCCCGGAGTGGGGCAGGGAGGTGGCCACCTGCCCTCAAGGTCAAAGCTCACAGGCTGGCAGGGGGCCGGGCGCGGGTGCGTGGATGCCTGAGGATCCTGGGAAGGAAGGAAGCTCACGCCCCTGAGGCGGCAACCGGTTGAAGGTGGGTGGTCCTCAAAATGGGGTCAACTCATGAACTGTTCTCATTCTGCAGCCCCCCACCCCGCCCCCGCCACGTCTGGGGCGTGCACCCACCTCCTCCAACAGGTGGAGTCCCTGGGCAGGCAGCCCGGGAGGCCCGGGCAGGCGCTCAGAGCCCTGTGGCCCGCCGGACGCCTCCCACAGCGGTGGCCCTTCGGGAGCCGCCCACAGCCGCTGCCGCTGGGAGGCAGAGGGGGGCCGCGGGCCTTCCGCCGGTTTCATACACATGGAGTCGCACCCACAGTTAAAAGGATTTAGAAAAATGAGCCTCTGGGATCATAATTAAACAAGCAATAAAACGGCTAAAATATACAACACAATCAGCGTACAGCAGTGGGGGTATCGGGGTTACTGATTATTTGAGGAAGAAAAGGAAGAGTGACCTGGCTCTGGGAGCGGGTCGGCCCGCCAAACGCACGCCCAGATGCAGCTGGGACCGTTAAATAAATTTTGTACGATCTAATTAACTCGGTGCGCAATCTCAATTACTTTTCACCCAAGAAATCACTTTTGTTCAGTTTTATGTGTGTCTGTTTCCCTTTTTAAAAAAAAAAATGATGTAAGGCCTCGTCAGACAAGTGAGCTCCGAACTGCATTTGTCTTTCAGCGGCTTGATGGCCATGCATTTAAAACCCCATTCTATCTTATAAACTAAAAATTAAACGTGCTCAGCTGTGATGGTCGTCATTGCATCTGCTATTTATATGCTAATGCCCTCCCTGGAAGGCCGTGCAAATTGCCCAGCTACGCCAATACCTCATGTGCATCTCCAGCTGCTGGGGACGCGCCTTCAGAGGGCAGAGGACGGTGGGGCGCGCGGGGCTGACCAGGGCAAGCACGAGGGAACAGGGACCCCCCGCCGACACCACCCGGGGCACGCCAAGCCCGCTCGGACACAGACAAGGCCGCAGAGCACGTGGTCCCCTGCTCAGCGGGAACGGAGCTGGTGCAGACGGGCGTCACCGTGCTCTGGAGTGACTGCGGCCCCCTTTCCTGTCTGATCCAGATCCGCGCAGGATGAGGTGCTCGACAGGCCTCGCCTTGGAAACTGCCTGAGGCGGTGCAGGCAACCAGGCTGTGGGTCAACGGGACACCTGGACCATTTCCAGGCCGAGGCTGGGGCCAAGAGCCCTGCTGCGTCTGGGTGCGTCCGTCCCCGACACAGGTGGTGACCCCGGAACCACGGCGGGTAACTCGAGTCTGCCACGGCGCAGACGGGCACCCTCTCCTCCGCGGTGGCCACCCTGGGGAGCCCATGTGAGCGGCTGAGCCGTGGGACAGCACATCCCACAGAGCACACAGTGCTTCCCCAGTTCTCACCACCCGAGGAAGCGGCATCCACACAAGAACAGGAAAACCCGCTGTGCACGCTCTCCTCCCTCAGCCCAACCTTCACAGGCAAAATGCAGGCAGCCGGCGCCCTCCGAGGCCAAGGCCCACACAACCTCCCCCCAGGCTCGGTCTCACCACCTGTGTACTGGGGTAGTGACGTGACCCACCTCACAGGGCCGCTTGTGGAACCAAAGGGATGACGGTGAAGGTATTCAGGAGCAAGGGGTGCGCAGCAGTGCAGGGGGAGGGCTGCGCTCCGGGGCCCCAGGGCGCAGGGGCGAGGGCCGGCCCTGAGCAGTGGGGCGCCTGCGTGTGCTGCCAGCCCTGGTGAGAAGGGCGGAAGGCGTGCGGACCCCTCCCCCGGCTCCCAGCCCTGCAGCCTCGTGGCCTTCAGCGTGATGGAGGGAGCCGCGTCTCCGGGAAGGTTGTTTACTGGCCCTGCCGCGCACAAGGTCCCGGCTGCTGGCTGATTTAGTTCCCCTGCCTCCCTGGGCTGCCTGGCTCGTTCAACATTTCATTCCGCGGCTTCCTGCTCTGTCCTTTTCACCTACAGGAAGCCGGCACTCACGTGGCTCCCACGGCACAGGAGGCTTGTGGACACGACGGCAGCAGGAGCGTCCAGGGCCCCTGCCTGAGGCGGGAGGTGCCTCCCCGGCAGAAGGCCCGTCCCGTCAGCTGGGGAGGCTGCACGGAAGGAAAGCCTCCCAGAGCCACGCAGGGCGATGTCTGCTTTGGGAACGCGTGAGGATGTGCCCGCGGTCCAGACCCCGTGGCCGCGTCAGACTGGCCTTCGGCGAGGACGGAAACACCCATGTGAGTATTCTACCCGCTTATACAACCCAGCCATTAAAAAAAAATCCTGCTGATGGTTTATATAAACTGATGCCTGAAGTTATTGTTTTCAGACATAGTAGTTGGTAGGAAATTAGTATTTTGTTAATTACACAATACACAATAATTGGTGATCGTGGCCACATAATTAAACCACAGGCGATTTAAAAGTTTATACAGAATTTTTATCAGTTTCACGAATGTAGCAGGCACAGATTATTACACCTCTCCCACAGCAGAGGGCTGGAAACTAAATCTACCAAATGATGCTCCACATCGATCTATTTGGGATTTATCCCCAGCTGCTTCCAAACAGAACAGAGACACACTCTATAAAACAAACAGTTAAACATATTTTAACGGACTTAAATATTTCTCAAAGATGGAACCTCTATGTCAAAAGAAAAACAATACGTAGAAACCAGCAGCAACACAAAACCAGAAACGGGACACCTTCCAACACCCCCACCCCGAAGGGCTTGTTCCCAGCTGGGCTCCCGACTTCTCCTCAGCATCCAAGCTGCCAGACAGGAGCCCCGTGTTTGTGCTCATCTCTGACACATTTGTCAGAGGTTCTAAAATCCTCAAACCCCACGTTCCCGAATCAGCGTCCCCGGCTCGGCCAGCTGTGCACGCGGTTACCACGCCGAACCCGCCAGGTTGGGAAACGCTAAGGCAAATGATTTAAAGCCCCGTCCGTTTTATTTCAAAATGAGTGGGGAGCAACTCGTTGGTAATTCCTAATTACTGCAGTGGCTCCCGCGGCCGCCCACCCTGCGCAGGGTCGAGCAGATGTGCAGATACGCGGCGCCCACCTGAATGGGGCGCTGCCACTCAGCCACTCGAGCCCCAATCGCTTCATGTCCAGGTGCCGCCGCCCGCCAGCGCGGATGAGCACAATCTCCCAGGACTTCGGAGCAGTGCCTTTTTTAAATCAGTTGGTGGAGAAGTGTCTGGAAACCGTCCGTTCGGCTGACAGAGACAGTGATGCGCCCTTCCCACTGAAGCCACGCCACCTTCCCACAGGCAGCTGCAGCCTACAGGGCCTCAGTGACCCGCGAGTCTGAGTCCCGGCCAGCCCTGCTGTCCCCATGCCGGAGGGGCAGGGCCCCTTCACCCACAGCCATCCTCCAGGCTGGACTCCCACCCTCGCCAGCGCTCCCCTGAGGCTCCTTGACCGGCCTGCCCCGAGCAGCATGGAGCTGCCCCCACCAGACACTCCCTCGGATGCCTGGGGACAGTGCCGAGGGCTCCCAAACAGTCCAGGCACAGGCCAGGCTCTGTGTGGGGCTGGGGCTGGAGCCGGCCCCGCAGAGCAGCTTGCATCTCCTGTACTGGGAGGCGCCAGTCTAGGCCGTTAGGAGACCTGCCCTTCCCCTGGGGGCCCTAGAGCCGTGAGGCGAGAAGGTCCTGCTGCCAGCTCTGGGCTCCGAGTCCTGCCCACCCCAGCAGTGCTGCGGACCCCAGGCCTGGAGGGACAAGGTCACGCTGCCCAACCAGCCCTCATGGCTTCCGGGGCTCTCCCCAAAGCCCCAGCTGCCCTGAGGGTGCCTCCCCCAGTTCCTTCAGACACAGTGTGAGCCCCTGCTAGGCAGGGGGGGGCCGGTCCTCAGGGCGCCATGAATCCCCACAACCCTCCCTGCTCTCAGGCCAGCCACTGCCCTGATGCCGAGACCCTGGTTCGTCCAACGTTCAGAGATAAATCCCTCCCAACGTGCCGGACGAGCCCACTGGATCACCTCCTTCCTGAGACCAAAGAACAACCTTCCTTCGGTATAAAAAAAAAAAAGCACCTTGGTCAAAATTCACGCAGCTATCTTCTTGGTGAGCTCACAACCCCCAAGCAAGGCTCTACGAAGAAACTCGCGCCCACAGAAACCCCGCTAGGACATCCGCCGGCAAACGCCAGGCAGCCTGCAGGCCCTGCTCCCAGCCCAGAACTTTCTTCAGACTCCACAGCTTTGCGGGAGAAAGACAAGACCGCCCTCTGCCGGTCCCCAGGGGCCCCACACCCTGCACCTGGAAGACCGCGGTGGGGCCATCCCTCAGAAACGCACACCAGGGCAGTGGCCCTGCGACAGGTGTCCGGTGGCTCTGGAAGGGTCAGGTCGCTGGGTGCCAAGACCCACGGTGCCAGCCACCGTCCGTCCTAGGTCTGAATGGCTCCGAACCTGCTCTCCTCCTTCCTCCCGCCCCGGAGCTCCTGCTGCAAACAGTCACATCCAACCAGAGCAGAGGTGCAGACACGCCGCTCATGGGCCAGGTGCGGGGTCCCAGCACCCTGGCAGAGCGGTGCACTCCGGAGCCCGCTTCCCTGCTTCCGAGAGGGCGGCAGCTGTGCTGACCCCGCTGCAGCTGAGCGCCCTGCCCTGCGGGCAGGCCCCGAGGACACCTGCAGAGGGACGCGGCTCTCACGTCCATCTCGGACGCTAAGGTCTAGGTCCTGGTACAGGCCACGGGAGGGGGCCCCCGAAGTCACCTAGTGTCCCAGGAGCTGATGGACCTCACCCATGCCCCGTCAGTAAGTGTGGGCCTGTCCCTGCTCCACAACCATGCCCGGGGACACCGCACGCAAGGGGACTAGCCTCCCCCTCCCAAATCTGTGCCTGTGAGGTACCACACGACCAGCAGATGCCTGGCCTTGACCAGCCTCCCAACTGGGGCACCAGGCTGCATGTTCACCCCACCTCGCCGGCCGGGAGCTCCTCCGTAGGGCCCTGCTTGGGACCATGGCGCCCACCTCCCCAGGCCAGGGACACGGCCCTCTGCGTAAGCCCGAGGACAAGTCCTGATTCTGTGTCTACCGCAGACACCCCAACACCGAGCGTCCTTGGCCACGATGCAGGTGGATGGGACGAGACGCTGAAGCCCGGAAGGCCCTGACCAGCTCACGGGAGGCTCTGCTGGGCACTCGGGAGGCTCAGGGTGAGACAGTGTGGAGGAGCCGGCCTGGGTCTCAGCTCAGCCCATGGCCTCCTCCTCCAGGGCCCTGAGATCTCCCTCCCAACTAGAACCTTCTGCCTCCTCCCACAGCTCTCCCGTGCCCTCCTGCCCTGGACCCTGTCCCCGCCCTCATCCATGGGGAGGCCTGCGCTGTGCTCTCTGGCCCCCCAGGCCAAAGCTTCCATTTCAGGAAAGGAGCTCCCGGCGGGGCAGAAACCAGAATACTTCCAAGCCCCAGTTATTCTTGCTGACTCAGAAAACAGCTCAAAGAGGAGGTGTCCTTGCTGTCACCCCTCCCCAGCCTGCTGGCAGCACTCACCTCCCTCCAGCGCCCCTCCTCAGGCTTGATGTCCAGCTCTTCCGATTGCCTCAGGGCCCTTTCCAGTTCCGTCTTCAGGTCGATGGCAGCTTCCAGGTGCCCACCGTGGATCCCTGCGCGGGTGAATAGCTGCCAACAAGGGGGTGCATCATTCAGTCCGGCTGGGGCCCCTCCCCACCCCCCCGCACACCCCGTGGCCCCGACTCTGCCCCGGCACCCCGGCACGTGGGGACCTCACCTGGACCCAGAAGCACATAGCTCTCCCCAGCCCCCCAGCGTCCCCCCCTGCACACCCCGTGGCCCCGAATCTGCCCCGGCACATGGGGACCTCCCTGGACCCAGGGGCACACAGCCCTCCCCAGACCCCAGTGTCCCCCCCTGCGCACCCCGTGGCCCTGAATCTGCCCTGGCACATGGGGACCTCCCTGGACCCAGGGGCACACAGCCCTCCTCACCCCTCCAGTGTCCCCCCCCCCGCCGCACACCCCGTGGCCCCGACTCTGCCCCGGCACACGGAAACCTCACCTGGACCCAGGAGCACACAGCTGGCAGGAAGGTGTTTTGGATAAGCTTGAGCGCGTCCCGGGCGGAGTGGATGACAGCGTGATTGTCCTCGTCCTCACGCACCCTCAGGCTGTCTGTAACAAAGCACACAGGGTCACTGGAAGCACCAGGGCAGGTCACCCAGCACCACGGAGGGACCACCCTCCGCTGCCCATCCTTCCCCAGCCACGTTCTGCCCAGGACCCCATACCTCGTGCCTGACAAACAGATGCACTACTTTAAGATTCTGATTTTGGCGCGGACCGTTTCAGCCTGAGCCCAATGCCTCCCTCCACACCAGACCGAGAGACCCCACGCGGCATTCTCACGGACAAACCCCAGCCCATCCATCGAGCCCCGGGAGCCCTGGAGCCCCTTCCCATTACTGCCCACACCACTGCTCAGTCCCACAGCCCTGCCCCCGCATCCCACCACCCCAGCCTGTCTTCAGCCGGGCACCCCCACCTCCTGCACGTGGCCTGCTGCGCCCCCCGCCCAGCCAGACAGCTGTTAGTTCCCTGGGGCTGGTGGGACCCAAGATGCCTGGGGGTGGCAGATCTTCACACAGCTAGGCAGCCTGACTGCCCTTCCTCTGTGAACACCCCTAAAGGGCTCCCAACCACACCTGCATCATCTCAAACATGGTGAGAAGCTGCTATCCAACCACGTTGTCCTCCAAGCCAGAGTGGGGGGTGCCTGATCCCTGACAGTCACCCTCCGATCCCGATGGGCCTGTGACCAGGCACTGCAGCCTCCCCAATCCCTTGGAGAATTAGGCCTGCCCATCACAAGGCGGACCTTGGGGTGGAGCCGCAGACCCCAAGCCTCAAGTCACCCCTCACCCCAACCTTGGGGACCCTGCCCTGCTCACGGTCCCAAGAAGCCTGGGCTCTCGCCAGCATCCCCAGGGCCCATGGCTGAGGGAAGAGCGCCCTGGCCAGTCAGCAGGAGCCGGCGGTTACCTGAGGAGAGCTCCACGTCTAGCGTGTACTTGTGGGAGCCCAGTCCATGGCGCCGCACAAACCCTTCCTCGTCGCTGTCGCTGTCCTCCTCCTCGGCCCCTGTGGCCGTCTGCGGCGGCCCCTCCCCACTGCCAGCTCCCGGATGGCCGGCCCAGGCGGGCAGGGTCTTGCTACAGCAGGGCTGCTCCTCGCCCCCGGGACTGGCAGCGCCGGCCTGGCAAGGGGCGCTCTGCTCAGACACACTGAAGGCCACCGTGGGCAACGAGGCGCCCAGGCCTGCGGTGAGGTCCAGGGGCAGCAGCAGCCTGAAGCAGCTCTCCACCTCCGTGAGGCAGCACCGAATCTCCTCGGACATGTCTGCAGACAAAGGCACCGCCTGTCGGGGCCCGCCCGCGAACGGCACCACTCCCCCAGGGCCGGGCCCGAGATCACAAGGAGGGCCACGTCCCAGCAGCAGGGGGGCCCCAGCGGCCGGCGGGCTGTGTTACGCGGGACTGCAGGCCGCCCGAACCTGCGCCTCCTCCCTCCTCCCCGGACCGAGGCCGGCGCCCCGGGCGTGTGGAGGCTTGGTGATCACTGAGAAGCCACCAGCTCAGCAGCACAAGGCCACCCTCTGCGATGTCCCTGGAAACAGCCTCAGGTCTGGACTTCTGCTGCGAGGTTCACTGGTGCCCCGGGAGCACCAAGGGGGCTGTGCCACCACGAACAGAACTTCGGAGGACAGAGGCCATCAGGACACACGCCACTCCCCAGTCCTCCATTCGGAGCGCAGCTCGACCGTTCCGCTCCGGCCGGCTACTTCCTGACAGGGATCTCTCTGGGGCCGGCCAACACCCTCCTCAGGGGACAGAGGACTGCTCCCAGCCGCTTCTGGGGCCAGGCACCCCAGAAGTGCCTTCAGCTGGGGCCTGCCCCTCACGGAAAGGGCCAGCTGCTCAGAAGCGTCAGGTTTTGGGCACCGGCAAGAGCAAACAGGGGCCATGAGGTGAACAGGCACAACTCCCTGCTTCCCCCAGCCGAGACCTTCACCAAAGCACAGTGCCCACGCGGCTCCGCCAGGGGGCGCGGGAGAGCGGTGGCCACCCAGATGTTCCTGGGGACAGGGCTGGGGTCTGTCCCCCCCCCCCCCACTGCAGCAGCAGGGTGGGCAGGCTGCACAAGGCCCTGGGAGGCGCGGCAGGCAGGGCGCCCTCAGGCCTGAGAACTCACTCACCCTCCATCTCCCTGATGGCCTGCTCAGACCTCTCCCTGTAGATTCTATCCAAGCGCTTCCGCTTCTCCTCCTCCCGCTTTCTTTCTGCCAGAGTCCGCGCGCTCACGTCCTGAAAATCCACCTGGGAAATTGAAGTGGACGTGAGACCGGACTGCACAGAACACAAAGAAAATAGGTCAAACACAGGCCTAGGAGAAGACGTGCCAGCACCAGGACAGAGCCAGACCCTCTGGGTCCCTGGGGTCCAGTTCTTCCGAACACCAAGAAACACATCTGACAGCAACGATCGATCCCCCGCAGAGGCACGGCCAGCACATCTTCCAGAAAGCAGCATGCTGCTGCGAGGAGTATGGGGGGAGGCTGCTCGCCCCACCCAGGGGCCTGGAAACACCCCGGGAGGGGACCCCGGATGTGTAGTGCCAGGCAGCATGCTCAGGCTGTGGCGGGGACCGGCCAGCCACCTGGACAGGAGGGCAGGGGCAGCAGCAGCCAGTCCTGGTGGCTCTCATGCACCCAAGGCCACCAGAGCCCACAGCAGACCCAGGAGGGACTCAACTCCTGCACACAGAACAGGGCCGCGTCTGAGAAGCCGACCCCCTTTCCCTCATTTCGGCTTTCTGTGGAAGTCAGGACCCGAGGCCCAGCTCCCTCCACACATCCTCCTCCCAGAGCTGCTGCCCTGCTCCTGGGAGCCCCCCCCCACTGCCCCTGAACACTGGCTGGCCGCTGAGGCCAGACAAGTCTGTCCACCAACGCAGCACAGAATGCGGCCTGCCCACCTGTTTGCTGTGTCTTAAGAAGTGGTAGCCCAAGGCGAGCTTCTTGTAGGCCGCACCGTACTTCTCATTCCACCCTTGGATGGCCCGGGTGGCAGCCTGACGCAGCCTCTGGGCCACCTCCCTGGGAGGTGGCAGGGGCTGCTCGTGGTCAGTGCCCAGTGTGAGCTCCAGAAACTCCTGAAAGTTGGAAACAACCAGCATCCTGAACTGATGGGACCGGGCGAAGAGCTCATCTATGGCCTGGAATGCGGAGAGGCGGATCTCGGCGTGGTCCTGGCTCAGCTGGGCCGTGAGCAGGTGGTAGGCACGGCTGAGCTGCTCCTCTGAAGACCTAGGGACACCAGTTGTCCTCGCTGAGTGCCCAATACTCAGCAGGCCCTCTCCCCTTTGTCCAGAGAAGGCTGGACCAACAACTGCCCTCGGGTCCCCGCCTGTTTCTGTACGACCCACAAGCAAGAATGGTTTTTACATTTTTTAATGGCTGAAATGAACCAAAATAATACTTCATGACGTGTGAGAATCATGACAGCCAGCATCAGTGCCCATCAAGTTTTATTGGGACACAAGCCGGCCGCTCCTTCACATTGTTCTCACCACTGTCCACAGCTGAGCCGTCACCGCAAAAACTTTATGGCCCAGAAAGCCTCGAGGAGCCACCATCTGGCCCATCAGAGAACATCAGAGCAGATTCCATTCCAAGCGGAGAACCCAGCCCCCAGCCTCCCCTGCAGACACAGGACCGAAGCAAAAGCGAAAGGACCTGCCCTCCGAGGAGCCTGCACACACCCTGCCCCTCCTGTTGCCCTTCCCAGCTACCTTCCCTGCAAAAGAAGCTGCTACTGTTCTGGGGTGTTCTGGGTCTACATGTGAGCTGAAATTTTTGTCGAAAGCTAAAGACTTTGTTACTTAAAGTCACTTAAGTTTTCCTGTTTTGTAGATACGGGATAAGGACAATCTCGACTTACGCTCAACAGGTCCCGCTGACACGGCCTTTAGAAAGTGTTCATGCCACGCACACCCGCCCCCCCCAAGGACCACTGCCCCACAAGGTGACCACCTGCCAGAGCTGGGCCCTGCAGGGTCCTGGGGAAACATCCTGGACCTTTCCTTCCCTGCGCAGAGAGGCGACAGTGGGGACAGGCAGGCGAAGGGCTGAGACAGATGCAGGTGGTGGAAGGCATGACCCCAACGGTGTGGGGGACCTGCTGAGCCAGCCAACTGGTGTGAAATGCTGAACCTTAAGACATACTTGCAAATTTTCTTCAGTTCCTTCATTTTCTCAGGATTCAGCTGGGGTTCCCCCGAAGTTGTGAGCTCTTCTACCAACTTGGACAGTTTCTGATCCATATCTAGAGACATGCGCAGCAGAGATGCGATATGAGCACCTAGCCTTCACGATTTGTTACACCTTTCCTGAGCTGTGTCCTGGGCATTCAGGGGGCTGCAAGGCTGGCCCCTCCAGCCCTTGCCTCTGACGTGACCTGGATACGAAAACAGAACAATTCAGATGGTATTCTGGACACAGCATTTTTGGTGGTAAGTTAGGAAATTAGGAAAAGCGCAACAACAAAATAGTAACTCTGGAGCTCTACAACCCCACACGTGGGAGATACCTCAACAACACAAGAAGGAATACAACTGCCTAAATAAAACTCAAATGAGCTTTTCCCAAATGTGACTGTGGCACTTTCTCCTTCACAACACCGTTCATTCACAATCCACGAGGCAGCTTCTGCAGACTGCAAAGAGCGAGTGACTACTCTTGTAACTTGCACCCAAAGACCCAAAGGCGGATCAACCCAAAACTCCAGTGCGGAGCCGAGCACGCGGCAGATGTGCAGTAAGGAAAAGGAAGGCTGATGCCGAAGGCCCAGGAAGTCAGTCGTTCAGCATGAACTGAGCCTGAGGGCAGCATGGGTGCCAGGCTGGCTGCAGGGCTGTTTTATTTGGTAGAAGGAGGGGCCAGGCCCAGCAGGTGTACACGGCCTCTCCAGGAGGTGCTTTCCGAGCAGTAAAGTTTGTCACTGACACCAACTCAATACACACTTGGCAGGGGCAGGGAGCTGCTCACCTGAGCACCCTCCCAGCATCCCCCATTGACCGGGTGGACTTTGCCAGAGTTCCTAAGCCCAGGGCACCATGGCCACACCAGACAGAAGAGGGGTGTCCCAGGGAAGAGGGAGCGTCCAGGAGGGGGGAGGGGACGGAGTCCTAGGGAGGAGGAGGAGGGGGAGAAAGGGACAGTGTGATGGAAAGAAAGGGAAGAGGAGGGGGAGGAGAAGGAGGATGGATAGGTGTCCTGGTGGGGGGAGGAGGAGAAGAGATGGTGTGGGGAGGAGGAGGAGGAGGGACGGTGTCCCAGGGAGGAGGAGGGGGAGAAGGGGGAGGGACAGAGTCCTGGGGGGGAGGAGGAGGAGAAGAAAGAGCAGGAGGAGAGACAGTGTGTGGGGGGGGG
>NW_023270323.1:80952396-80996122 GCF_011800145.1 Mirounga leonina
GCGGGGGGAGGAGAGACGGTGTCCCAGGAAGAAAGCGGGCGGAGGCGCGGCGCGTCCTGGGGAGAAGGAGGGAAACAGTCCCGGGGACGAGGCCGGCCCTCAGAAAGGCCCGGCCCGGCCACAGCCCCTGCCGGGTATCGCGACGACCGCGACACCTACCGCGTACCAGGCCGCTCGCCTCGCCCCTCCCCTTCCGGCGCAGAACCCGCCCCTATCACGTGCCCCAACTCGCCACAGTCATTGGCTCGCCCTGGCACGGGCTGCGCGGGGACGAAGGTCAGCGCGGTGACGACCGCACCTAGGCGCGACGCGACCGCTGTCACCTTAGCCCGCCCTTTCCGGCGGGGGCCCCGCCCACCTCCTGTCACGTGGCCCCGAGCTCGGCAGCCAGTGGCTCGCCCCGACCCTGGAAGCGCGAGCGCCGGGGCGGGGCCGAGGTCTGCGCGGTGACGCAGGCGCGCTCCCGAAGGGTCGGGACGGCCGAGGCGGGCGAGAAAAAGGAAGCGGGCGGGCGCAGGAAGTCCTTAAAGGAGCCGCGTGCCCGGGTGCCGGGGCAAGGCGGGGCGGTCGCCCAGGAGTGTGGGATCCCCGGGCCCTGCGACCGCAACAGACAGGCCGGGATGGCCAGGGTGGGCGCCGGTGCGCGCTTCTCCCGCGGGCGCCGGAGACCCCGCCGCCCCGCGCCGCCCCGCGCCGCCCCGCGCCGCCCCGCGCCGCCCCGCGCCGCCCGCTGTCCCGAGGGGCGAGGGGCCGAGGAGGAGGCGCCGGGGGGGTTCCCCCAGGGCCGAGGCCCGCACGACGTCCGGGGTTGGGTGACGTGGAGAGGGGCGGCTTGCGTGGCGGCCCCCGCACCTGCCGGCACGCGGGGCCCTGGCGGCCCCTGACCCCCGTCGGACGCCCGCGGGAGTCCGCGCCGCTCCTGGAGGCGGTCAGCTCGGGAGCCGTCGCCGTGCAGGCGAGGACGCCTCCGGGCGCTGGCCTGGGCGCCTGCCAGGCTTCGTCATTCCCCGGGACGGCCCCCGCCCCTGCCGGCTGAGCAGGGCAGGCCCGGCTGGCCTCGCCGGGCCCCGCAGTCCCTCGCTCCTCATGCAGCGCGGCCCCGACTCGCGCGGTCCAGCCGCCCGTGCGCACCCATGGGTACTGGGCAACCCCACCCGGGGAGGAGGGCCCTGGGGGTGACCCCCTCACCTCTCTGGCCTGCTGCACCTGAGGGTCCTCAGAGCCAGGCGGTGGCCTCACCCAGCACCTGCTTGGAGCCTGCGCCCTGTGTGCCCCCCTCCCACAGGAACCCCTTTGGGTTTTGTCTCTGCCTTTTCCTCAGGAACGCCTGCCTCACCCCTAGGTCCTGAGGGCCCCGGCGCTTGGGGCTCTTTGAGGGGGTCTCAGCAGGTGCTCAGCGGTTTGCATGTTTTCGAGGCTCTCAGATGGATGCAGAACCGGGTGAAGGCACCACAGACGCAGGCGCACTGGACTGTTACCTATCTGCACAAAAACATGCTGTTCCTGGGAAGAGCTGTGCATTTGCCCTGCGCCTCCTTCTCCTCCTGTGACACCTGTGTCCACCCAAGTGGCCTGTGATGTTTGTGTGGCCCAGTCCCGTCTCCTGCCTACACCCTCGGTGCAGCTGATGGGATGTCTGTCCTTCCACTTACTCAGGCCAGTGACCTGGGGGCCCATGGGCCCCTGCGTCCAACCTACTGGGGGACCCCCATAGGCCCAGCAGCTGCCTGTCCCCCCACTTCTGCCCTCACACCCCTAGAGTCCACTCACCTCACAGCAGCCAGGGTGAAACTGTCAGTGCTGCCCACCACCCGCCTCTCCAGCCCCGCTGCTTCCCTCTGTGGAGCCCACTCTCCTGCCTGGAAGGCTGCTCCCAGCCCACCCTCGCCGGCCTTGTAATTAGCCCCCTCCCTCGCTCTTCTTAGGCAACTCTACTTCATCCTGCAGTGCTGACTCCCTATCACACAAGGTTCATAATCTTATTTTTTTGTTTTCTCTTTGCTCCCAGAACATATGCTTCATGAGAACAGGGATCTTTATTTTGTTTCATGACGTCAGGTACACAGTAGGTGCTCACTATTGAATGTTAAATAAATAGAATTAGCCAAGATGAATGTGTTGAGACCTAGAGGATATTGTAGAAGAACCAACTGGGACTTTCAGAGATGAGGAAACCCAGTGGGATGCACAAAAACCCTTCCAAGGCACGTCAGAACCAGACCGTGGAAAAGCAGTGGAAGAGAAAGCGCAACATATAAATAGTTAACAAAGGTAAGAGAGCCGCGGACTTCTTGGTCAGAACATCACAAGCTCGAAGATGATGGCATGAAATCGTTAACGTACTAAAAGGAAAAAAACCTGTCAACCTGGATTGTATATGCAGTGAACTATCCTTCCCAACCTGAATTAGATTGAAATAGAACACTTTCAGACCAAGAAAAGCTGAGTGAATTCATCGCCAGCAGGTCTGCATGGAAGCATGCAGTAAATTCTTCAGATGAGGAAAATGCTAGCAGATGCAAACTTACATCTATAAAAGCAGTGAAGACTGCTGTAATTGGCAAATGTGGGTAAATATAAGATCTATTTTGTTTCAAATTTCTTTTCTAAATCATTGCTCACTGAAAGCCTAACAAGGAATTGCAGGGTACAGAATACAGAACATCTGTAGAAGTAAATACGTGGAAACAGTAGGGTGCAAAGGGCAGGAAGGAGAGAGGCCCTAAGTTTCTCAGATTCCTATGTTTACATCAAGTGGTATCATATTTGAAGGCAACTGTGGTAAGTTAAAGAGGTACGCTGGACCAGAGCAACTACAGAGATACAACAGCTAAGAAGTCAACAGAGATAACAATAACTTTTAGTCTAAAGACGGCGGGTAAAGACAGAAAAGATAACAGGACAGACGGGACAAACGGAAAAATCTGACAAGACCAGATTTAAATCCAGCAATAATCATCACATTAAATATCAGTAGTCTAGACACTTGCTCAACTGAAACGCAGTGATTGTCCAATTGAACTAAAAAGACCCAAGAGTATGCTGTCTACAAGAAACAGACTTCAAATTTAAGACTTGGGTTGGAAGCAAAAGGATCAAGAAAGAGCTGACATACGAACACTGAACAGATGAGGGCCAGAGTGGCTGGGCCAAGACAAAGTGGACTTTATGATAAGATGTTACCAGGGAGGGTGCTTGCGCCTAATAACAGAGATTCCAAATACACGAAGCAGAAGCTCACAGACGTAAAGGGGACATAGACAAATTCACCTGTAAGCTTCTAAGAACAAGTAGGGAAAAGATCAGTAAGGACAGGAGAGACTAGCTGCCCATCACGAACTTGACCTGGCTTGCACTTGCAGGGCACGCCCCCGACAGCAGGCAGATGTTCTCTTGCAGTGCATATGGAACACTTACCAAGGCAGGCATAAAACAAACTCATAAGTTTGAAAGGACTGAAACCATATGGAGTAGATTTTCTAACAATTAAATTAGAACTTAATAACAAAAAATATCCGGAAAGTCTCCCAAACATTTGAAAATTAGCTAACAGGCTTCTATAATCCATGGGTCAAAGGGGAAAAAAAAAATCACAATGGAAATTATAAAATATTTTGAACTGCATGAAAATGAAAACATTAAAATGGGATGTTTATATTAGAAAGGAAAGGCCCCAAAGCAGTAATCTAACCTTCCCCTTAAGAAGCTAGAAAAAGGACAATTAAACCTAAAATAAGCAGGAGGAAGAAAACAATAAAGAACAGAAATAAATTACGTAGAAAACAGGCAAATAGGGAAAAATCAAAGACCGAAAGGTGGTTCTTTGAAATGATCCGTAAAATTGATAAGCCTCTAGGTAGATATCAACAGAAAAGAAGAAATAAACGACCAATATCAGGAATGAGAGGGGACATCACTACAGATCCTACAGACGTTAAAAAGTAATAGAGTACGTTGTGAACAACTTGCTCAGCAAAGTACTAGCAAGTCAGATCCAGCAATACATTAAGACCTACACCATGACCACCGGAGGCTTATCTCAGGAACGGAAGGTTTGTTCAACTGCTCAAAGCCAATCACCAATTGTGTAGTTCTCTGTGTCACCCTTATCAGAACAAAGGAGAAGAGCCTTATGGTAATCTCATTAGATGAAGAAAAGAATATTTGACGAAATTCAACATGTCCTCATGATGGTAACTCAGGAATGAGGAGTAACTTCCTCAACCTGATAATTGCACCTATGAAAACCTAGAGCAGACATGGTCCTTCATGGTGAGAGAGGACGCTTTCCCTGGAGATCGGAAACAAGACCAGGACTCCGTTCTCACCCTCCTAGTTCACACTCTGCTGCAGACTTTTAGCCACACAATAAGGGGAGAAAAAGAAATGAAAGGCATAGAGATTAGACAGGAACAGGCAAAATGGTCTTTATTTGCAGATGTTACAACCGTGTACATAGAAAAGGCTTTATAACATACCAAAAAGCTACCAGAACAAATGAGCTCAGAAAGGTCACAGGTTACAAGATCAATATACAAAATCAATGATATGTCTATATGTTACCACACTGGAACAATTGGGAAGTTAAATTTAAAAATCACACTGACAATAGCAGTAAAATGATGAGATACTTAGGATGAACAAAGCGCGTTGAGAACTGTAATGCAGGTGAGGTCTGGATACAGAAAACACCCTATTCACAGGCTGGTGGCCTCAATATGGTCACGATTTTTAAGTCCCTGTTGTGGGCTGGACTGTCCCCCTCACCCAAACTCATGTTGAGGCCCTGACCCCCATGCTGACTGTATTTGGAGGTGACTAAGTTCACATGAAGTTATGAGATGGGTCCTCATCCGACAGGACTAGTGTCCTCATAGTAAGGCTGTCTTTCCACACCTACAAAGGGAAGGCCGTCCGCAAGCCAGCGAGAGGCTAGCAACCAATCTACTTCTGGCTTCCAAAACTGTGAGAAAATGTTTTTCTGTTGTTCAAGCACCCCAGTCTGTGGTGGTGTTATGGCAGCCTGAACAGACTAAGACAGTCCCCAAATTGATCTATAGATTCAATGCGATTCCAATTAAAATCTCAGCAAGCTGAGATTTACAAGCTGATTCCAAAACTTACGTGGAAATGCAAGCAAACAGTCAAAACAATTTTGAAAAAGTAGAAACTATATAGAACAAAAAGGGCTCATTTGTACTTTAAAGCTGCAGTGACCCAGATGCTGGGGTGTTGGGGTGAGGACAACCCTAGGGCAGCTAAGCAGAGGAGAGTATCCAGAAATAGACTGAGAGAACTACAGCCTGGGGATTTAGCATTATTTGGTGGAGACAAAAAAGCCTTCAACAAATGATGTTGGAACGACAGGAGGAACACATGGGGGGAAATGGTCCTCAGCCTTTTCCTCACACCACACATGTTCATATTAACGGGTTACAAACCTAAACAAAAGCTAAAACTAAGTCTTCTAGAAGACAGAGGAGAATATGATTCGGACCTTGGAATGGGCAAATATTTCCCAGAACACAAAAAGTCATGAGCCATAAAAGAAAACGTTAACTGAACTTTACTAAAAATAAAACCTCTGCTGGTCAAGTAATAGGCAATAAAGTGCAAATACACGTATCAGACAAAGGATCTCTGCCCCAGATATATAAAGTATTTCTACAAGGAAAATAAAAAGGTCATCCAATAAAAAATGGGCAGAAGACTTGAACAGTTACAGGACTAACTACTCAGCACATCGGAAGGAGCTCAGCATCCTTGGCCATCAGGGAAACACACAGTAAGCCCGCAGAGAGGTGCCGGCACATACCCACCTGAGCAGCTAACGCAAAGAATGACTCCACCAGGTGCTGGCAAAGATGCGGACGAACTGGAACACTCACACACTGCCCACGGGCACGTACACTGTTACCAGCACTTTGGGAAAAGCCTTGGCAGTTGTGAAGGTAAATGTATCACAGCAGCATGACTCAGTTATCCTACTCCCAGACATTTACTCAAGAGAAATGAAAATAATGTCCACGAAGAACTGTTCCAGCAGCGTTCATAGCAGCTTGATTTATAGGAACTAGAAACGACACAAACCCAATGTCCACTGAGGGGAGAACGGACAGCTTGTGGTGCACGTGGCGTGGATTACTCCTCAGCGACGCAGGAGGACCACGGACACACGTAGCCACGGGGATGCACCTGAGGCAGCTGCTGAACCAAGTCAGGCACAAAGGAGCACATCGTCTGTGTTTTGATATACACGAGGGCAAGGCTGACCACCTGTGCTGAGAGAAGTCCCAGTGTTGATTGAACAGCGGAGTGTAGATCGTCTGGGAGGACAGAAGGTACAGCCTCTTGGGCTCTGGGAACGCCGTCTACCTGGGCTTGGTGCTTATACCTGGGACATTTATCAAAACTCATCCCACTGTTTCTTGAGGGCCAGTGTATTCCGATGGGTACAACCGCTACGTCAGTTAAGACCCTCGGGGAGCCAACAGCCAACAGAATGTCTCAAGTCCGAGACGCCCGCCCAGTGCCAAGCGCTGGTGGGGACGCAGGGCAGGTGGAGCTGCGTCCAAGGTGGGTGGGTGTGGGCTAGTACGAGCACTTTGGCCAACAGGCCATCCGTATCTACTGAAGTTAACGTGGGACCCAGCAGCGCCACTCAGAACGTGGGTGTCTGGCAAGTCCCACGTGAGCTCGTTTGTGGCAGCTTCATCTGCAAACAGCCCAAACCTCCCCAGCGTAGCCGGGACCAGTTGCTATGCTCAGCTCACCCTGTGGCTGCCCGCGGCTGCCCCACAGCTGAGCGGCTCCCCCCATGGACGTGGTCCCCGGAATGGACCAGGAGGGACCTGAGGGCAGGAGTGGCGTGTGTGGCTACATGCATGTGCGCACATGCAAGTGTCCTCACGACGTTGGGAAGGAAAAGGGGAGGCGGCACAGATGACGGTCAGAGTGAGGCCGGGGGGCCAGGGCAGCATGGCGGGAGGGCATGGTGGGAAGGAGCCGCTGCCTCCCCGCACCCACCCAGTGCTCTGAGCGGGGGCTCAGCGTGTGGGCCAGGTGCTCACTGGCCGTGGGAGACCCCACTCGGAGGGCCCAGCCACACTGGCTTCCCCTAAAGCAGAGCACAGCGCCCCCCGCGGGCGCTGGAGCAGGACTCTGGGGTGGGGCAACGTGGGGGCCCCAGGACCCACCCTGCCGCGTGGCCGCAGACCGGGGGCCTGGGGTGAGCAGACACCAGCGAGGGCGTTAGGATGCACAGCAGCTTCTACCTCACACAGACATAAGAAATAGAAAACCCTTTTATTAACAGGTTTTACATTTACAGTTTATTAGCTAATCAACATCAACATGCAAAAATAAGCGCTAAATACAAACCTCTACGGGATGGTTTTGTGTAAACTACAATGGTTCATCTGATTTGAAAAGTCATCGGTGGTTACTCGGACTGAACTACTAGTTTCTGTAACGAACAGCATTAGATCTACAGCTACGGAGCCGTCGGCAAGGCCTCTGCAGAACCCGGTCCAGTGGATTTCCACGTGAATACATTCTCAAGCAGGAAATAAGGCGCACGAATGACGTGACATTGAACCTAGCACACCCTAAGCGCCCCCAGGGCGGTGCAGGTGCAGCCCCAGGTGCAGCCCCAGGTGCAGCCCCGCGGGCCGCCGGGCGGGGCGGGCGGAGGAGGCGGGGTCGGGGGCGCGGGAAATACCGCCTCCTGTTTCCGAAGCGGCCGAAGCTCGCTCAGCGGCGGCGGGAAGGTCCCTCTGGAAGGGGAAGGCGGCAGGTAGCTCGCGCGCTTCGGAGTCCTACCGGCGGAAAGGCCGTCCCAAGCACAGGCGTGCGGATCCGACTCCTCCCTTCCTAGGAGTACCCATCGGCGCTCACTGATCTTTGGTCGCAAGAAACAGAAACGCAGGCGGGCGGGGGCGCGCGGGGCGGCCCGGCCTACATGATGTACACCTTCTCGGCTTGGGAGAAGTGGAACACTTCTTTGGTCCTCGGGCAAACGACTTTGTCATCTTGACGGATAGACAACAGAGACTGAAAAACAATGGGGGGTGCGGCGCATGAGCGCAGGGCCCGCGCGCGGGACCTCCCCGGATGCTGCCTGCGGGAGGCCCGCCTGCCTGCGCGCCCTGAACCGGAGGCTTCTCGACCGCCGCCCGGCTCTGCAGGGGCGGCGCAGGGCCGAGCCGCCCGCGCCCGGGACCGCGCCCGGGGACCGCACCCCGCACCCCGCACCCCGCGCAGCTGCCAGGCACCCGGGGCAGACCCTCAGGACGGCCAGGCCCGCCGCCAGCCGCCCTCCCCTTCCGCCCCCCCCCTGCTCCCGCCCCCCCGCCCCCCGCGGCCCCCGCGGCCCCTCACGTTGTAGCCGTAGACGTAGCCGTTGGGCAGCATCATGGGCGGGTTGTTCTCGTTCATCACGTCGCCCGAGATCTTGCAGACCAGGCGCGAGTTGGCGCAGTGGGCCATGGGCAGGGGCTGCGCCAGCTTGTTCAGGGAGCGGCTGCACACGGGGCAGTCGGGGCTCTTGGAGCTGCCGTCCTCCTTGTAGCACTGTCTGTGCTCGCGTTAAGGAAGGGTCGGGGGGGCACCGTGCAGGCTGAGGCCACCCAGGCTGCACGGCAGAAATCAAGCCACAGCCAACACCGCATCCCGCAGGAACGCGGTCTGAGGCCGTGCCCCTCCCAGCCGGGGGACTCCGCCGCCCCCGCCCCGTGCACCTGCCACGTTCTCACGCTCCTGAGCCCGCGCTGCGCCCCATCACACAGATGGCCACGAAAGCCAACAGCCCGGGGTCCCCCGGGGCCCACATGCCGCACTCGAGAGGGACCCTCGGGTGCTGGGGTTCCAACCCCGCAGCTCTCCGGCGGCAGGGGGATGGCCGCTCTGCCACACACAGTTTCAAAGACGCTGGACCGGGGGCGGCCAGGGCTCAGAGCAAGAGAAGTTTGAGGGGACGCTCAGGAATCCCACAGGGAAACTGCCAGAAGGAGCGCCAACACCAGCCTCCGACCCGCGAGCAGTGTGCCAGGCAGCGTCTGGGGCTGCGTGAACGCTCAGCGGGGCTGCGTGCAAAGGTTTCCACAGACCAAGGGGAGAGGCTCGGCCCCACCGCCACCCCGAGGGCCTGAGACGGAGACCCCACAACACAAACCGAGAGCACAGGTCTCAAGGTGGGAGGGGTGCAGCACCTGCTTGCTCGCTGGAGGGCAGAGGACCCCAGACAGGGACCACGGCTAAGGAGGGCGGGGCACGCGGGCGCCCTTGCCCGCCAGAAGGATACGGTGTCTTTATCGCCGAGAGGCCGGCCTGCAGCGTGAGGGTGAACACAGAGTTGTTCCCCAGCTGGTGTAGCCGGTAGTTGTCGTACCGGAACTGCTGGATCAGCATCCGCCACCGGGCGGGGTCCAGCAGGTCCTGGAAGAGACAGGGCAGAGCGGTGCTGGGGACGGCACAGTGCCGTCCCCGACAAGAGCACACAAGAAACCCTTCCCACGCCGGCCCGGGCCCCACGAACCCGCGCCCACCGGCCACAGAGCAGTGCGGGGCGCCTGCAGCCTGGACTCCCAAGTCCACGTAAGGACCGCCGCCACGTGGTCTGCGTGGACACAGATGCTCAAGGGTTGGGGGGGCCTGTGGCCTCACGGCAGGAAGGGAACACAGTGGGCCGAGGAACAGCACTGAGGTCTCGGGGGGAAAAGTCTCACTCCAGAACCTCAGGCCTGGTCAGTGTGTGTCCCCGGGCTTCCCAGGTTCAGAGTCAACAAGAGAAGGGAGGGGAGGGCGCATGCCAGCACGAGGGAAACTCTGCACGTCAAGCACTGGGGTCAGGGCCCCACACTGAGGGAGGAAGCGTGGGCACCCCCGTTCAGCGGGGCTCCACAGGCAGACATCACGCTTAACTCCAACATTACAAAAACACAACTTTAATGTCGTTTTTATCGAAGCAAAGTCCACAGAGGACCAAGCCCAGAGTCCAGAGGCTCCGCATCCCCCCTCCCTGAGACCCCTGGCCTTGGGCCTCTGGTGCGGCCACCTCTCCCTGACCAGGGCACGTCGTCCTGCTTCTCGTGTGACCCACTGAGACAAACCTGCCACAGGGGGTGAGGGCTCTGTCCCCGCCCCAGCACTGCCCTTCAGGGTCCCGTGCCCCCACCCGGCGCCATCCCCTCTGTGTGCACCCTGGCCTTCCTCCGGTGTGCCATCCGTGTCCAGGTACGAGGCTGTGCGTCGATGGGCTGTGCCTGTCCCCCGCCGGCCTTGGCTCCACAATGGCTGCGTGGCTTCTCTTCACGCCACCTCGGTGCCTCCAAGGGCCGGCCCTCCGGCTCGGACGGAGCACTGGCCTCGCTCTTCGCAAGTGGGACGCCTTGCTCCCCAGGGCAGGCCCTGACTGCACCTCTCACAAAGCTTCTCCAGAGCAGGGAAGAGAGACCGAAGAGGCTGCCAGCTGAAGTTCGGTCTCACTCCGGCAAGATCCCTGTGGCCGGAGGGCTGATTATAGGACGTTCCGACACCACAGAGCTGTGCTGAGTCCAGTCTCGGGGGACACGCTTCCAGCCACCCTGCAGACGGCCTGCGGCCGAGCACTCCAGCCAGCGGGGGTGCCCCTGGGCAGAACCCACCATCACGGCTCAGGGAACAAGCCCGGCTCAGCCCACAGGGAAGGCAGTTTACTTCAGTCCTTCGGGGGATGGGCTGGCAGCCGGGGACGACACCGTGGTTGAGCGTCTTGTGTCCCCCACTGTTGACGTTGTCGGCAGGTGGACCTCCGGGCCCACAGGGTCCTGAGGGTGGGGTCTTCAGGAACTAGTTTCCTCATAAGAACACACAGGAGGAAGAGCCCCCCGCAACCTTGCCAGTGCCCTGATCTCGGGCTTCCCGACCCGAGCCTGTGGGATTCTGTCACAGCAGCCCAGACAGACGACAGAAAACTGAGGGAGGGACTGAGCCACAAACACCTAAGACGTGGACGCGGCTGGGAGGGCCCCAGTCTCCAGCAAGAGCGGGCCTGTCATAGGTGGCAGAGAGCCCGGCCGCAGCGGGGGAAGGCGGTGCCTGTGTACGAGGACACTGGACCTGGGGCTGCAGCGTCCCAGGCAAGCGGCTGGAGGTGCACCTAGCTTCTCTGCAAGCCTTTCCACTAAACGAGCGGACAGAAAACGGACCTCGGAGTGGGACTGCTCGTCTAAAGAAAGCAAAACTTGATGATCTGGGAACTTCCATCTGTGTTGCGAAAAACGAGAAAGCTGCTCAGAGAGAACACTAAGGTCAGAGCCAAGCGAGCCTTTCTAAGGACACCAGGGCGGGCGTGACCAAGGGCTGATGGCCAAGGGGCCCCCAAGGGCGAGGAGCCAGGAGGAATGGGGGAAGGCTGCTGAACTCCTAGGTTCTCCAGGACGGCACCGTGAGCAGTTCAGCTGCAAACATCTGACAGTTTTCAAGACAAGGGAAGAAGGACCCCAAAGGCGGATCAGAGATTACCAGGGCTGCCCCGAGGTTTCCAAAGGGGGGCCGGACACCGGACACACTGCCCTGGCAACGCCGAGCAGGCTGGCTAGTGATGCTGCGTGACCACGCCCGCCCAGACCCCACGTGGACCCCCAAGGCCAAGGGGAGCAGGGGAGAGAGGACGGAGGTCAGGAAGAACACTGGCAGCGAGGGAGACAGGGAGGGCGACAGGTGGAGGCACTCAGAGCTGAAGTCCCTCCTAGGCTGAAACCTCTCATGTGCGGTTCTGACCCAAGCTCCTCACCGGCAACAGGGAGCAAGAAGACGGCAAAAGCCCACATGGGGTGCTGGTCACACACCCAGGCCCTCCCCAGCCCCGGGGGCCCACAGGCATGGCTTACCTTGTAGGGCGAGATGTGTGTGTCTGGTGGGAAGGCCAGCATGCCCATGACCTGGCGGACCTCGTCCAGCTGGCTCCCTTCGGCCTGACTGAAGTGCTTTCTCGCGTGTCTAGAAAACATTTCAGGTCGTCTGAGTTTGCCTTTTTACCTTCAAGAATCTATGCGCAGCACATGCCACACCCTCAGTACCAAGTAAGCCCCATCTCGTGTGACCTGGGCCAGGGTCTGCCACAGCTCAGCGAGGCGAGGGTCCCCCTCCTCAAGGGGAACAGGGAGGGGGACGAGGCTCGAGGCACCAAGCACAGAACCCCATGCAGAAAACACCCAGAGGCAGTGGCCCAAGCCCTTCCAAGTGACCCTGGTGGACGTGAACCCAAACCCCGACGACACAGCCCTGGGAGGACCCAGAGACAGTCCGGTTCTCCCAGTGCTGCAATAAGTCCCCATCCAACTCTCAGAGACACAGAGCCCACCCCCCACCCCTGGGGTGCACAGACTGGGCTCGAGCCGGGCCTTCCTGCACTGCCTGCACCTGAGAGGGAACCCATGCTCCCATACCCGCATACCAGCCTCCTTCCCAAAGGCTCCCCCTGCCCACCCCAGGGCCAGCACCATTCTGGGGTGGGTGGACACAGCCGTAGAACCAGGGGCCCTGAGCCCACACGTTAAGTCGGCCTCGTGCTCTCTGTCCGGTCAGGGCAGACCTGCTGGACACTCCACACTTCATCCCCTAGAGCCCTTCAGAAGGCCTGCCCCATGAAGTCAAGGAGGCCGTCTGCCCCCTCTCCACGTACCTCACGGCGTCTAGTCTCTTGTTCTGCCGGATGAGCTCAATGAACTCCTGAATCCTCAGGCTAAACTCCAGGCAACTCTGGGGGTAAAGACAAGACCAGGCTTGGGGAGGGTCGCCACAGAGCCATGCCCACGGGCTGACCCCTCCAGACCAGCTGGACACTGCACACTCCGCCAAGGAAGCTTAGAGCCACCGGGGAGGTGGGTCTGATACCCAAACTGTAACTTCAGCCTGCAGTCAACGCTCTCCTGGCTCTGACGGCACCCAGGCCCAGCGCTCTTGCCGCAGCAGGCCCCGAGCGCGTACCCACCGGCCAGGCGTGGGAACGAGTCACCCGGAGGAGGCTGCAGGGCGTCAGCCACTTGGAGGGCGTGAGACGTGACCTCCCACGTGAAACAAGGGAGCCCAAGAAGACAAGTTTCCAACCCCTTTACGAGGACCAAGCAGCTCTCTGGATTCTGTCTCAGGGTCATAAAGGTATAAAAGCGTGGGGACGTGCCCTCAGAGCCTCAGATGGCCTCAGAACCCCGTGTGGCACACATTCCACCCCGACCTGCTCTGGGAGAGGGAGGCCAGCCCCAGCGTGAGGCCCTGACCCTGGTGGGAGGAGAGGCTGCTGGGAGGTGGCGCCTCACAGAGGAGCGGGAGCGGGAGCAAGGCACGCAGAGCCGGTGAGAGAACCCAGGCCCCTGAGCAGGGACGCGGGGTGGGGATGAGGTGGGGACAGTCCGCGGGGACGCCTGGGGAGAATGTTCCAGGCAGAGGAAGAGCCAGTTCAAAGGCCCTGGGGAGGGTGGGCGGAACCAGGAGGAGCGCAGAGCTGGTGAGAGCCGTCCAAGCACAGCGGAAGCCCCAGGGTTTGCGGAGGTCGCGAGGGCGCGAGAGGTCTGGGGCGGCGGCTGCTAGAGGACGCATTGCTGTGCCAGTCGGCTGCGTGTCTGACAGGCATCTGTCCAAACACGGCACGTGCGGCTCTGAGGGGACGCTAGCAGGGTGCGCCACCAGCGGGATCATTTGTATGGAAGCCCCAATGCTAACTCTGCAACTGTAGCCATGTCAGTCCAATTTGGGCTCAAACTCTTGTGGCTGGGGATGGGGGAAAGCAGGCAAAGTTAACTTTCGTAACCTAAGACGAAAACTGGATTATTTTACAAAGATGATAATTTAGAAAACACTAGGTATTTCCAACCAGATACAGAATACGTGGAATTAACAGAACAAGAAAAAAATCTCTGCGTTTTCCACTCATTTGCCATTTTGCCTTCCACAGCACCTGGATCACAAGATGACGTGGACAGATAGTCTACGAGGCAAGTCTGTCAGTCAACCCCAAACGTCTAACCCTTACGCTCAGGTTTACCAGTCACGTGGACGGCTCCCACCCGAGCCTCCAAGCGTGTGCACTGGCGTTCTGATGAAGCAGCTCAGCCAGGCCCCTGGGAGGGCGCCCTCCACCAAGCCCCCAGCCCTGTTCCAGGGACACGAGGGTGCAGCACACGGGCCGATGGGACCTACCTTGGGGCCCACCCGGCCGTCAGAGGCAGAGTTGCAAGAGAGCCACCTACCTGGTGCCCAACACGGCCACACCACAGGTGTGCAGAGCAAGGTGTGTTTCCCTGCCCCGGCCCCCTCCTCCCCTGCCCTCTGCACCAAGGCGGCAGTCTGTCCTGACCCCCGCTGGACGGAGCCGAGGCCATGTGCTGAGCGTCAGCACAAACCAGCCCCAGTGATGAGTTCCCTTCCAAGGCCAGACCAGCAAGAGGCGAGGGGCAGAGAGCAGCGGGGAGATGCCCTGCCTGCCTCCCCAGGGCACCGGGCGGTCGCCGCTTCCGTGTTCAGGGGACGCCAGGGGCTCTACCAGCAGCAGGAAGCCCCCAAGTGGGCATTCCAGACGAACAAAGTCCTGGTAAAGTCCCCACGACTAACATGTCTAAACGTGTCCCACCACTGTCACAGCTCTGCTCTAGCAGGTGACCTTCCAGACAAATACATGTGTACCAAAACCTAGGTACTCAGGCTCAAACATAAAATACCACGATTCCAGGTAGTCACGCCAAGCACGGAGGGCTGAACACACCCTTCCCGCTCTAGCCGGGGGGGCCTGGAGCAGTCACGTTCGTGACCATTTGGCTGTCCCCACACGCAGCGCGCGTATTGTTGCTTCAGCTGTCCTTAAGCATCTGGAGACAGGAGTCAACCCAACAGATATTCACCGGTCACCTTACAAGTTTTTTCCAGCTATGGGAGACTTGGTCTCAGTTTCTTTTCTTGCCTAGAGTCTCACGACTGACGCGAGGGATCCGTGGTTGTCGGGCACAGCCCCCCCCGGCGTCTGTCCCCTCCCCGGCCTGCGTGTGTGAGCTCATGCGTGTAGGCACACGTGTGCACACTGTCTGGGCACGCTGGGGCCCCACTCTGTCCAGCTGACATGTTACAACAAGCACGTTCTCAGGTCATTAGCTGGTCTTCCCAACACATTTTGGGATGGCTAGTTACACTCTCTCCAGTTGAATGGCCAGCTGGCGTGGATCCGGCCGCCCGCCCTCCCGCTCCCACAGCGGCTGCGCGGCCCCGCCTGGACCCGGCTGTGCAGCGTGCCCTCGCCAAGCAGCAGTGTTGACTGGAGGCAGCAGGGCTTGCAGAAACCACCTGTCGGGACGGGGGCCTGCTTTCCTTCTGACCTGGTTCCCACCGTGTGGCACAGCTGTGGGGGCTGGAGCAGGAGAGCAGGGTGAGTGTTACATACCAATTCTGGCTTTCCTTTTATGGTTTCCATACCAAGATCCTCACTCTCTTTAGGGGAGCCACTGGCCACTCTACTTTTCCGTCCCGTCTTCGCGTCGTGCTCGCTTTGGCGGCCCTGAGTGGCAGAGAGCGTCACCCTTGGCTGGTGACTATGTGCACACGACAAGCTCAACCGGGGAGAGGTTAAAGGCACTCGGTTTAGAAAACAGAAAACAAACAGTTTTTCTAACGGAGGCAGGGGAAGGTTAATAGAAGTTAAACATTTCTGCAAGCCCCAGGTGACAACACCTTTCAGTAAGCATGTTTAGATTCTCTAGGTCATGACTAAGGATCTGTTCTGGAAGCTGCCGTGGGTCTCAAGAAAAGCTGTACTGGAGAGGATCCCAGCCTAGAACTCTGCACTGTTGCAGGTGGACAGCACTTCTGGACCGGGCTTTCCTGCATCAGTGACTGAGGGGTCGGGGGCAGGACGGACCCAGCAGCGGGCGGCTAACAAGCTGAGCACACGCGGGCAGTCGGCACCTCGCTCCTTCAGACCCCATGCTCAGAACACTTGTCCAAACCATAATGCAGAAGTGGGTGCACTTTTTAGGGATTTCACCTCAAACCCCCAAACTCCACGACCAAAAAATAACCCCGAACTCACACCAAACCCAACAACCCCCCCGTCTCAACCAGAAGCACAGAACTCTGAACCAACAGGTGCAGGCGCGTTGGTTGCGGGCAGGTGCTTGCCCCGCCCAGAGCACCCCCCGCACACCCCCCCGGGCACCCTGCCACAGCCCCACCCCGGGTGCCCGCACACCTTCATCTTGCGCAGCCGGGACTTGTTGTCGTGACACCAGGCCAGGCAGGTGGCCGTCTCGCGCCTCTCCAGGGACTCCTCCACTTCTTTGGCCGTCAGGAACATCTCGATGTTCACTAAGTCCTTAGGGGAAGGAAGCGGTGTGCGCTCAGAGCACTGGACACCCGGACCCCAGCCCCAAGTCCACTGATGCCCCCCACGCCCTAGCACACCCCACCCGGCCAGCTCCGGGGCTCCCTCCCTGAGCGCCACCCCCCCATGCCCCAGCACACCCCACCCGGCCAGCTCCGGGGCTCCTCCAGGGCCAGGACGAGGGGCAGGCCCGCAGCGGGGAGGCGCGGCAAAGCATTCAGATACAGTCTCCCAAGCTAAAACCCCAATCCAGAACCTTACCCCCCACCCCAGCAGCAGCCTGACCCCATTCCACCCCTTCACAATCAGGCCTGGGAACCCCGGCAACCGGTACCCTCGTTTTTATTTTGTGTATTTTCCTCTGAAGATGTATTTTGAGATTCTGAGAAGGAGCAGAGAGGGCCGGTGGGGGGGGGCAGGGCCGTGTCTCTGCTGCCGTTTGCTCTTCTCCCCCGTTTCTCTGATGCCTGTGGAGCCGCATCTACTGAGCTCTGGAGGATCCAGGCAGGGCCAGGGACCCGGGGTCACGACACCCACACGGTGCCCAGGGCCTGCCAGTCCCCAGCAAGCGGCTGGCCGTGGAGGCGGGAAGAGATGGTGGACGCCTGCACACCACCCAAGGGGGGGAAGCCATTGGAAAACAAATTTCAGAGGGTGTCTCCCCCATCCGGAACTAAAGACCAGCTTCTCAGCGACGGAGGGGAAGCATCCAACACAAAGATCCCTTGAATCCTCTGCGGCCAGTGGGCGCGCGCAGTGCGGCCGCCGTGTTCCTGCGACCGTTCCTGCGGCCCGCAGGCAGCCCCACTCGGGGCCCCGCCCCACGGCAAAGCGCAGCACAGGGCAGCCTTCCTGCCGTGCTGTCTCCACCTCAGGTCGCCCTGGGCCAACCGAGTCAGGAGCCCACCACAGAACTTGCAGTGTCTGGAGAAGGACCACCGTCCCTCTGCTGAGTGCAGCGCAAGGCAGGAGCTTTCAAGGAAAAGGAAGCACCGCGAAAGCCAGCAACGCATCTACGCCCGCAGTAAGCAGTACGTGAGGGCCAACGATGCCCCCGTTAAAACCAGACGTTCATACAAAACTCACAGGGAGAAATACTCATCAGAGCGCCGTTCCGCGCGACCGGGGGCCAGCCAGCACAGACACTGCGCGGGCCCCGACCCGAAGGGCAAGGGGTGTACCGCCGTCAGGGTCGGTGCCGGCCAACGACCGGCGAGCTCGCCGGCTCCGTACACCAGCTCAGCGGCAGGCAGGCCGGGCTGGGCCGCGCAAGGGCCTCTCCACCCAAGTCTCCCGGAGCCCCCAGACGGATCCCCAACCTCACTAGGCCTGGCCGTCACGCAGGGGTGGGCCTCCCCGGTCTTCCTGGCCCCCCACCCCCCACCCTCCTGACATGAGCTCTGGCAGTAAGTGCTGGGCACGGAGGCGCCAAGTCATCTCAGAGATCCGCTGGCTGTTCTGGTGAACCACTTTTTTGGCCGTCTCTCTGGCATTTTCTTCTCTTTTCTAGAACCTTCCTGCAGGGAAACGCTGGGTCTCCTACATGAGGATCATCTTTCTCTCCTATTTCCCATTTCTGGTTTTCAGTTTTGCTCTGAATTCTGAGGCAGCCTCTCCTGCCTGCACCTCAGGGCCCACCCGTCCCGGGTCTGCGCAGCCTCAGGGTTTGGCTCTTTGCCATCTTTTTCTTTTCCACCCATGGTGCCTCGGATGTCCACGGACCCTGGGGTGTGGGAGTCACACCAGGAGTGTTAAACCAGATGACGGGAAATCACACCAATCAGGGGTCGCCCCACATGAGACGCCAGCACCGTGATTTCTAATGCAGATGGACATGAAGACGCCACCGGGGATAGGCCTCTCCTCCAGGACCAAGGCTCTGCGTGGGGCACACAGCCCCCATCTGGGCTGACCCGGTGCGCGCTCTCTCCGTGGCGTTGGACAAACAGAAGTTTTAAGTGTGAATGAACCCTGATACGTCAGCCTCTTCATTGGTGACAGCACCCCATCCGATCGTCAGGAGCCCTCACCCCACCCCAAGGACCTGAGGTTCCCCCTGTGCTTGCTTCTAGAAGCAACCTTAATTTCTAACCAAAGCTGTGAAGCTGGGGCTTCCACATGGGAATCTCGCAGTGCCCCCTTCACAGGGTGTCCCAGGTCGCACCACCGCCATCACACAGAACAGCTTCCCACAGGCCTCCTGGCTCCCCCATGCCCCCCCGTACTCTGTTCTGCACAGAGCAACCAGAGCGAGCCCGTTAAAGCAATGCTTCCAACTCAACCCCCCTACCGCACACCCATCTCAGTTGAGGGGAAGCCCTTCCACTCTATGAGTTTTGCACATGCTCAGACCCCCACACCCCAGTACAGGGCAGCTCCCAGGCCTGTCCCGGGACCCTCCCCTCATCTCTGCAAGCCCACCCCAACCAACCTTCTGAAAATCACCAGCCCTCCTGCCCTTTTGCTCTATATGCACCCCTGGAAACCGTCCTGTTTGACCTCCTGCCTCTCTCCCCTTCAAAGCACACGTTCCTCGAGGCTAGGAGCATCTGGCCACACCCTCACAGGGGCAGGAAGAGAGGAGTGCGGGCTATCTGTGGGCACCCATGTGACCCCTGCAGATGCACGGCTGTGCCAGGGAAAACACAATGACCAGGGAGCCCATCAATCAGGTACACGCTGGCCATGCTGGGCAGGGCAGGAGGGGGTGGGAGGAGCAGGGCCGAGGGACCACTGGGTGCAGAGTGGAGACCGGTGGGCCGGGGAGGTGGACACTGCCCGAGAGCAGAGGGGCAGCCCGAAGGCTGAAGAAAGGTGCGCATGGGTCTGTGAAGCCCTGGTAAGGGGAGGGAGGGCACTGGACGCCTTCACCACTGCCGAGCAGCCTTCCTCCCGAAGCTCCATGCTTAACTGGCTTGCCCACGCACTGAAGGCCAGAGCATCGTCTGTGTCTACAGACGGGTGGAAAACGCACCCTCCCCTGGGCACCAGTAAAAACAGTCACGGGAGGGCGGGTACTGAGTGGGAACGACCCCTCCCATGGGCTTCCCGTTAGAACAGGCTGCAAGCGAGAAGCACCCAGAGCCGTCGCCATGGTTCAAACACACTAGACCTGGGGCACGTGTGCGTGATCAGGGAGGCCCGCCCCCGGAGGCGGCAAGAGGCCGCGCGCCCACCTCGACGCCACTCTGCCGGGCCAGCTTCACAGCCGTGTTGTAGTACCCACAACGCAGCAGGTGCTCCACCATCATGCGGTCCATGCGCTTCTTCTTCCACAGGCTGGCCGCCGCCGGCTGGTCACTGCTGTGCTCCTTGAGGTGCTCGATCCTGCGCTTGCACAGCTTGGCGCTCTCGTCCTCGGCCTGGATGGACTCCACCGCCTGAGACGCAAGCACACAGGGGTTCAGGGTGGGACGGTGACCCGGCTGCCCCTACCCTCACCCTCACGAACAGGGCGACACGGGGGGGATGTCCCCGGGCTGGGCGACGGAAGCAAAAGGGGGAGTCGTCCCCCCCCCGCCCACCGCCCCAGGCCGGTTTGGCTGCACCTGTCA
Source organism: Mirounga leonina (assembly GCF_011800145.1). Taxonomy (NCBI): domain Eukaryota; kingdom Metazoa; phylum Chordata; class Mammalia; order Carnivora; family Phocidae; genus Mirounga; species Mirounga leonina. Next base: position 80,972,296 of record NW_023270323.1, read on the forward strand.
TTACCCAGAGGCAAGTCAACACCTACCACTCTGGGTCTGCACCTTCTTTTCAGCAATGTCACCTTTTACTTTACGGAGTCTGGAGCTATGCTGCCACATGTGCATAATTTTAAATTTGTTACAGCTTCCTGATTAATTAAACCATCTGTTGTTATTTTGCGACTTTCTTTTATAACATTTTTTCCCTCAAAGTCAAGTTTGTTCAAAATTAATACAGCTCTGCAGACGTGTTCTGTATCGGCGCTGGCCGGACAGCAGCCAACCGTCCAGCACCTGACATGTAGTCAGTGCCGCCGAGGGGCCGCATCGCAGGCTGATTCACCGTGGCGTCCACCTGGCTGGCGGTGCACAGGCCCACCCGGCTCCCTGGCCGGCCCGCCTTTCCCTCGAGCACACGCCACGGCTTTCTGGCTGCCAGGGTATTTGTCGCTCCTTTGGAAGTGGTTTTCTTCATCCAGCTGCTTTTAAGATTTTTCTCTTTTCAGTTTCACGATGTGCAGTCCTAGGTTTATTTTTATTTATCCATCAGTTCTGAAACTCTCGGCCACTCTTCCCGTGCCCTCTTGACTTTGGTTGAACACGGTCTCCACTCTAGTCTCTGAGGCTTCCCACCCTCTTATGTAGTCCTGTGTTTTTAGCTCTGTGTGCGGCTAGAATTTCTAGGTAATTTCCTCATGCCTACCTTCCAGCTCACAAATTCTCTCTTGAGCTTTGTCTGATTGTTAAATGTTAAAAAGTGTGTTATAAAAGCAAACATTTGAGTTTTTCATTTCGGTTATTATACTTTTAATTTCTTGAAGTTTTATTTGGTTTATTTTAAACTCCCAATCACGCTATATACTTTATGTCCCCTGCAACGATTCTCAGCTGTCTGTTTACTCTTCAGACGCAGTCAAGTCTGGTCCCTGATAATCTCTACGTCTGAAATCTGGGCAGTGTCTATTGTCTCTGTCGCACCTCAACCACAGCATCCTGTGCACCTGGCGATCCTCCGTCAGACCCCTAACGCTCTGACGGACGGTGTCCTCCCCCTGAGAAGTGCACTTGGTGAGGCCCCACCAGCTGGGACCACTTACACCAGGCTGAAGAGAAGGGTCCTGGCTCCCCCGGTGTTCTGAAACGGGCCGTGATGCTCTGCCACAGCACGTCCACTCCTGGGGCACCCCCACCTGACACGGACCGCCACCAGGTCCCACCACCAGCCTTGGCCTCCCCCTGCCCCCCAGCTGGCCCCGGGCACTGGCCAGCAAGGCAGCCATGGGTCCTGCCCTCCTTGCCTCTTGGCCCCTGCCGTCCAATTCTGGTGATAAACTTTCGTCTCATGAGCCCTTTGATACGTTCAGTAAGACGCTGTAAAGTATCTTGCTGCATTCTCTGGGTTATTCGGTGGGTGCAGCAGTGCACCCTACCTCCCTCTCCCAGAAATGAGAAATTTCCTACATGAAGCTTTGAGGGGAAATTCTAAAAGGAGTAAATCATCTGCCTCCTATCTGCGCTTGGGACACTCTGGAGTGAGGACAACCCAGCCCTGCAGGAACAGGAGCATGGGACTGGAAGCAAGCCTCCAGCCCCACAGGGGCTGCAGAGCACAGACAGCATGGAGGGACGCGCCTTGCCCACACTCTGGCCGTAGGAGCCCACCTCCCCATCGCAGGGCTGCCTGGTCTCCGCTGTGTCCCGGCTCCCACAGAAGACAGCCCCTTTTGGGGACTGCCTGGGTACATGGGAAGGCTGGGCCGCTGGACCCACGCTATGGCCCACGCACAGGCAGGACGGTCCAGAAGCCACACCGACCTTCCTCTTGAGGACGCTGAGCTTCTCCACCACACCATCCAGAAGGCTGACCACGGAGTCCACAGCGGGGCAGCTGCTCAAGGTCTTCTCCAGCTCAGCCACCACCATGGTGACGTGGCTCGTCTCTCGGTCAATGTTTTTCTGAGCAGCCCGAAAGCGTTTATTCAGTGTTTCGTAGGGCACCTGGAGAAGGGAGGTAATTGGTGTGTGAGCAGCACCAGCAGTCCTACGTGTGGGACGCCCAGACCCCCTTCGTGGCGTTTTGTCAGGCACAGGTCCTAGGCCTCTAGCGCTCTAAAGACACGTCTACTCTAACACCTGGCTGAGGCCCACAGAAGCCCTGTGTGAACGGAGGGTCATTTGTGTTCCTGGATGCGGACACTAATGGGAAGACGCATGCTGTCCCCAAATCCACAGAGGCAGCATTAAGGGCACACTAACAAAATAATCCCGAAGTTCATCCAGAATAACAAACAGCTTAAGGAGACGACCAAAATGAGATCCATCAGATGTGAAAGCCTGCAGGGGCCTGCAATGGGCCCGGGGGTGCCGCAGACTTGGGATCCCGGGAAGGGGGCGCACAGACGGGTTGGGGCCTCAGCCCATCCGCAGAAACCACGGGTGCACATCTAACGCCTCTCCATCAGACAGTGCTCATTCGCCCCAGTGACAAAACCACCTTTCCCTACAGAACACCTGACAAAAGACCCAGGAAGGATGACATGTCACTGTTACCCTGCTGTCCTTCCAGAGAGAGTAGCTGCCAGCACTCCTCCCGGCCCTCGTCCTGGCTGTGGGTCTAGCGCTTCGCGCTCATCAGATGCTGCTCACGCGGCGTGGACACCCCGGTGGCCAGCGGTTCACCGTGGAAGTCCTCACTGCCAGCTCCAACAGCTGCCGGGCACCAATGTGTGCCAGGAAGGAGCTGGGATTCCCAGGAGCAGAGATGCCGACGGGACCTAGACACCAGCAGGGGGACCCTGCAGCAGGACTTCCCCATGACCCGGCCAGGGGTCCAGTACTGTCCGTGCCCCAGCTGCCACCCCCTCAGGCTGCCCTGGGGACACGGTGGCAGCGGGTAAAGAGTCCTGTCCACACCTCGGGTCTTACCAGCTCAAGAGGCAGAATGCCATTAGACAGACCACGTATGCCACCCAGGGAGGGTTCATCCCCAGCAGCCAGGTCTAGTAGCCTTTCCTGCAACCACGCCACAGTCTAGCACAAGCAAGACAGCAGAGTCTTTAGATGAAGCCAAAGGGCCGTCCTTAACGTGGAGTGGCACAGAGCGCCCGCAACACCCATACAACCGAGGTCCACCACCTAACCAGGCCTGTCCTGGCTTCAATCCCTGAAGAGCCTCCCACTGTGGCACGTGGACAAGGGTGAAGCTGCGAGCAGGTGGCCAGGTTCAGACACGAGCCCTGTCCTCCACGTCCAAAGAGCTCCCTGCCCTGAGCCTCAGTTTTGGCAAACGTACCTCATAACAACACAGCACAGCACAGCACAGAGACCCAGGTGCATGCATCTGCTAGACCCCTCCTGGACAAGAGGCCAGGAGGGTGGTGGGACGCTGACGCACGCGTCCTCCCTTTCGGAATCTTGGACTGTTCTCAGAGCCCCCACCCACCCCAGGGGCCCTGCAAACCGTCTGCTCCAGGGTAGGTGTGTGCTTCCAATCTGACCTGGCCGACACTTTCATAAAACACAATAAGCAGAATTACTGAAAAGTGAACTGCAATCCCATGATGCCCGCAACAACAGCTTCCAAGTTTTATTCTGATTCAGACATTACAATTACATTTCAAGAAATACAATCAAAGCAACCATAACATAGGAAAAGGGAAAAAGCCATACACCACACACACCGTCAGCCCAAGCACACACAGGTGACGGGAACGTCCCCGACTCCAGGCAGCTGAAATCCAGGTGAGCAGCAGGTGAGCGCCGTTATACATGCAGCAGGTCTCCCTGTGGTCAACGTACCCAGGCTCAGTGAACACCAGGTCCTGCCTTCTGCTCATGACACTCGGCCTGAGGCTCATCCCTCAGCCAAAGGGAAGGCAAAAGAGACTCGGAAGCAAGCGCTACAGGCTTGGTCTCCATGTTTAACTTTTATCCAAAAAGGAAGCAGGCAACACTCTTAATATTCACCTTCAGTCCATTATCGATATCCAGGCCCAGCAATTTATACTGTAAGGTTACAGCCCACGTTAATTCCTCTATCTTTTGATAAAAGAAACTAAGTCAGGACTTTGTACACTTCTTGGGGGCTGTGAGCCCCACTGTGCTCTTCACCACGTGGCCTGCGTCTTCCCCTGGACCTGAGTCAGCCCCTCAGCCTCCACTCCTGAGAGTCTGACCTCCCAATGGCCCGGATAGGCGCTTTCTATGGCTACTCTTCCCACCCAAGGACTCACGAGCTGCCCTCGGTGCTCCAGCCCCACACCCAGTCACAAGCTCCACAGGGCGGAGCTCTCAGGACCTCACCTTCTGCTGCCCACACCCCCACCTGTCCTGTGCCCCCCACCGGCCTGGAGCTCCCAGAATTTACGCCCAGAGCACCACCCCCACCCCGGGAGCACTAAGCAGCCTCCTGTGCCAGCTTCCGTCCCATGGACACCAGGCAGCTGGCCCCGGAAAGCTGCTCAGCGTTCTGCCCACAGGGCACCCAGCCTGGGGTCTTGCCTCCCCTGCCTTTCCCCAGCTATCCCCTGCTGCTCAGTCACCAGCAGCTCCTTCACAGGCTCCTCCCAAAAGGACTTTTGCCAAATGAAGGAATGGAATTTCAGAAATGCTGAAGATCCTGAACAAGCCAAACTATCATTCCAGAAGAAGGGCAAGATTAAGATACTTCTGGACATGCAGGGACTGCCAAGGTTAGCGCCCACAACCCTTTTCTGGGAGGAAAATTACTCAGAGAGCCCCTCGGTGAGACAAACAACAAAATCAATGTGAGGAAATAAGATACAGCAAAGGGCAGTGAGGAAGGACACCAGTAAACGATACAAGCTAGAGGGAAAGAAACCAATCCACAGCCTAAGAAATGTGGGTAAGGTGACTCTAAGTCCAAGGGATTTTGAAAGAATTCCAAAATAGAGGCAAATATTAAAATGTAGTCTTAAAAGCACAGGCAACAAAACCAAAAGCAGACAAATGGGATTACATCAAACATGAGACTCGTGCGAAGCGAAGGAAGCGATCTGCAGTGCGCAGCCCAGGATGGGGAGGGCACCCGGTGGAACACGCTCTGGTACCCGGGGCAGGCGGAAAACACCTCCACAGCAAAGACACAACACCCAGCCAAGGTGGGCAGACATTTCTCTGAAGAAGATACACAGTGGCCGACCCGCACGGGGAAAGGTGCTGAGCATCACCAACATCAGGGAAATGCGGGTCAAAACCACGGGCAGACCCCACCCCACCCCCCGCAGGACCGCTGCTCTCAAAGGAGCGGGACCGACAAGCCTCGGCGAGGACGTGGGGCGCAGCCGCCGTGGAAGACACCGCGGAGGGTCCTCAAAACACTAGGCACAGAATGAGCCCACAGCCCAGCCATTCCACGTCTGGGTGTGTTCCCGGGGAACGGAGAGCAGGGTCTCGATGAGATGCCGGCACCCCCGTGTTCACGGCAGCATCATGCCCAGCAGCTGGGACAGGGAAGCACCCCAGTGCCCGTGGACGGGTGGACAGACTACCAAAATGTGGTGTATACACCCAATGGAATGTTATTCAGCCTTACAAAGAAGGAAATCTTACCATATGCTGCAACATGGATGAACCTGCAGGACATTATGCCAAGTGAAATAGCCAGTCACAAAAAGACTAAACTGTATGATTCTTCTCCCGTGAGATACGGAGGGAGAGCAGCCAAACGATCAGAAACAGAAGGAAGGAGGGAGGCTACCGGGGGCTGGAGGAAAGGGGAGGGGTTTAATGGTGCAACAGACTGAACGTGTCCCCACCCTCGTAACACACAGACAAAAATACTACCCGCAACGGGAGGGCATACGGGGATGGAGCTTTGGGAGGTGACCGGGTTACAAGGGTGTGGCCCTCATGACTGGGATCAGCATCCTTCTAAAAGGACCACTGGCTGTCTTCACCACATGGGACACATGAAGAGGCCCTCACCAGAACCAGACCACCCTGGCACTCTCGTCTTGGACTTCCAGCCTCCAGGACTTGGGAGAAGAACTTTCTGTTGTTTATAAGCACCCAGTCAACCGCACTTTTAACTGCTCAACACAAACGTGTACATAGTTCCAGCTGTGCATGCTGAAAAGTTCTAGAGACCTTACATGCATACAGCTAATACTGCTGCACACTTAAAAGTGATGAAGATGGTTAGTTTCACGTTATGTCTGACCACAATAAAAAAATATTCCTACGACGCTGATAATACATGGCAACGGTATCTGATTCCAACAGCTACCATGAAGCTATATCGAACGAGACAGTGGGGCCCTGGTGCCGCCGTGCACCAGGATCGGTGCGGGGCAGAGAGCCCAGAAACGGACCCCCAACCAAGGAGCCCAGCAACCCAGGACAGAGAGGACCTGCTCCACAACAATGCAGAACTGGACAGCCACATGGGAGAGGGAGGACCTCAGCCCGGACCTCACTCGGTCCGAAAAAATTCTTAAATGGCCACGGACTCAAACGTCAAAGCTAAAACTATAGAATTCTAGATGGGAACGTAGGAGAAAACCTTCACAACCTTAAGTAGGCAAAGATTTCTCACAGGGATACAGAATGCACTAACTATAAAAGAAAAATTCATTAATTAAACCTTATCAAACTAAAACTTTGAAAGACAATTATTTAAGACAAGCCACAGACGAGGAGAAAACATTCAGTGTATGTAAACCTAACAAAGGACTTATATCTAGAACGTATTTAAAACTTACAACTCAAGACCAAGAAGACAATCCCATTTTTAAAACGGGCAAAAGGTTTTAACAAAAAGTCACAAAAAAAGATATACAAAAGGCTAATAATAAAGACACATAACATCATTAGTCAGAAATATGCAAATTCAAGCCACAATGGGACACATGAGGGTTAGCTGTATGTGTTGTCAAGCTGACCAGGCCACACGGTGCAGACACAGGGTAGATGCGGCTCTGGGTGTGTCTGGAGAATCTCGTTTGAATGCTGGGCTGAGTGAAGCAGACTTTCGTCAGCTCTCCTGGGGCTCCTGCTTGCCCACTGCAGATCTTTTCAGCCCCCATAATCCCGTAAGCCAATTCTGTACAGTCAGTCTCAACCTCTCTCCCCTTCCCCCGTTTCCTCTCCCTGTGTCTCCCTCCCTTACTGGATGGTTCTGTTTCTCCGGAGAGCCCAAGACAGGACGCTACTGCATGCTAGGAAGACTTTCCACCACCTGCCGGCCAGGCTCAGGACACCTGGATGCTCTCACTGGCAGTGGTGTGGGTGATCCTCAGGAACAGAGTCTGGCTGTTTCTTACGACAGTAAACATACACATATCACATCATTCAGCAATTCCAATCCCAAGAGAAACAAACAGAGTAACCACAAAGAGACTGTATACAAATGCTCATTAGTAGTTTTATTCCTAAGCCCAAGACTGGAGCCATCTCAAACATACATCCATGGGGATGGTAAACTGCCCACTGACGTGGGGTGCCGCACAATGAAGCTCAGGCATGGGCAGGGGGAAAAGCGAGACACACAGTGCAGCTGTGGGGTCCCTTTATGGGATATGCCAACACCAGCAGACCAGTGGGAGGCTACTCCCCAGGGGACCCTTGGAAACAATGTCTGGAGACCTTTCGGATCTGTCACAACCTGGGTGTGTTTGTGAGCTTGCCAAACCACAAGAGGAAATTAAATGGAACAAAGAAAACCTTATCAATCTACCAAGAAGGAAACGAAACACAGACACACAAAAGCACAGGAGACAGAGAACAAAGATGGGGAGGGCAAGTCCACAATAGTGGTACTCACTATAAATCTGAATGGCCACAGAAAGATAACTAGAGCATACGTGGACAAAAGAAAAATGGAAAGGATAAAGCCACAGAGCAGTGCTGTCCAAGAGCACTGTGAGCTGTGTACGCACATAATCTTAAGTTTTCTAGCAGCCACATTAAAAAGAACGGGATGAAACGGATTTTGGTTTATTTTACTTAATCCAATGCACCCCGAATATTTCATTTATTAGACATTTTACATTATTTTTTCTCTTCATGCTAAGTCTTTAAAAGCCAGTACACATTTTATTTTACACTTAGAGCACGTATTTGGACCAGCAAAATTTCAAGTCCTCAACAGCCACACGGGGCTCAGGGCTGCTGTACTGGCTGGTGTAGCTACAGAAAACCTGTGGTGAGGTGTGGGGTCAACGGGACCCCACGTGTGGCTGGCAGGGAGCGTGTGGAGGGGATGTGACAGCAGTTATCAGAGCTCTGTCTGACCTCTGACCTGGCTACTCCAACACTGTGGCCTGATCCTAAAAGTTAACTGCACGTGTGTGCAGGCATAGGTCACGGGTTCTCTCCCCAGGTCAGCCGGCACTGTGCAGGAATGCTTTTTTTTCCTTCTTATGAAGGCTCCATGCGGGGCTTGAACTCACGACCCTGAGATTAAGACCCGAGCTGACATCAACAGTCAGAAGCTTAACCGACTGAGCCCCCCAGGCACCCCTGCATGAGTGCTCTTTAACTGTCTATTAAGTTGAGTCGTACAAAAATAACTGACAGGCCATCATTATGTTACCTTTTTTTTTTAAAGATTTTATTTATTTATTTGAGAGAGAGAGAGAGAGAGAGAAAGAGCACAAGAGCGGGGAGCGGGAGAGGGAGAAGCAGACTCCCCGCTGAGCGGGGAGCCCGATGCGGGACTCGATCCCGGGACTCCAGGATCATGACCTGAGCCGAAGGCAGTCGCTTAACCAACTGAGCCACCCAGGCGCCCTATGTTACCAATTTTTAACTGAAATGTAACTCAGATACCATAAAACTCACCCTCTTAAAGTGTACAATTTAGTTTTTAATATAAACACAAGGTTGTACAACTATCACCGCAAAATACTTCCAGAACATTTCATCAACCCCAAGAGAAACCCCGTACCTATGAAGTCCTCCCCACGGTCAGGCAACTGACCACTAATAATCTACTCCCTGCCTACACGGATCTGCCCATCGCAGACACTTCGTACACATGGAATCATACATTTGACGACCTTTGGTCTGGCTTTTTTAACTTCGCAGAATGTTTTCACGGTTCAGTCACAATGTAACATGTACTTCATTCCTTTTTATGGCTGAAGAACAGTGTTCTGTCCCACAGGCATACCACATTTACTTACACATTCACATGTTTTTGGCTATTATGAGTAATAAGGCCACAAAGACTCCTGCACAAGCTTTTGTGGGGACATCTTTTCACTTCTTCGGGGGCTCTACCGAGGAGTGGAATTGCTGGCCACTCTCTGTTGAACTTTTTGAAGAACTGCAGGACTGCCTTTCAGTGTCTCTACCATTTTATGCGCCCCAGCACTGTCTGAGGGCTTCAGTTTCTCCACATCCTCATCCAACACTTGCTACCGTCCATCTTTCTGATTAGTCATTCTAGGGAGCATAAAGTGGTATCTCATTCTGGTTTTCAATTTGAATTTCATAAATGACTAATAATGTTGAATAGCTTCTCAATGCTTATTAGCTGTTTGTGTATCTTCTCTGGAAAAGTCTATTCAAACCCTTTGCTCATTTTAAAATTGGGATGTCATTACATTATTGAAGTTTAAGGACTCTTAGTAGATTCTGGACACTACTAGATTACCAGAGGTGACATGCAAACATTTCTCTCGATTCTGTCCTCGGAAGCATGAGCTTTTCACTTTTGCCTCGGAAGCATGAGCTTTTCACTTTTGAAGTCCAACCTACAATTGTTTTGGTTTCCTGTGCTTTAGGTGTTATATCTAAGAATCTTAGCTCTTACATTTCTTTGATCCATTTTGACTTAATGCTCATATACGGTGTGAGGGAAGGACCCAACTTCTTTCTTTTGCAAGTTGATATCCAGTTGTCTTGGAACCATTTGTTGAAAAGCCTCTTCCTTCCCTATGTAACTGTCCTAGCACCCTTACTGAGAATTACTATGTATGGGCTTATGTCTGGACTCTCAGTTCTAGCCCACTGATCTATCTTTAGCCTTTTAACCAGTAATCAAGAAGTGTAGTTTGTAGTAAGTTTTGAAAGTAAGAAATGTGAGCCCTACAACTTGGTTCTTTTCTAAGATTGCTATTGGCTGAATGTTTTGGTCCCCCCCCCACAAAATTCGTATGTTGAAGCCTTAGTCCCCAGTGTGATGGTTATCTGGAGTTGGGCGTCTAAAACAAAATTAGGTTCAGATGAGGTCACAAGTGTGGGGACTCCATAATGGGATCAATGTGAGCACACAGTGGGAAGGCAGCCATCTGCAAACCAAAATGAGGGTCACCAGGAACCAAATCTGATGGCCCCTTGCTCTTGGACCTCCCAGCCTCCAGAACTGTTAATAAATAAATATCTGTTGTTTCAGTCACTCCAGTCTGTGGTATTTTGTTAGTGCAGCCTGAGTGATCTCAGATGACTGTCTTGGCTATTCTGGACCCCTGCATTTCCATATGAATTTTAGGATTGGCTTCTCAATTTCTGCAAAAGAGCCAACTAGTGTTTCGATATGGATTGGATTGAATCTATAGATCAATTTATTGCTATCTTAACAGTGAAGTCTTATTCCTATTTTATTATTTTTCATGCTGTTATAAGTAAAATTGTTTTCCTCATTACTTTTCGATTGTCCATATCTAGAATATAGAAGTACAACTTATTTTTACATACTTATCTTGTATCCTGCAACATGGCTGAACTAGTTTATGAGTTCTGATAAGTTTTGTGTGTGTCTGTGTGTGTATATTCCTTAGGACTTTCCATCTATGAGATCATTTCATCTGCAAATAGAGTTTTGTTTCTTCCTTTCCAATCTGAATGTCTGTTATTTCTTTTTCTTGCCTAACTGCCCTGATTACAATCTCCAGGACAATGGTGAATCAGAAGTGGCCAGAATGGACATCCTTGCTTCTTTGTCTTAGGGGAAAAAGTTTTCAGTCTTTTACCACTAAGCATGATGTTAGCTGTGGTTTTTGCATAGATGCTCTTTATCAGGTTAAGGAAGTTCTCTCCTTTTCCTAGTTTGTTAGGTGTTTTTACCATGAATAAGCATTGGATTCTGTCAAGTGCTTTTTTTCCTGTGTCTATTGAGATGATCATGTGGCTTTTGTCCTTTATACTGTTTTTTATACATGCTTTTTGCATGTTGAACCAACCCTGCAATCCTGGGGTAAATCCCGTTTACTCCTGGTACATAATCCTTTTCATATGTTGTCCGATACAGTTTGCTAGCGTGTTGTAGAGGATTTTAAGACCTATATTCATTCATAGGGAATACTGGTCTGTAGTTTTCTTGGATATGTGTGTCTGGTTTTGGTATCAGGGTAATACTGACCGCACAGAGTGAGTTGGGAAATGTTCCTTTCTCTTCTATTTTTTTGAAGAGCTTGTTAAGGATCAGTGTTAATTCTTCTTTAAACATTTAACAGAATTCACTAGTGAAGCCACTTCATCCTGAGCTTTTCTTTATGGAAAGTTTTTTTTTTTTTTAAATCTCTTTACATGTTATAAACCTATTCAACCATTGTCTTTTAACCCACAAAATAGCAATTTTACCCGGTTCAATCCAATACATTTTCCCTTTGTGCTCCTTGTCTAAAACTCAGTAAGGAAAAGAGGTTTTGGATCTTTCCTATCAATGTGAATCAGCTCTTTATGGTTCATATTTGGTGGCTTTTTAAAATCGTTATTTGCTTTTAAATTCTGGTTCTATCTTATCTGAGTATACCAAAGATTTAAATATGTATTAATCAAATCCACTCAATTTTTCCTTGGTAATTTGTTGCATTATAGCTTTTAAGATCACAGGATTTCTCTTTTTAGTTAGCTGATGTTAAATTATATTTCCTTCAGTACATCTTTCCCCTTCAGTGACTCATAAAAAGTAATCCTTCCTGTTTTCATAATTGAAACAGAATCTGGCAAACACCATAAGTTAAGATTTGTATAAAACATCTGTACTTTCACCCAGCTCTATAGCAATCCTCCTACACTGTGTCATTTGCTTTAGTTTCTTCAAACCTTCTCCAATGTTTGCTGTGGGTTTTCTGACAGTATTTGCTGACAAAGAAATGCATCTTAGTTTGTCATCATGTTTTCAGCCATTTCTACCAGCACAGGAAGGAAGGATTTCCCCAATGTCATGGGACTTTTTATCTTTCACAATGAAGCAGCCTCAGAAGAGGTTTCTAACTATTCATCACAAAGCTAGGACATCTTCTGCAGCATTAGATGGCACTCTGCCTCATGTTCCCGTATGGCATGGGTCAGTCTCCCAATGGCAATGGCTTCCTGCTCCCCCGGGCTCATCTCCCAAGCACAGCACACACCCTGAGGGAGGCGCATCCAGTTTCAGAAGGCTTCTTAAAGAAAATGACACTTCTGGTCAGCCTCGAGGGGGCTCTGAGGAGGAAGACCGTTCACAGAGTGGCTGACAGAGCTCGAGGCGGGAAGAGCACTGCCAGCACCTCTGTGCTCTCTTCTCTCAGTGCAAGACCGTCTCACCGGCCGTCCGCTGGGTACCTGCAGAAATCTTCTCGTGCCACTGGTCCGTTTTAGAAAGGGAGGTATGAGCAAAGCAACACGAGCTGCAACGCAGCAGAGTACCAGCCACCAACACCTGCATGCTGGGAGCACTAGGGCCTCCACGCGCTCAAGTGCCCTCCATGCCCCGGGACGGGATCACTGACCAAACACAGCACACCGACCATACATGGGCACTCGAACCGACCCGTGTATGTACCACCGGCCGAGCAGGCTGCCTCGCGGGTTAGCTATAAGGTGTGACTAGAAGCAACAGCTGTGCAACGAGGTTCACACCTGCCTCTGGCATCAGGCCCCACCCTCCTGGGTGCTTCCGATTACAAGTAAGAAATATGGGATCCAGCACAAAAAAGTCGGATGGTACCTCCAGTCATCAGTCTGTTCAGACATAACACTCTCTGCTGTTACTGGTCTTCCCTAGGCCTCCATGTTGTGGAGAAAGAAGAAACCATGTTGTGTCTCCTTCAGTATCCATCACGATGCCCAGTAAAGCTTACCCTGACATTTCATTTCTGTTGCTGTTAGGTTATTGTGAATGGGTATTTTCCCATGAGGTGCTTTAACTGGTTATTGCTGACACAGACTTTCTCATTAACTGTAGTAATTTTCCAATTAGCTTGTTTGTGTTCTCTGGGTATATAACATATTACGTCTCATCCATTCGAAGTTACATTTATTTCTGTTTCAATTTTTATTTCTTTGGACAGAATTGCCAAAATAATATTTAATAGTTCATTCGTTAACTGAAGAAATATTTCTTCTCTGCCCTCCATAAAACTTACAATCCCAGGGGTTAGAAACAAAGAGGCAAAATGCAGTATGACAGTAACAGCTAGGGAGGAAAACCGAGAAGAGGGAGATGGTAGGGCTCCCAGTTTAAATAAAGTGATCTCGCTAAGAAGGTGACACCTGAGCAAAGACCCAAGAAGGTGAGGGAATAAGACAGACGAATACCTGAAGGAAGAGGATTCCAGGCAAAGTAAACAAGTACAAAGGCCCGGAGGCCCCCCACGCCAGCACATCTTCTAGCAGCAGGGAGACCAATGGCTAAGTGCCCGAGGGGAGCAGAGGTGGAGGAAGAGGATGGGGAGGAGAAGGCCGAGGTGAAGTCACAGGGCCTGCAGAGCTACGCTAACAACCTCGCTCTGCACCCCAGGTAGCACAGGAAGCTACTAGGACAGGAGAACGGCACGGTGTGGTTCAGCGATGTGATGGCTGTGCTGGGCATGGGTGCAGCTGGGACTAGGCAGGAGGCTACTTCAACCCAGAGATGGTTTCTGCCATGGTGGCAGGAGGAGAGAAGGTAAGACGCAGTCAAATTCTGAATCCGTGTTGGAGCCAGAGCAGAAGGACATATGGATGCAAGCTGTGAGGACAGAGTGGTCAAGGCTTTAACCTGAGCCAAGGAAGACGGGGAGTAGGTTTGGGGAGGAGGCAGGTAAGTTAAGAAGTTCAGGTCTACGTATGCGGAGCTACCTACAGAGATCCAAGTGCGGCCACTGGATCCTGCGCTCTGGGACTGGGGACTAACCATCTGGGAGTCACTGGTACCCTCAGAGCATAGGAGACCACCCGAGGTCACCAGCATGGCAGGTGGCCACACAGAGGTGGAGGGGCGGCTGTGAGGTGGGGAGGAACCCGGCCAGGGTGGCGAGCCTGGGGGCCAAACGGGACCGTGTTTCAGGGAGGAGGGGCTCACTGCAAGACACCGTAAGGATCCCTGGAGGCCTGGCCAAAGCCAGGGAGTGATGGAGCAAAACACAGCCTCTTGCCCTGAGGAGCACGTATTGTAATGAGGGCCTCTGACAGAAAAGCAAGCAGACTGAAGGCAGTTCTGTCAGACTGTGATCAAAGCTGTAAGGAAATAAAACAGAGGAAGGGACAGAGAACAGGAGCCACAAACCCCAACTTCATTCAGGGCTAGGGCAGCAGTAAGCCCACCACCAGGCTGTCTTTGTCTTCGGGTCCCTTTGAAGCTAGAGACAGCCAACCGCAAGTTCTGGCCTCTGAGCTTAAGCATAAATGCTGAACAGCACTTCTGGGAGGCCCCGTGAGGGAGCCGGCAGCTTCCCCTCCCGTTCCTGCTGCCCACAAGCGGACTGGAGCCCTGCAGCCAATGTAGACCAACAAGGGGATCACGGATCCCAGAAAGATCACAGCAAACACAGGCATCAGGAACACACCCAGGTTTTTTTTTACCAAACCCTGCACAAGGGGCAGGAGGACACTGTCTTCGCTTGGGATGGGCTGGCTGGGTGCCAAGGAGCACGAGGTCTGGGGCAGGGAGGCCAAGATCAGGCACTGCTGGGTTTTGCGTGGTACCTTCTGAGCCCCGCTCAGACGTGTAAGGAGACCGAGCAGGTGGCCGACGATCCATGTGGGAGTTCAGGGTGGGGCCTGGCTGGAGGCAGGAGTTGGAGACAGAGCACAGAGACCTCTCGAGGGCTGCCTGCTGCCAGACGACTCAACGACCCCCAGGCTGGAGGATGCACAGGAACGGCAAAGGCATCTGCAGAAGACGAGCCGTGAGGAAGCGAGAGAACGGCACCCGGGGGGCAAGTGAAGGAGGCGACTGCCCGGCAACTGGCCACTTAGCAGCGTCAAGTCAACTGTGACAAAAACATTTTCATGGAATGTTAGGGGCAAAACTTCTGACTTGAACCCGGAGAGACACACGGGAGGAGGGGCAGAAAAAGGAGGCAGCAGCTGGAAGAGGACATGGGGCAATGAGAGCCATGTGCATGCTGATGCGTCCCAGTAAAAAGGGGAAACTGAGATGGGAGGGGAGAGATGCAAGTGCTGGAGCCGCAGGCCAGACGGGCAGGCTCGGGGCACAGCTGGCCACTGGTGGGGCAGCTCCCCCACAAGGTACAAGCAGACCCAAGGAGGGCGGTAGCTGTCACGAGGGAAAAGTGGGTGACGAGGCCAGGCTCGGGCCACGTGGGCCAGGAGCCGCACGCAGGAAGCGGGCGCCGTGCAGTACCCAGGGTTCCCAGTCAGGAGGTGACGGTCAGTGAGACCGTCAGCACAGGTGGCTGTTTCTCTCCATTAGCCACATTCAGCTGAAGAGTTAGTTGGGTTGTTAGACTATTTAATAATACCTAGTTTCTATCACTTAGTTGTTACTCAAACAGTGAATAAATCTTTTTCTCAGAAAGCTTTCAAACTACTGCACCCAGGGATAAAGATTGTAAAACAACGTACTCCTAAAAAGACCAACAGGCGCCCCTGGCAGACCGTGCTCTGCCGGGTTTCGGTCCGCACCGAGCGGCCCCACTGGGGGGGCACATGCCGCAACAGCAGCCAGCCTCCTCCCAGCTTGCTCTCCACTCCTGCTGGCCTGCACACACGGTCCGTGGCGAGGTCCAAGCCCTCAGGGACCCACTGTCATGGCCTCTGTGTGGCTCTGGGAACACCCTGAGCCCTATCGCTCCAATGGGACTGTGTGCCAATGGCACTAGGGTCTGCCAAGACTTCAGCACAGCCCACAGAGCTTTCTGCCAACGTGCAAGTGCCCTGGCTGCCCACTGAAGACCATCGCACCCCCTGTGGGCCATGCCCCACGCGTGCCTGACTCTACTCGTTCAAGGGTCGGAAATGTTCTGCATCCACTCGTTTAACGGCCTCCCTCCTGCCAAACCTAGTGGCAACAGGACAGGGACCTCACTTGTCTTTTTCTCTGTGACACACCAGCGTCACCGGCAGTGCCCACCGAGCGTGCAGAGGTTCTTCAAGAGCAGCAAGGAGCAAGCGGCCTTCAGGGTCTGGCACCTCGGCTCTGGGGTGCCTCGCGGTGGCTCTGTGAGGGAGAAGCAACAGCAAGCCCCACCTTGAGACCTAATACTAAGCATCTGTTGCACAGCTGCCCCTGCCCACTGCTGAAGCTGCTTGCCTGGGGCTGGGTTTGAATTGGCTCTGGCACACCCCACCGCTACAGAGAATGGGAAGCTGGGAAGCCCCATTTCCTGGCATGAAGCTTGTTTAAAATAACACGAACGGCCTGCAGCTAGCAGGGCACCCACCCTGACGTGGACCCGCACCTGTCCCCGGAGGCCCATACCACCCCAGCGTTCTCGTCTGTGGCCAAGTATCCGAGCAGTGGCGTGAGAGACAAGAGGAGAAGCTCAGGAGGATGCAAAGGGTAAGAAGAGAGCACTTCAACCGTGCTCTAGCTCTGGCAGGATTCTGGAAGGCAAAGGCAGTCTGAGGCTCTTTCGGGTAAGAGCAGACAGTGCTCTGGAGGTCTGACAAGGTTGGAGCCTGAGAAGAGGAAGGGCATCACACATAGATGCCTGCCCCAAGCCAGAGAGAGAGTCGGCGTCCTTCAAGTGATACAACCACCTCTGAGAGAAGAAACGGCTCACTCTGTAAACCAAAAAATCTAAAGTAAAAAAAAGTGAGGACCTAGCCTACCGCCACCCTCCCGGACTCAGCATACTTAGGATTTTGTCTCTTAAGGCCAAACACTCACGCTTACCACTGTTTCTCAAACTTGAGAACACAAGATCCCCTAAATCCAGCCAGGACCAAGCTGGAAAAGTTGTAACTTTAGGCATATAATTGGCACCCAGACTTTCTATAACAGGCACAAACCCAGGCTTAGAAATTGCAGACCAGTATTTGGTCAACAAGACTGTCACCAAATTAAAAGAAGAACATTTCAACAGTCCTATAGAGAATTCAGAGACACAAAAGAATACGCCCACAGACCCAGCTGGGAGCAATGCCCCATGCCCCGCCCCCCCCAGCCTGTCACGCGTGAAGAAGAGAGGGCAGCTGGGATGGGGGACTGAGCTGGGTCAGGCTGGGAGGACCAAGAAGAGGCCCCAGGTGAGCACCAAGAGAGGCACAGGTGAGACTCAAGGTGAGGAGTCAGGGGGTCCAGAGCCAGGGCTCCCAGGGACCAATGCCAGACCCTTTCTCCTGGGCTGTGAAGACCCCCACCTGATTTGGGTAGTGGTAAAGAAGGTCTCTAAAATATTACTTTACTTCAGTTTTCTGAGGGGAAAAACAGAGGTCAATATACCAAAATATTAACAGGATGATTAGCAGAATAATTCGGAAAGTAAACATAAATCACTTTTATAAGAGAACACTTTTTTTTTTTAAAGATTTTATTTATTTGAGGGAGAGTGAGCACGAGCAGGGGGAGCAGAAGAGCGAGAAGCAGACTCCCTACTGAGCAAGGAGCCTGATGCAGAACTCGATCCCAGGACCCTGAGTTCATGACCTGAGCTGAAGGCAGACGCTTCACCAACTGAGCCAGCCAGGTGCCCCCAAGAGAATACTTTTAAAAGCATAATTAAAACAGGGCCTCCAGTTCAAGGAGCTCACAGGTAGACTCACAGCCAGGCCCAGAACACAAAAGTGTGTCCCACGAACCCCACTCTCCCTGCTGTTTTAAGAACATAAAAACAAGTTCCACAAAGCAAAATCCACTCCAGTGGTTCTCACCAGGGCGATTCTGCCCCCCAGGGGACATCTAGCAATGTCTGGAGACATTTTGGGGGTGGACAGAAGCCAGGGGTACCGCTAAACTTCCTATAATGCACAGCCCCCACTACAAAGAACCACCCAGCCCAAAGGTCCACAGGCTATTGAGAGGCCTGTGCTGGCCCAGCTCCCCCCAGGACTGAGGGCTCAGTGAAGAGAGGGTGTCCAGCTCAACGCATGCGGCTGCATATGTCACGACCATGCCATTCTCTACCCACTGTACCAGGAGGCAAGACCAGTGCCCACCAGGTACCCAGGAGCCCCCCACCAGCCCTGGGGCTGTGAGGAACCTGGCCGGGTTTGCCAATCCTCTGAATAGCAAGGAACCTCCATTGAGTCCAAGGAGGAACTGCCTGTCAAGAAAGCAAGGAGCACTCGGCTCCTGGTACCCTGCATACACCTTTCAGAACTCCAGCCCCCCGACCCTCACTCCCCTCTCCCTGCTGTCTGCACAGTGCCCCTGCCGCCCTGAGGCACCTGCATCTGGACCGTACTCAAGACCGTGACCAGCACAGCTCCTAAGTATTCTGTATTAATTCTGTATTAACTTATGCTTCTAAGTCAAGGGTCCCTAGTTTCCCAGTGAAATTTCCGCATTATCCAGTAGGAATCACTCCTAAAAACATCTAGAAAAAAACGTCAACTCTCAACAATGACACATGTTGATCCAGACAATCTGTGAGGGAAAATGGTGGAAGTAACTTCTCTGATTTCAAAAATTCACTTAAATCATTCTAAAGCAAAAGTAAAACTCCTTTTAACCGGGCAAGCTCACTTGAAATGACACTGTAATATCTCTTTACCTGTATAACTATCTGCAGGATTGTTTTTAATCAAAGGCTATTTAATAAGTCTGGAAATCAATCACGGTCAGGATTATAAAACCACAGAAGAGAACCTGGAGGGGAAATCCCTTCCTGTCTGCTGTTGCCCTCACCAGCCAGTCCCAAACATGATAAACTGCCACAGTTCTGTCAGTTCCAACGTCAGACCTGGGGGTAGGCTGAGTGAGACAACAGCCCAGCAATTAACGGCTCCCCCACGAAAGCCTCATTTATTTGTTTGTTTGGTGGGGGAAGGAGGGATAAACATCAACCCAAATGATGTTTCGTTGGGGGCCTCAGGTGGGGTGATGTCATGGTTTCTCTGAGCCACAGGGTCTTCAAGGAGTTGAATACAAAAACACCCACCACCTAATCCTAAAAGGGCCTGGACAACAGGCATCTGGTACGAGTGGCAGCGCTCCCCTATCCTCCCTGATCAAACAAGGTACAGAGAAACGGCACTGCTCCACCGCTAGTCAATGAAATGCAACAAAACCTCGCTTCTGCTTTCCGGCGAGGACTGCCCAGGGCAGTCTGACTCGAGTAGTGACGACTACTCCAGGCAGCACGGAGTCCCCCGATCCACCTGGGGTGGCCCTGGAGCTATCATTACCCACGTGTGACAGAAGTCAGCAATCTCAGAGCAGGTAAGTACCCTGCCTGAGGTCTCCCTGTCAGTGATGAACAAAGTGGTGCGGTATTCGAACCCACCACGCCGCACCCACCACCCCCTGTCGCCACTGAGGGGGATGGGGATGCAGGGGTCTTCCAGGAGGAGAGAAAAGCTTCCTGGCCTCTCAGGGAAGGCGTTCAGAATCACAAATGCCCAGCCACGGTTCTCCTGGGAACGTTATGACCTTGATCGCCTACGGAACTTGTTTCCAGGTGCTTTGTTCTCGTCATCATCAAATCCTCCGCTAACTAGGTAAAGAGCAAGTGCGGCCCCTCCCACTAGAGACCCGGACTTCATGCTCACGGAAGGCGACTTGGCTAAGTGGCCATCCAAGGTCACGCAACTGGCAACCGAGTGGCAAAGGCTGTATTTCAGGTTTGGTGACGCCCCACAAGATGGGTGCCCATTAGGTCGTTAGGTCTCTCTTTACAGGTTCCCTAATTAGAGACTGGAAGGCAACACATCAACACCTTCTGACGTTAGGCTTCCGGGAGGACAGCTGGACACCAACCGTCGGGCACTCCTGCTGGGCGCCCGCGACCCCACACCCTGGAAACCCCGGTCTCCATCCCAGCCCCCAAAGTCACCAGCCTGCCTACCGCAAAATGTCACTGGGGCAGTTCACCTTTTTTTTTGTTCCTTTCTTTCTTTCTTTCTTTCTTTAGGGCGAAGGGGCCACAATCGGGCTCCGGAGGGCGAAGCGGGGCGCCAGACAGACGCGCTCCACGCCCTGCCACGAAGTCCTCGAAGGCCGGGCAGGCAATGGACGGCCCCACGCCACACCCGCCCGGCCCGAAGGACCCCAGATCCCGGAAAGCCCGGCCTCCCAGACCCGCCGCCGCCGGGAAGCCCGGGGGACCGGCCTCACAGGCCCCCCAGACTCCAGGGAGGCCGGCCCTTCAGACCCCCAGACCTTGGAGAACAAGGCCCTGCAGACCCTCGGATCTTGGGGAGCGCGGCCCTGCCGACCCCCAGACCCCGGGAGACCCGGGAGCCTGGCTCCGCGGAGCCCCCAGACCCCGCAAGCCCGGCCCCGCAGAAGCCCCCAGACCCCGCCCGGTGCCCCAGGCCGCGCCCCGGCCCCCACCCTGACCCTCCTCCCCCCCTCCGACCCCCCGCGGTCCGCGGGCACCAGCCAAGCGCGGCCGCTCGCCCGGCCCTCAGACCCCACCTTGAGGGTCGGGTACTCCTGCACCTTCAGGGTCATGGAGAGCTGAGCAGCTGACTCCTGCACCGCCATCTTGAATCGGCCAAAACATTAGCGGGTGGGGGAAGCGCCGCGCGCGGCACGCCGGGTAGTGACGTCGCGCCCTCCGGCGGGGGCGGGGCGGGGCGGGGCGAGCCGACGCGCCCGCTCCAATCGCGTCCGCCCACCAGACCGCGGCGGCGGAGGAGGCGCGGCCGCGGCGTGCGCGCGGAGAGGCGTCCGGCCCGACCAATCATCTCTGGCCTTTCTCTCGTTCAGCCAATCAGCGGGAAGCCCGGCTGGACGGTTTCCTCCTTGAACCCGCGGCCGGGAAAGACAGGCCCTCCGGCCGGGATGCTCCGGCCCGTGCGGGCTTGTGCGCGCGGGGGTCCAGGGCGCCCCCCGGGTAGGGAGGCTGAGGACTGACGAGGCGCGCAGCTGGGGGGGTGCCTGGGCTCCCGGGAGGCGGTCCCCGAGACGGTGTCCCTCCCTCGTGGTAGTGGCCCAGTCGTGTGCGGGCCACCTGAGCGTCCGCCACGAACTTTCCATCGGGCTCCGTGCGGCCGAGTAGCAGCTGCTGGAGTCCCAACGGAGAGCCTTCGGTTCCTGTTGGGCGAGGAGAGGCGGAGTTTTTGTAACTGATTTTCGGGAAAGAAGCTCCCAAAGTGTGCTCTCCCCACCGGTGGCACGTGGCCCTGGGTCCAACACGGTGCTGTAGTTCCTTTCCAACCATTTCACATTCTGTCCTCCCAAAATAATCCTCTTAGTCCCCCTTTTAAACAGAAATGAAATGAGGTTTCATTAATTAGGGGACGACTTTCAAATTAAACCATTTCTCGTGTTTCACATTCATTCCTGAGACAATTTGTTAAAACTTAAACTCAGTGTTGGAAAAACACCTAAGACGACACAAGGGGGGGCTGCTATTGGGGGAGCGGGAGCCACCTCGGCCCTCTGCCCCCCACCTCTGCCCAGCCCCCCATGCCATGCAGGTGATGAGAGAACCATCCTGGGGTGAGAAGCAGCTTCCTGTCTGGATCAAGCCAAGTTCCTTGTACCCAGTTGCATCAGCATGAGTGAATTGATCAGGATAATCAGAAGATGCTTACAGCTCAATACTAATCAAGCCTTCTCCCCGTCGGTGAATAGATGCAACATGTCCATGCTCATTTCCAAAGTGTGAAAGTGAGGAGGAAGATAGATTCCTCCTCTGTGTATGGTACATGCCTCTCAGGAGACATTGGGAATGAAATTGGTGTAAGACTAGGGGCTCCTGGCTGGCTCAGTCCGTTAAGTGTGGGACTCTTGGTTTCGGCTCAGGTCATGATCTCAGGATCATGGGGCACTGGGCTCTGCACCCAGTGGGGAATCTGCTTGGGATTCTCTCCCTCTGCCCCTCCCCCAATTTGCACAAAAGTGCACACATCCTCTCTTTCTCAAATAGATAAATCTTTTTAAAAAAAGAAATTGGTGTAAGACAAGAAAAATGCACCTTTCTATGGGAGAAGATATTTGCAAATATCTTATCGGATAAAGGGCTAGTATCCAAAATCTATAAAGAACTTATCAGGGTACCTGGGTGGCTCAGTTATTGGGCGTCTGTCTTCGGCTCAGGCCATGATCCCAGGGTCCTGGGATCGAGCCCCGCATGGGGCTCCCTGCTCCGCGGGAGGCCTGCTTCTCCTCTCCCACTCTCCCTGCTTGTGTTCCCTCTCTCGCTGTGTCTCTCTGTCCAAAAAATAAATAAAAAATCTTAAAAAAAAAAAAACTTATCAAAGTCAACACCCAAAGAACAAATAATCCAGTTAGGAAATGGGGAGAAGACACATACAAACATTTCTACAAAGAAGACGCACAAATGGCTGACACATGAAAAAATGCTCAACATCACTCAGAATCAGGGAAATAGAAATCAAAACCACAATGAGATACAACTTCACACTGGACAGAATGGCTAAAATTAATAAGTCAGGAAACAACAAATGTTGGCGAGGATGTGGAGAAAGGGACCACCTTACACTGTTGGTGGGAATGCAAGCTGGTGCAGCCACTCTGGAAAATGGTATGGAGGTTCCTCGAAAATTTTAAAAAAGAGCTACCGTATGACCCAGCAATTGCAATACTAGGTATTTACCCCAAAGATACAAATGTTGTGATCCGAAGGGACATGTGCACCCCAATGTTCATAGCAGCAATGTCCACAATAGCCAAACTATGGAAAGAGCCTAGATGTCCATCAACAGATGAATGGATAAAGAAGATGTGGTATATATATATATATACACAATGGAATATTATGCAGCCATCAAAAAATTGAAATCTTGCCAATTGCAACGATGTGGATGGAACTGGAGGGTATTATGCTAAACGAAATAAGTCAATCAGAGAAAGACAAGTATCATATGATCTCACTGATATGAGGAATTTGAGAAACAAGACAGAGGATCATAGGGGAAGGGAGGGAAAAATGAAACAAAATGAAACCAGAGAGGGAGACAAACCATAAGAGACTCTTAATCTCAGGAAACAAACTGAGGGTTGCTGGAGTGGAGGGGGATGGGAGGGATGGGGTGGCTGGGTGATGGACATTGGGGAGGGTATGTGCTATGGTGAGCGCTGTGAATTGTGTAAGACTGATGAATCACAGACTGAAACAAATAATATATTATGTTAATTTTTTTAAAAAGGGGAAAAAAAGGGATGTTACCAACTGTGATTGATCCCAGATCTAATCATAGTTCATCAGAGTAGTAGTGTTCCCATCTAGTTCTAGGAATTTGTTTTTGTATTTCAAGGAGAAAAACAGAGCTTGAAATTTCCATGTGCAGCTTTGGAAAACTACATTATGTAACCAAGGTTGTCTTGTTTTAAATTTTTAGGAGTTTAAACATAAAATACTGTGGTAATTGAAACCAAAGGTGGTTGAGAACGGAGTCTGGAGGCAGGCAGGGGGAGCTCCGGCCCTACCACTCCCGGTCAACCGCAGACCCAACAGGAAGACGGGCACCTTGCACCTGGATATTACCTTAGCTACCACTCTACCATCCCCGCCGGAAGAAGGAGGGTTTCCTCCTCCCCCAGCAACAGCCCAGCCAGTGAGAGACAATTACAGCCCAGCCAATGAGAGACAGTCACAGC